>NW_003852432.1:4046359-4069105 GCF_000181295.1 Otolemur garnettii
TTTCTTTTTTTTTTTTTTTTTTGTTTGTTTATTGAGATGGAGTCTTACTCTGTTGCCCAGGCTAGGATGCTATTGCTCAGCCTAGCTCACAGGAACCTCAGACTTCTGGGTTCTAGTGATCTTCCTGACTCAGCCTCTTGAGTAGCTGAGCCTACAGGTGCCTGTCACAAGGCCCAGCTAATTTTTCTATTTCTAGTAGAGACACGGTCTTGTTCTCCTGCTTAGGCTGGTCTCAAACTCCTGAGACCACTTCAGCCTCCCAGAGTGTTAGGATTATAGGCAAGAGCCACTGCCTGGCCCCTAGAATTTCTTAGTGTTTCAAATTAGCCTGCTTTCTTTTCCACAGTGCCTGATTCTTTTTCTGTGGATTTTATTCTTTTTTTGCTGTTGCTGTTTTGTTTTTGTTTGAGAAACAACATCTGGTTCTGTTGCCCAGGTTATACTGAGGCCCAATCATAGTTCACAGCAACCACCAAGTCTTTATTTTTTTTATTTTTATTCATTCATTTATTTATTTATTTTTATTTATTTTTTTGAGACAGTCTCACTTTGTTACCCTCGGTAGAGTGCTATGGCCTCACAGTTCACAGCAACCTCCAACTCTTGAGCTTAAGCAATTTTCTTGCCTTAGCCTCCCGAGTAGCTAGGACTACAGGTGCCCATCACAACGCCCAGCTATTTTTTGTTGCAGTTGTCACTGTTGTTTTAGCTGGCCAGGGCTGGGTTTGAACCTGCCACCCTTGGTATATGGGGCCAGCACCCTACCCACTGAGCCACAGGCACTGCCTGCAACCACCAAGTCTTGATCTAGAGCTTCCTTTTGTACCTTGACAACTAATTTTTTTTTTTTTTTTTTTTGGTAGGTAAGAGATCTCCTTATGTTGCTCTTGGCTGTTCTTGAACTTCTGGCCAAAAGTGATCCTCTCACCTTGGCCTCCCAAAGTGCTAGGATTACAGATATGAGCCACTGTACCTGGCCAGATCTCTATATAGTGCTTTAACTCTATTAATTATAATTAACTTATCATCTGCTTCAAATTATTCTATTATCCTCTTTCTTATATTTACTCACTGTGTCTTAAGTGGATCATTTTCTTATTTTTTAATATTTCATTATAATCTTAGCTTATGAAACAATTTTTTACTCCATAGGCATTTTGTGCAGCTAGATTATGGCTGCAAGCAACAATAAGTTGGGGTACACTTTGAAATACCTAAGGGAGTACACCCGGAATGTTTAACATATACTTTTTCCAGGCATGTCAGGAGGACCACTGCTCCAGGAACAATTGTTTTAAAAAATCTATATTCAGATATAGTTCATTTACTATAAAAGTTACTGATTTAAAGTGTATAATTCAGTAGCTTTAGTATATTCAAAGAGTAGGGCAACCATCACCACAATCTAAGTTTAGAACATTTTATCAGCCCCCAAAGAAACCCTGAACCCATCAGTCCTCACTCACCTTTCCCCCAAAGAACCATTACTCTACTTCCTGTCTCTATGGATTTTCCTATCCTGGACATTTTATGTAAATGGGATCATACAATATGTGTTCTTTTTTGACAGGTTTCACTCGCATAGCTTGATATGTTAAAAAAAAAATCTATATTGTAGCATTTATCATTATTCATTTTCATTGTCAGAAATATTCCATTTTATGGATGCAACACATTTTGTTTATTCTTTCAGAGGTTGATGGAGATTTCGGTGGCTTCTACTGTTGTAATATTATGAATAATGTTAATATAGGCATTCATTCTTTTTGTAGGCATGTATGTCTTATTTCTTCTTGGGTAAATACCCAGAAGTGGAACTATAGCATCATGCTCGATCTCCAGCATTTTTAGAAAATGATTTTTTTCCACAGTGTTCAGATAATTTTACACTTCCACCAGCAGAGTCCTGGGGTTCCAGTTTCTCCGCATCCTCATCGACTTGCTATGGTCTATTTTCTTGATTATAGCCATCATAGTGGATGTGAAGTGATATTTCTTTATAATTTTTTTGCATTTCTCTGATAATGATATCAAGACTTCTTATGAATTTAATGAACTTTCTATATATTTTCTTGTGTCTATTCAGATCTTTGGCCCATTTTTAAATTGTGTTTTGTTTTCATGATTGATTTGTAAGAGTTTATATATTCTGGATATCATATAAATAATTTTCAAATATTTTCCCATCCTGTACGTTATCTTTTCACTTTCTTGAAGGACTAATTTGCCAGAAATTATTAAAATTTTTGATGTAGTCCAATTAACTTATATTTTGTCATTTGTACTTTTCTTATCTATCTAATAAGCCATTACTTAGTCCAAGTTCATGAAGATATACTCTTATGTTTTATTCTAGTAGTTTTATTGTTTCAGCTTTTACTTTAGAACTATAATCCACTTTCAGCTCGTTTTGTATATGGTTTAAAAGGGAACTTTGACTTCATGCTTTTGCCTGTGGATATTAATTTTTTCTAAGACTTTAATGAAAAGACAACTTTTGTTACTTAATATGCCTCGTCAACTGTGACTGTTAATTTTATGTGTCAACTTCTATGGGCCATAGTGCCCAGATATTCTGTCAAAATTTATACCAAATGTTTTTGTCAAGGCATTTTTTGGATCAAATTAACAAGTTCATTGTTAGACTTTAAGTAAAGCTGATTACCCTCTGTAATGTCGGTGAGCCTCATCCAATCTGTAGAAGGTCTTAAACAAAGATTGCCCACCTCTGAATAAGAAGAAATTCTGCCAAAAGACTGCCTTTGGACTTGGATTGAACTCATATCTGAGTATATAGCCTCATGACGAAACCTGCAGATTTTTGTCTAGCCAAGCCCCCATAATTATGTGAGCCAATTTTAGAAAATAAATCATTATCTCTCTTGTTCTCACTTTCTGTCTCTAAATACATACACACATATATACATATACATATACATATACATATACATATACATATACTATTTTATTAGGTCTGTTTCTCTGGAGAACCCTGACTAATATAGTACCATCATTAAAAATCAATCGTGATAATTCTAAGAGTTTATTTATGAGTTTTCAATTCTATTACATTTTATCTATATCACCATAGGGCACCAGATTGGTATGGTAGTCTTAGTTTCAGTTTCATGTCTTAATTGTCCCAAAAGACTTACGTTTTGTCTCTCCCTGGACATTAAAACTCAAGACGTTGGACATAGTAGCTTATTTCTGAATTTGATAATCACCTCCTAAATGTACAGTATTAATTTGTGCTCTTAATTGTTTTTTCTCTACTTTTAAAGTTAATATGTTTGTTCATTGTGAACTTTTTTATACACATAAATAGTGCTTTGAGTTACAACTTATTCATAGCTTCTAAGTTTTTATAGGAGTACAGATTTTGGTCCCAGTCTTTGCTAGAAGTATAATTTAAATATGTTTGGTTTTGTTTAGCAACTTTAAAGATCTGTATTAAAAATTCAAATAAGATGTAAAAAGTTAAAATATTGAATATATTCTATGGAAACAAGAACATGAGCACTCTATATTCTATGTGCATTAGTACAAACACTTTAAATTTCTTTGTTTTTCACATATGTACACATTTTCTAGGTGTACGTGATAGTTTCTTACATTCATATAACGTGTAAAGATCAGATCAAGATAAAAGGAATGTTCATTCCCTTAAATATGTATGTCTTCTTTATGCTAGGACATTCAAATTATTCTCTCTAGCCATTTTGACATGTACAATAGATTAATTTTTTATTAAATCATAGCTATGTACATTAATACTATCGTGGAGTACAGAGTGCTGTTTCTATATAGAATTTGAAATCCTTTCATCCAGATTAATTTTAACTATAGTCACCCTACTGATCTATCAAACATTTACATCTTATTTCTTTTATCCCACTATACATTTGTAACCATTAATCAGCCCCTATTCATCCTCCCTCCCCTGTGCCCTTTCTGGCTCCCAGTCCATTCTCTATAAATATGAAATATACTCTTTTATCTCTAATATGTGAATGAGAACATGCAATATTTGCCTTTCTATGTCTGGCTAATTTAACATAATGGCTCCCGTTCCATCCATGTGTTGCAAATGACAGAGTGATTCTCTTTTCATGGATGAATAGTATTCCATTGTGTATATAGATCACATTTTCTTTATTCATTCATTCACTGATGGACACATCTGCTGACGCCATATTTCAGCTATTGTGAATAATGCTGTAATAAAGACAGGGATACAGGTAAAATTTTGAAATACTGACTTCTTTTCTTTGGAATATATACCCAGTTGGGGAATTCCTGAATTATATTATAGCTCTAATTTTGATTTTTTTTAGGAACCTCCAAACTATTTTCCTTAATGACAGTACTCATCTACATTCCCACCAAGGGTGTATGTATTTTTCTTCTATAAGTGTTTTATACTTTATCTTATAAAGTATATACATTTTTTCTAAGTGTTTCATACATTACTTCATAAACATCTTTCACGTCTTTAGTTAAATTTGTAACTAGGGTTTTTTGTGTTGTTGCCATAGTAAATGAGATGGTTTTCTTGATTTTTTTTTTGGTCACAGTTCATTGTTGGTGTATAGAAATGCTATTGATTTCTCTATGCTGATTTTGTATCCTGAAACATTACTGAGTTTGCTTATCAGTTCTCACAATTACTTGGTAGAGTCTAATTTGACTTCTTCTTTTCCAATGGGATGCCCTTTACTTTTTCCCTTTCCTAAAACTTTTGGCCATGACTTCCAGTGTTATACTGAATAAAAGTAGTGGAAGTGCACATTATTATCTTACTCTAGATCTTAGACTTTCAATTTTCCCCCATTCAGTATGATGTGAGTTTGCCATATGTCCTTTTATCATTTTGAAGTATACTCCTTCTGTACCAAATAGATTAAGGACTTTTATCATAAAGGATATTGATTTTTTTATAATGCTTTTTCACCATCTATTGAAATGAACACATGATTTTTGTTCTCGGTTCTGTTGATGATATGGGACATGTTTATCAATTTGCATATGTTGAACCATTCTTAAATCCCTGAGATGAGTCCTACTTGATCATGGTGAATGATATTTTTTAATATGTTCTTGAATTTAGTTTGCTAGTACTTTTTTGAGGATTTTTGCACCTGTTTTCATCAATGATATTTACTTGTAGTTTTCTGTTTTTTTGTTGTTGCATCCTTTTCTGGTTTTGGTAGGAGAGCATGCAGTAGTGACCTCACAAAATAAATTTGGAATTATTCCCCCCTCTTCAATTTGTTAGTTATTTATTCTAGTCTTCTCTGTCTAGTTTGTTTTGGTTTTTATATATTTGCTTAGAAATTTTTTGTAATTTACCTCTCGAATTTTTTTCCCTGCTAGGTCACTACCTTGTTTCTGACATTAGATGGTTTCCTAAGCTCAGGTTCACCTCCACTTCAGCAAACTATTGGCACACATCCTAGCCTAAATGGGAAAGGGTCAAAGGCAATGACCCAGTAATGTAGGGAGGATGGTGAAGGTTTCATGCCACAGGACCTGTGGAATGTACCTCCTGCAGGATGGAGCTGCCCAACAATTATTCTGATTTAGTTTATCCTTTGGCTGAGTTACAGGTGAGAATTTCCACAAGTGGGACAGTAATCCCACCTACCTTCATCTCTGGTTGTCTTAAGAAATATTTCTGCCTTTATGTGATTGTAATATTTCTCATGGGGTAAGACAAAGACAGTTGGTCTGTGAGGGAAGCTGAGATAGTGAGAAAGCTCGTTGTCCATCTCAGTATCACCTTTTCCAGTGTAAAAAAATGATGATATTGGGAAAAATTTCTCACGTGCTTGGTGCCAGGCAGGTGCCGAGGGAGTATCTTAGAAATGGAAGCCTAATTCTGTATGCTTGGAGGTCTTCACTTCTCTGTGGTCCCAGAAATTGTTATATTCTCATACTTGAATTTTAGGATATTTCTGGTGACAATCTAGGCACTACATATTTGGTTTTTGTTTTCTGTAGGGCAGTCTACAGATTGCTTCTACAATACCATTTTGGAAATTTTAGTTTCTTATATTTTGAATGTACAAAGCTATTGTCATGATCAAGTAAAACAGTCTAAACAAAGATTTTCGTAATGAAAATAAGTTAGCAGTCACCTAATAAACGGGGTTATTATATTAATTTTGTTATCCAGTTGCACATTGGATTATAGTAGATGATTAACCTTGGGATTTACTTATTATTCACTATCTTTCTTTATCCATGGAAGAAAATACAGTGAGTTATAAATAACTAATTATCAAATCAATTTTCAAAAAAAGAGAAACTCGTGTCTGTCATTATATGGTGTGTTTAATAACACTTACACTTATAGTGCACTTGGTAACACTTACCATTAATTCTTAAGATGAACCATCAAGCTTCCATTTTCTAATGAAGGAATGATAAAATGAATACTTATTTCTAATATTTCATCTTACAACCCTGATTTTATCCACAGTGATGATAGTATTATTTTAAAAGTTTATATGTGAATTATATATTTATACTAAAAATGTAAACATCTAAAAGGTTTCTTGTCAAAATATCATTGTGTTTTTGAGAAGCTTTTCTTATGTTATATGCTGTTAAGTTCATTTTGAGAAGCAATATATCACTATTTTATCACCAAATCTTTCCAAATAAATATTTCAAGAAAACATTTATTACAAATCAGAGGTTTTCTCACAAAATCTGAGTGGTTTCAACATTGCCCAAAAATGTCTTCTGACCATTCATCTTTGTCTACATTTTACCTGGTTACAGAAATAGCCATTGGGTTTTCCTAATGAACATCTATGGGTTTATTTAGGAGACAGACAAAAATCAAGATGTACATGTGTTTAGCATGTATACATTTTATAAATATACGATTTGTTCTATCATCAAAATAACTGATAATCCATGCATCTCATAACTGTATGCATTGTAGAAGTGTTATTTTTCTTATCAACAACAGGAAGCTTTTCCCATAGTGGATGATATGGCTACAAAATGCCAAACTTTGTTTTGTTTTAGAAAGTATACTGACATATTTACTATGTTTTTGGACTTGCATTTTGGATATAAACTTATCTAATTTAAGCACATTTAAACAAGTAATTAAAACAGATACTTAATTTTGTATAGACCTATATGTTTGATGTTGTAGAATAAAGCTGTAAAGATGGGCACTTTCTCAACAAGATTAAAAGCTAATAGAATCGGCCTTAGCTGTGCATGTTTAAAAAAAAAATTTGTTTAGCCCTGTTGCATTTCCCAACAGATGTCAGTTTCATTTTCTCATAATTTAAGCTTTTAAATATTTTATATGTGATGTTTTTATAGTTATGCCAATTAACTTCTGAGGAACTTTTTTCTGTCGAAATAATCTTCTCATTTTCACAGTTAGATGAAAGTGTAAGATTTTAATTTCCAGCATATCTGTTTCAGTGATTCATACACTTTTATATCTATTATTTAAGAGTTTCTTTTAAATTGCTAGATGTTAAATAACAACAACGTCATAAAATAAAAATAGGGGCTTATATTAAAGATAAATAAGAGATGGCCAGGCACAGAGGCTCATGCTTATAATCTTCACACTTTGGGATACCGAGGATTGCTTGAGCTCAGGAGGTCGAGATCAGCCTGAGCAAGAGTGAGACCCTATCTTTACTAAAAATAGAAAACTTAGCTGGTGGCAAAAATTAGCTGGCTATTCAGAAGGCTGAGGAAGAGAACAGTTTGAATCCAAGAGTGTGAGGTTGCTGTGAGCTAGACTGTGCAACTGCACTCTAGCCTGGGCAACAGAGTGAGAGACTATCTCAAAAACAAAAATCCAATAATCTCTCAATTAATTGCTGCATATTTTAAAAAATGCCATTGTCATCGCAATGACAGGGGGCAGAGAACTCTATTTTATTTACCTGTATTTATCTCAGAACTTTTCTGTTAAGGTAATAGGAAAAGCATAACTGCCTGAATTATTCATATTTGAGAGTGAAAATATTCACAGGGAAAAGTTAAATTTCTGGCTCAGTCCAATAGAGATTTTGAAAATTCTGATTCAATTTCCAGGCCCTTAGAACTTAAGGTTAGTCTTGAGCTAATTCTTAAATATGTTAAAATAGATTAGCTGAACTGCAAGAACACTATCCAGTACAAGTACAGTGTATTAGTTCTGTTCCTTTTTATATTTAAATTTTGTTATCGAAATTCTCACTTGTATTACAGTTCACTTAAGAGTTGTTCTGATACATGTATGTTAACAAAAACACTAAAGATGAATCTGAGATAATGGCTGCACAAAGACATGAGAGTAAATGTGACTGTGTTGACAAATATCTTTGTTTTTTAGATTTACTTTAAGTTTTACAGGAGCTTTGTATGATTGTGAGGGTGTCTCTCCTCATTGGTGATTTTACTGTTAAGCTTCCAGTTATCAAATCATAAAACATTAGCCTTTCCGGTTGTAGAGATAGCCTTCATGCTATTTTTTTTTTTTTTTTTTTTTTTGAGACAGAGCCTCAAGCTGTCCCCCTGGGCAGAGTGCCGTGGCATTACAGCTCACAGCAACCTCCAACTCCTAGGCTCAAGCGAGTCTCCTGCCTCCGCCTCCCAAGTAGCTGGGACCACAGGCGCCCGCCACAACGCCCGGCTATTTTTTGGTTGCAGCCGTCATTGTTGTTTGGCGGGTCCGGGCTGGGGATTCGAACCCGCCACCTTAGGTGTACGTGGCTGGCGCCTTAGCCGGTTGAGCTATAGGCGCCGAGCCAGCCTTCATGCTATTAATCGATGTGCCAGCTTCTTATAAACCTCTGTGAAGCCAGACAGCCTCAAATAATTTAACACCAAAAGAGAGGTAAATGTCCTCTGTTTATCTTAATAAGGTGTTAACTTCAAAATATTTAAGTGCTTACAGTTTTCTCCCAAAATAAAAATACCAAAATCTAGTTACAGAAATTTAATTAAAGCGCTTTTCATTTCTCAATGTCTTTCTTATGCTCTGCACTGTAACTACAACTGTAAAAACAGTGGGTTCTCTAGAACGCATGCAAATAAGTGGCAAAGTTAATTTCTGAACATAAACATAAAAGCATTTTGCTACACTACCAAAAATTATATCAGTGCCAATAATAACATTGACTTTGTCCATCGATACTAACAAAAACATTAAATTTGTTACTAAAATTTGCTGTTGCTCCAGATCTATCTGTACATTGACATGAAAGAACAAGTGGGCTTGGTTGTAAAGTTTCAAGTTAGGAATGAGATTTTCGAGGTCTAGATCCTGGCTCTGCCATTTATTACCTAAGACTAATTTTGGACAAATTACATAATCACTCTCTGCCTCAGATTAGTCATCTGTAGATGGGAATGTTAATGACACTACCTCATAGGTTAAATGGGGTGATATTTTTATTTAGAATAGTGCCTGGCATATGTGAATACCGCATATGCATTCAAGAAATACTTGCTCTAATAACATATTATAACATCATATATGGAATAACAAACCTTTTTTAATTTTGTAATTTCTGTTTGTTTTGGAGAATAACTAATGAAAATCAATCTCACGTAGAGGTAAATAAAAGAGATACTTATTAAATTTGTTAATAAGTCATAACTATGAACATAGCTAATAGTTCATATAACACATTGGCATCCAAAAAAGGCCTACTAGAAAAAAATGAGCTGGTTCTACCTAGATAAAATTGAATAAGGAAAACGAATAGTTTCCATTTAGATTTATAAAATCTCCAAGTCTAGAAGGAGGACTTAAGTTTAAGAGAAGTTCTATGTTCTAGTAAATGGCAAGTTCAAAATGAACCGGGCATGTTTTAGTTGCCTGAAATAACTATTAAACTTTTGACTGAATCAATACCTATGTAGTGTTAGTTGCAAAAAAAAAAAATACTCTGTAATATGGACAGGGCTTAACATTTCTAGAACATTGGAAAAATACCATGTAGTACATTTTAATGTAAGTGTTAACTAGTTGAAGTATGCACGGAAGATCTCAGGATGGTTAGATAATAGAAACCTCAGTAAAAATGGAACAATTGATATGAATAAGGCAGTTTAATCTGCAAGGAGAGTACAAAGAGATACAACGGCTGTGTTCAATTTCTTAAGCTCTATAAAATTCTGAAAAAGAATTACACCTTCTTTCTGTTACTTTGATAGACAGAAGTTGGTTCAAAATGCTTACTACCCACTATTTTGATAAACTTTCCCTCCACTAACATCTTCCTACTTGATGCATCCAGGGACAAATTTCTCACTTGTCTTCCTTTCCATCCTCTTACAAACTATTCAGGGACACCAATTTCAGGTCAAAGTAGTTCTGGGGAGATATAATTAAAAACAAATTTCCTCCCAACCCAAAGCACCACTCCATAAAGGTAAAAAAGAAAGAAAGTAGTGTTATTATCAAATAAGCATTAAACTAGAATGTGATGTATGTCAGGCAATCTGCTAAGAGATTTCACAGACAGCAAGAAGTCTCACTCTTTTATGAAGTCAAACCATTTCAACTCTTTTCATACGTGTTCTTCAGACAAACAATAACTAGTCCTCAGGTAGGTAGACAGCTTTGTTTGTCACACATAGTGTACTCTAACCATCTGTATTAGTTAATTAGTGCTATCCAAAGGAGTAAGAAACTTCTTACATCTTCATGACAGGAGGTAGTCTTGTGACTGGGAGCAAGGCACCCACCCAAGTTAGGCTCCAACCCTTTCACAGAAACTGGGACATAGAGATGCTATCTCCCTCCATAACTATGCCAAAACACAACTCCCAGATCTCTGAGACAGGTCTTCATCAGTCATGAAGCTGGCCAATGACTTATTTAGATTTTAAAAAGATTTTCATATATTTCAGAGTCACAAGAAAGACCACATAATTATAAGTTTCTACAGTATATTCTCTAAGAAGGGGGATGTGGGAGGGTCTCTTCTATTTTCAACAAGGAGAATTACACCTTTTCTTTATTTGTATCTCCCTTTATAGTAGAAGGGAGAAATTGAGAATAAAAAGGGAAAAAGCAAAAAGAGAGTCTACCATGCATCTGATTTAAAATGCAGAAAATACAAGTGGCTAAAGAAATCAAGGGTATTTGTTTTATAATTGCTTATAAATGAGTGATGATGCTAAGGCAATCATGCTGCCCTTTTTTGAAGAAAAGAAAAAGTGTATATCATGATCTAACTTAACATGATAATATTTACCATTTATGTCCAAGGTATTCATGAAACACAGTGTTTAAGAGACCTGTTTAACTTTTTTGAAAATAACAAAAACCATCTAAATGAGAAAAAACAGAGCTTACCAGGGCGGCAGAATCAGCCACCATTACTTGCATTTGACAAAGACCCAAAGGCAGGCAGGCGAAAGCTATTTAGTGGAGGGTGGAAAGCTTCAGATATGCATTGATTTCAAGTTGTTGGCCTGGAAAAGCCCGAGGGGAGTGAACTAGAAGTGGGGATCTCGTATGTTTGGGTTGGAGCAGACATTTGGCTTTTTCTGATTGTCGCTAAGTTGGCAGTAGGGCAAAAGTTCAGAAGTTGACAGTCATTGACTTGGACCAGTCTGACCTTTCTGGGCTAGTTGCTGCAGAGGTCCTTGGAGCAAAGTTCCATATTTGTGTATGGCGTGGCCATTCACGTTCTTACTTGATTTAACTCAACATTCTCAAACTTTACGATGCTGAATATTTGTAATGAGATGAGCAACTTTCTACGTTTCTATGTCTTCTGGAATAATTTATAATTTCAGGGATGGTATATATTTCTTGAAAGTTTGGTAGAACTTGTCTGTAAATCTCCTTAGTATTTTCTTAATTATCTTTGAAGATAGTGTAAAGAAGTTATCTTGGAATAGCCCAAAGGATATGCACAGTGAGCATTGGTTCCCCAGCTCTCCTCCCCAGAGGCAAACTCCTGGGACAGATTTATACGTCTTTACATAGACAAAAATCCTTTTTCACTTCAGAAAGCATAGCACCTTGCTCTTTCTAAATTGTCTTGGTAGTTGGGTCAGATCAGCACCTAGGAAAGGTAGTTAGGTTTTCTCTCTCTTTTGTTTTTCCAAAAGTAAACTTGTTTTTATGATAAAATCCATCTGTATTTTCTATTAATAGTTGTGATCTTTGTTCTATGTTTTCTTGGATCACTTATTTTATAGGTTTCCAAGAACTTGTTACGGGTAAAAGAAATTAGGCACCACATGCATATCACATGTGCTTTAGAATTTTTTTCCAGTTTACTAGATGTTTGTTTGTTTGTGTTTATGGTGGTAATGGAATTGTTAAGGAATCATATTCATTATTTTTTATGTCTCCTGGATTATACCTAATATTTTTTATTTTAGTTTCAATCCCAAATTTAGTTTAGTTTATCTTTGATGCCAAATTTATGAATTTATATTTTGCATTTCTTTTGTTTTACCTGAAATTTATTTTAATATAAAGAGGGAGTTAAGAAACCAGCTTTACTTTTTTACTAGGTTGTCAAAAATAAAATCAGGCCATATTTTTCAAAAATGCAAAAGCTTATTTTGCACATAAAAGAATAGTTCAAGAACCAGGCGACCTCAAACCAGTATGCATGGTAAGAAGCCCTACTCACAGCAGTCACGGGGTAAAGGAAAAAAAAAAAGAGTATAATCAAGTACTTTATCCTTTTTATCCTTTTAGAGGGGGATTGGCTATCATGCATTAACATTCTTTTTGACATAAATAGAGCTGTTTAAGCTGGTTTGTCTATAGCTGATTGGTTTAAAGTCACCGAATTACGTTGAGGAATTTGTGACTCCTACACTTTATAATTTGTTTATGATTCAGGGAAGGCAGAATGATTTATATTTTGCTTATGTGGCTATGGGCATTTGACTTCAGGTTATATCTAAACCATAGCTACCATTTTTTATTTATTTTCTTAACTAGTCAGTTTTTTCTCCTATTGCAAGAAGACGAGGCCCAACGGAGAGAAAGAGCACCCAAACACCACGTTTATAAGAGGAAGGGCTTTATTCACCAGCCGGGAGTTTATGGCATAGAAGAATTTAAAATGGTTGCACTCCCCGACTGGCTTGGACTTTCAAGTTCTATCCCACAGATACCCTTCTCATTGGCCAGTTTGAATCAAGCGAGAGATGCTATTCCAGCCCCTATAGAAGTACAGGATTTCACAGAACTTGGAAATTTCTAAGTTTCAGGAAGTTAAGTTTACAAATTCTCAAGAGCTGAGTCACCATGGAGAGGGCCCCATAGGTGTATCCTTGTGGTCTCCTTGAGAAGACCTGTTCTCCTAGACCTCAACCTTCTTGGGTATTTTCTCTCACTCCCAATAAGTCTCCATATCCCCAGGACTTGAAATACAGTGTTAGATTCAATGGAAGTTTCTTTGCCTTATTTCGTGTTTATGTACATAATTATTTAAGGGTATGATCTTTTTCTCTAAAAATGTCTCTGTATATTTTATAGATCTGAAATACAATAATTATTACTACTTTCCTAGCTACTCTGAAATTTCTTGATTTTTTTCCCTTTTTTATAATACTTGCCTAAGGGATATTTTGTTTTTGTTTTTATTTCTAACTCTGCAATTAATGTCTGGTTTTATTGCACTGTGTTCGAGATTGCTATCTGTACTCTCTCTGCTTTTTGACATTTTCCTTAGGAACTTTTTATTATTTGTACAATTTTGATTACTAGACAGCCATAAAGCTGTAGTATTTCCTTTCAAAATATAGCCAATAATACCTCACTTAAAGCTACCTTAGTCAACCTATTGGCACGTAATTTAGGTTTACTATTATTACTTATTTTCTACTTGATCGAACATGGGCAAGAGAGATAACTAATGCCGCATAATACTATTGTCTTTCCATTTATTTCAGCTTGCATTTCTGTAGCTTTTGTTTTATTAACTTTCTGGTGTTATAAATATTCCTAAATACTTTATTGCAGCCTCCTTAACAGGTCTGTTTTCACGCTTGCCTCCCTGTGGTCTTTCTCTTCAAATAGCACCAAGTGTGAAATTTTAAAAAACATAACAGATCATGCTTTTCCCCTTTTGAACGTGTTCAGTGGCTCTGTGGAAGGAAACATTCTGGGTGCAAACTCCCAAGCATGTAGTGTAGCTGTTATTCTGTTTAATCCATGTAATAATTTATCAGATAATTTTCATCTTTGAAAATGTAGGGAGTAATTAAAGCCCGGAGTTATGTTTTACTTCCTAGGATAGAATAAAGAACAATGTTTAACATTAAAAAAGGGTTCAATGGGTTATTAGAATAAAATCTAATCCTCGTACCACGGCATATGTTTTATACTGGGTTTCTAGGAAGCAGACTCTGTGATGAAGCTTTGTATGCAACAGAATTATTGGAGAGTGCACAGGAGAAACCACCTGTAAGGAAGTGTGGGAAGCAAGATAAGGTAGAGAAATTGCAATGCCTGGGTCCATTCCATGGGGAGTGTTGGAACAAGGGTAGCCCTTTGAGCTCATCCCATATTCTTTCAAGGGCCGTTGTACCACTCCATCAACCATTCATTTAATGCTATGGCCCTTGGGAATGGGTATCACTTTGGGGAACCCATCCCTTCCACCGAGGGTTATGCATAAACCATCAGCAGCCAACATTCCTGGCAGCTAGAGTAATAAATGAATAGTTTAGTCACAGCAATCCTTACAGCAAATATCGCATGAATATCCACACCGCCAGCCCTTATTCAGACCCCAGGCTGCATTTCCTTTTCTGTTTCCATCCACCCCCACTCCCCTGTCACACTATTGTCACAGTGGCTAGCAGATTCCTTGCAATGCCATGGCGTGGGCTGTAACATTCACCCGAAACATCCTCTAAAGACTGTTGTATGCCTTGCTTTCTCACTTCATTCACATCTCTGCTATGATTATTACTTATTTAAACTCTTTACCTAAAAATGCTCCCAGCCTCTATTCTTCTCAACCTTCCTAATGTTGCGGCCCTTTAATACAGTTCCTGTGGGCTGTGACCCACAGGTTGAGAACTGCTGCTCTATTCAGTCACCTTCTGGGCTCTTAACCTTATTTTTTTCATGCTATTTATCATGTTCACAAAAGGAAAGGAATTATGTATCTGTCTGATTACTTACTATTCATCTGTGGCTCACAGGATCCAAGATCTGTGATGTCAGCACAGATCACGTGTGTGACATTGTTGCCACTTTATTCTCAGCATCCATGGGAAATATGGAAAAAAATGAGTGAATTCTGAATTGTACAATTTTTCATTATAAAATGTTGTTCTTTGGGTTCTTCCAATTTCTATTTTGTGTTTGGTTTCTGTTTTGAATGTTTCAAAGTTTTTTCTAGTTTTATTAAGGTATAACTGGTAAATTAAAAATATGTTCATTTAAGGTATACAGTGTGATGATTTGACACAGGTATAGGTATTCATTGTGAAATGATTACCATAAATAAGTTAATTAACTCACCTGTCATCTTACCTAGTTTCCTTTTTAATGTGTGCATTTGTGTGTGTGTGTGGTGAAAACACTTAAGATCTACTATCCTAGCCAATGTCAAGTATACAATACTGTATTGTTAACTACACTTACCACGCTGTACATTAGAGCCCAGAACTTACTCATCCTGCATAACTGAAACATTGTACCCTTTGACCAACATCTTCCCATCCTTGCCCCACTCTAGCCCCTGACAATCACCATTCTTTGTACTTTATGAGTTCAACTTATGAAATTCCAATATAAATGAATCATTCTGTATTTATCTTTTGGTGTCTGGCTTATTTCACTTAGCTAATGTCCTCTAAGTTTCCCTATGTTGTTGCAAATGCCAGAATCTTTCTCTTTTTAGACTAAGTAATATCCCCTTCTTTAATTTGTGTGTATGTGTATGTGTGTGTATCACATTTTCTTTACTCATTTATCCATCACAGGACACTTAGGTTCATTCCATATCTTGGCTATTGTGATTAGGGCTGCAATGAACATGGGCACGCATATATCTCTTTGAGATTCTGATTTCATCTCCTTTGGATATACACAGAAGTGGGAGTGCAAGGTCATATGATATTTCTATTTTTAATTTTTTGAGAAAATTTCTCAATGTTTTGCATAATGGCTCCAACAATTTGCATTCCCACCAAGAGTGTACAAGGACTCCTTTTCTCTAACACTTAGTATCTCTTGTCATTTTGCTAATAGTCACCTTTACAAGTATGAGATGTTTTAACTTCTTTTTTCATCTTTCAGTATGAAATCTGTGTTTTCTCATGGTCTATTTCTCTGGGTATACTTTGTGAAGTTTTCCTTTGAGAATTCAAGTTTTTATAGTTATAACTTTTTTCAACAATTTCAATTTCCTTTTTACTATTCCTTACAGAGTGACTGACCACTGTGAACAATTAGAATATCAGTCTACTTTCTCTCTTTCTGACTTTAAAACCTTCATCAACCATCAATTTATAGCATTTAAAATATATTTTTTATTTTTCAAATGATTATCTTCACTTCATATAATTCTTATGTCACCATTACTGAATTTAATCAGCTCTTAAATCATATGCCTTTGAAAATTTCACAACTAAAAACTATAAAATCAGGATGTTTATAAAACCTTCTGTCTACTTTTCTCATGTGCCATCTAACATTTTATATTTATATTATTTCTGTATTATCAAAGAATTTTTTCTGTAACCATAGTTTTCCTAGATGTTAAATTTCACTTCAAAATTTAAATAATTTTAGACTTAACCATGGTCATTCCATTTACTATTAGATCAATTCAATGCCTCCTATAATTTCTTCAAGAAGAGCTTGTAGAAATTAGTTTTCATGCATTCTTGAATGTTGAAAGTATATGTTTGTTGCCTTTAGAGCTAAATAAAAATTTAGAAGTGTACAAAATACTTGAGTGACATTTTCTCAGAGCTGCTTTACTTCATTATTATATTGAAAAATCTCATCAAAGATAAAGAGAACAATCAGACAAGTACCTGTTCAGGTGAGTTGAACTTTAATTTTTCCTAGTTTTAGTGATCTGCATGCCATAAAACTCTTGCTTTAAAGTCCAGGACATTTATGTGAAAGTGCATTAGTATTAATTTCTGAGTCAATTTTAATTTGAGTATGATTTTCACTGAATTGAACCAAGTATTTTTTTATTTCTATTTTTTTCTTGATTTAAATGTACTTTCAGTCTGTTCTATTCTCCCCTGCATGGACCCACATATGTAGATGATGGATCTATTCTGGCTCACTTCCACATCTATTTTGTTCTTTCTAATTATTTAGCTGATTCATTTATTTTCTATTACATTTAATTCAACATTATAAAATCTTTATTTTGGTAGATTGTTTTGAGTGATGGGAATGCTTCAAGGTTGTATTATTTTTGTGGGTTTTTTTTTTTGTTCCCACCTCTTTTGCTATATCCTATTTCTCCCTTGAGTTCCTGTATCTCTGTCTTGAACTTTTCATGTCTAAGGTCCATTTAGCAAGTTATTTGATTTTATTGGAAAATATTTCATCAAAGTTTATCTACTCCATGCTAAAATAGTTTGTTAGTTTCCTTTGATTTTAGATTTTTATATTCTTTATGAATTTTTCCTGCATCATGACCTTTTCTTTTATGTTGAATACTTTTTTGTTTTGTTTTGTTTTTTGAAGAAAGGTCTTGCTCTGTGGCCTGGGCTGGAGTGCAGGGCCATCATCATCATAGCTGACTGCAACCTCAAACTTCTGGACTCAAGCAATCCTTCCAACCTAGCATCCTGAGTAGCTGGGACAATATGTGTGCCTAACAATGCCTGACTAATTTATTTTCCTTTGGCAGAGATGAAGTCTTGCTCTTTTGCCCAGTATGGTCTTGAACTTCCAGACTCAAGTGATCTTCTCACTTTGGCCTCCTAAACTGCTAGGATTACTGAGCCCCTATACCCAGCCTTTTGCATACCTTTGGAGGTGAGAAGTTCTTCCCAGTCCCAGCTATTTACAGAATTTAATGTAGAAAGAGACCAGAAGAGTACACTAGGTTAACACATAGATGTGGGTGATAACCTGCTTTATTGTAAAAATTAAAATTGAATATGGCTTTATTTTTTTCAATCACAACTTCCTTGGCAATACATGAGGCCAAAGAGAGATCAGGAAGGCTTCTTCAAGAAACCTATGCTCTCAGTCTCAACGTCTAACACAAGATGGTTAATTTTCTACTGTATGGCACTAACCATGCTGGAAACTTACTGCTATGACAGATCTGCTTATTATCTGTAATGGTTGGTTATCTCTGTCTGCCTTCTCTCTAAGAATGGGCCAATGTTTAATGCCCTTGGCATCTAGCATGAATGTTTTAAAGTTTGATATTATTGGTGTTAATGTCATGTAAATTTCCCATTTCATTTCTCATTTTGTTTGTTAAAAGTGAGCAGAGATTTCCCCCCTCCAGCTTAAAACTAAAAGCCTCTATGGTTTCAATTTTCAAGAGTGCATCTTCTACTCTCTATTCCATTTTTTTCTGTAGTTACTCACTGATTCATATTTTCTGTCACTTTAAACCCAATGTGAGTAATTTTCCTTTGAAAATTATCTATTTCATTTAGCCTCTAAATTTGATTGATACAAATTTTAAGTCTTCTATTTATTCTCTAAAATCTTGAGATTTTCTTGTGTCAAATTGCCAACTTATGTTAATAAACCATATTTTCTTCAAAATTTTGGTGACTTTTTTCTTTTTTTTTTTTGCTAGCTTCTAATTTTTGTTTGATGATTTCTCTTTGCCTGGCTGTGAATGTGTTCTGACCTCAGAGCTGGCCTCTGGAGAGTGCAGGAGCAAAATGTTGGTAGACTGTGCCAGAAATCTCTCTCTGATTATGTCTGGCTTCAGTGATCCAGACACTCACCCTCTCCACTTTGCTCTGAGCACAAATGCAGCTGATGCTCAGGGAAGGAAAGGATTCTGTCCAGCTTTTCTACATGTACTCGCCCAAATAATCCTTTCTCTGGGGTCTCCCAACTGTTTGTATGTGATGACTCTGGGCTTCAAGCCTCCTTTGATCCCATTCCATGTCTGCTGTTTTTGTATTTCTTTTTGGGTTGTGGTTTAGATGAACATTTTTCTGCTGTTTTCGTTTGTTTGTTGTAGTGAACATCCCAAATCATACGATTAATTGATAAAATATATTTTAGTATTTAGCACTTTAGATATATTATTTATAAAATACCTACGGTCATTTTACTCTCATTTATGTTGGAGAGAAACATTTCTAAGAAGGTAATGTAGTGTCTGTATGGATTTATCTCTTCTGGAAATGGCAGGGTTTGTTTGTGTTTGAAGTATGTTTTGTGAGAAAATTTTTTACCGGCAGAATGTTTTCTCCATGTGTTTTAGAGGCGAGGAAGCCAATTCTAAAAACCGTAATGGTAGAAAGGAAGCCTTAATTATAGCTGACATAATAAAATGCAATACTCCATGGTACAAAGTGCTGAATTATATCATTACATATTTTATGATCTAATATTAGTAATTGGAATTTTTCATATTTTTGAATTAGGTTATTTAGGGGTTTTAAATATTTAGCAATGCCTATGTTTTTCATCTATGCAATAGGCATCATCATAAAATGAAAATATGAGGGTGCAGGCAATACACAGATAAACCTGTGCAAAAATATAGATATGTACACTCTAAGCTACATGACTCTGACACTCTATGTTTTTATGTTTGTTTTTATTAAAAAATTGTGGATGTGTCAAAGATAATCTGAGAAATCATAATAAAACTTGGAGCTATCTGAATGCAATAAAACTATGCAATTATACTTAAAATATGCTCAAACTATCAATCTATAAAAATTACTTGAGTTGTAGGATATATTTTATTATCTGATTCCGAGGAAAGCTGGAAAAAGATAAAGTTTATATAGGCCTATAGAAATTTCCCTATATAAAATTTCTTGGAAGAGTCTTATAATTTTAATATTTCATCTTCATATTAATATTTTATGACTTTTTTTTACAGACTTACTGGATTTACAATAGTGCTAAACTAGTGTAATGGATAGATGTATTTACCAAAAGGCCTCTGAGAAATTGGCATTAGATTAACAATTTATCACAGATCCTAGTATGTCCTGAAAAATATCTTTGTCACCGTTCTCTCCAAAGTTTCTAATTTATCTTTAAAAATAAGAAATTGAATGAGATTTGCACTGCCTTGAGGTACTCACTGTCTATCCTTGTTTGGTTTAGGAATTCAGTGAGTCCTATGAGATAAGTGCTTAACCTCCTAATTGTGTGGCCTGAAAAATAGATAGTTATAATCTACTCTTCAAAAAGTAGAATAAAGATCTAGAAGGATATGCCATATATCTTCCTTTTGTTTCTCTATGGTTACCTTCTTGCCACTTTTCTTTGACCTACTTACTCTCTACTGGAGGAGGCTGAGGTGTACAAAGCACATCATTGCCACCCCCCGACCTCCAGCTTTTGGGTGGCTTTGGCCAAGAGGAAGCCTTGGTAGTATATCTGAGAGAGTTTAGATCTGTGCAGGGGTCTGTGGCTGGCTGCATCACCACACTGACCGTCCTTTCTATGTGACTTTCTCCTTCTGAGATCCAGGAACTGCTGGCTCCCCCTACTGTTGACATAAGTGTTCTGCAGCCTCACTAACGCACGTCGGCGGATGCGTTTTTAGCGTATTACAATGGAAAGCACAATGCCACGAGTAGAGAGAGAGATGGCAATTGTTTCAATAGTGGGACTCAAAGAGTGTAGCCAAGATCAGTTTTTGACTCCAAGAAGGTAAGAACTTTTATTAATTATTTATCTGCAAATGAAAGAATCTCAGGTCATTTTGTCAGTAAAAATGGATTTGTTTTTATAATCGAAAAATCTAAGAGCAAACGACCAGATTACCACAGGTGGGAATTTAGATATTGCCATTTGGACGTTTATATACACCCATTCATTCTTGTTTCCCTCAGCCCCTTTTCCTCAATCCCTCTGTTTACTATTTCTTGACTCCACTTTTGTTTCAGGGGGTTTCATTCTCAGCAAGCCTTGTGGCCATCAAAGCTGAACTTAAAGCTATGCATATAATATCTTAGTATCTACACAGCCAGTGTAAAGAAAGCTTCTGTTTTTCAATTTGAGTGGAAAATCTTGGACTCTGTGATTGTTTCTAAACTTCAATGTACCTAGGGTGATAAAATGTTAACTTTCCAGGCTTGTAGCAAATGAGTGTCTGTGATATTAAGAATAAGGATTGAGGTTGCCTACCAAAACTACATTTACAAATCAAATATTATTTACAAAGTATCTACTAAGTGTGGTGGGCACTTTCCTAAGTGATAGTGTTACAGTCCTTAATAAAATCTCATCCATAATGGACTTTAACTTCTAGTCAGGATTATAAATGGTAAAAATAAACGAAGTGGAGATATATAGTTCAATCTTCAGGAAAGGACTCGCTGATAAAATGACTTTATAGCAGAACCTGAAGTAAGAGAGTAAGTTTTTGGGGGAAGATGCTTGGGTGAGAGTATTTTGGGTAATACTTATAGGATGTTTTAAAAACAACAAAAAAGAACAGAACATTATTTACCAGAGAGATTGAGGGAGAAAGTTTCAATATGAAAGTGAGAAGTGGTAAGAGACCAGGTTAATTTTTTTGAATGTGATGGGAAACCATTGAGAAATTTTGATTGAGGAAGTCACATTTTTTATTACATTAAAAAAAATCACTCTGCTTTTATGTGGATGTAAGAGGATACAAATGGATGTGGAAAGTCATGTGAGGAGACTGTCGCTTTGGTCCCTGTGAAAGATAATTTGGTTGCTAGAGGTGGTGAAAAGATCCTGGAACTAGGATAGGATATCCTAGGATAGGGTGTGTTCCAAAGCTACAAGTAACAGTATTTGGTGTGGATTGGTATGACATATCAGAAGAATTAAAGATATCTTTAAGGTGGTTCCACATGTACATAAGCCATTTTAGACTGTTACAACAAATAGCATAAATAAGGTGGCTTAAATAAGCATTTATTTCTCGAAGTTCTAGATGCTGGGAAACCCAACTATCTGGCGAGGGCACTAGTCCTGGTTTGCCGGCGCCATCTTCTTGTTGCATCTTCACATGCCAGAAGGTCCCTGACCTCTCTTCCTTCTCTTACAAGAACTCTAACCTTATCATGGAAGCTCCACCCCATGACTGAGTCTTCTCCCAAAGGCTCCACCTCCTTATAGCATCACAATAGGACCTCAGTATATGAGTGAGGCAAGGGGCAGAGGGGCACAAACATCTAGTCATAGTCCATATCCACAGCAGCCTGAATCACATAGAGGCTGTTCCTCAACATTAAAAAGGAGAAATTTCAGAGTTTATAAAAATTAAGAGCTCTGTTTTGGATCTATTAAGACTTGAGAGGTGGATATATCTTTTAGATATCCAAGTGGAAATATCCACATGCAGCTGAAAATACACATCTGAAGATACAAAATTGGAAGTTGTGAGCATGTAACTGCACTGAGCATGGGGAGGGAGTGACTCTGCCAGGGAATAGCAACACGTTGTTGCATAGTGGACGGACGCGAAGTACAAACTCTAAGACACCATCTGGTGTCTAGGAACACCGTCTTTTTGAGTGATCACAAGTGGAATAGCAACACGTTGTTGCATAGTGGACGGACGCGAAGTACAAACTTTTTGAGTGATCACAAGTGGAATAGCA
>NW_003852432.1:4069125-4072528 GCF_000181295.1 Otolemur garnettii
GCATAGTGGACGGACGCGAAGTACAAACTTTTTGAGTGATCACAAGTGGAATAGCAACACGTTGTTGCATAGTGGACGGACGCGAAGTACAAACTCTAAGACACCATCTGGTGTCTAGGAACACCGTCTTTTTTTTCTGCCATCTGGTACCAGTTTTTACTACATGTGAAGATTATTAGTGAGGTTAAATGTCACGTGCCTAGTAATTCTCTGGTGTTCTCCTGAAAGAATACTTATTGCAATAATAGAAAAACAAAACCTCAAACTAACTTGAATAAGGACGTCTGGTAGCTCCTATAACTAGAAATTACGAGCCATGTGAGGTTTCAAGGTTATTTCATTGAAGGGCTTACCAATACCATCAAGATGGAAGATTTTATTTTATTTTACTTACCTTACTTCTATTTGATCAACCACAAGACTAGCTTAATCTTAAGTTTAGCTTCTCCAGGTACCAGGAAGAGGAGAGGCTTATTCCCCATAATATGCAGTATCTGCCCAAAAAGAAAGGGAAGAAAAACCTCTTAGAAGTCCCAGAAAGTATTTTCTTCTATCTCTTTACCCTGGATTTGGTTAACATGCTCATTCTTAAAACTGCAATTCTGCCAAAGAGGATTGGATTTTTCTGCTGGAAGGAGACGGTTTGATTTAAAAGGTATTGGAAGAAATAAAAAGAATCATTTTTAATACAAAGAAAATTAAAAATGTGAATCAAAATTAAAATTGTTAGTATTTGGAAGTATAATAAGTATAATTAACAGATTACTTAGAGTAGATAGAAGGTTCTCGATGGTCAGAAATAAATGACAAAAGGAATATATTTTCTTTTTAACATGTTTTTTAAGTCTAATAGACATACAAAAATTTGTTAAACAAACATGCCTTTATGCTTTGGCCTGGTTTTCACTACCTACATGTGAAAATAAGTAGGAATAACATAGTATTTGCTTTCCCCCACCTGCTATAGTCCTTTGACTGTGCCAGACTCTGACACCAAGTTCTGGGTTGAATAGACCCTAATTAAACCGAAGTTTCACAAAGGTGATTATATGGTAATCACTTCTATTCTGCTGCAATCATAGGAAACATATCTTGTAGTAATTGTTTGACTATTGAGAATTAGATAAAAAAGGGACAAGACAAATGACATTTTATTCCCTGATTACTATAGTAGCTGTAACCTTATCATTCTAACAACACACAATCATTGATGGGCAAGTAGTGGGGAGGAAAGATAAACTAACACTTAGACATAGAAAGTCTCATTGTTATTGCAAACAAGTGAGACATGAATTAACTACCCTCAATTTTCATCGAGGGGACTCTGTGTATTGACTTTCCCATTTCCTGTAAAAATGTATGAATGTGATGAAAAGGTATAGATTCAAAATTTAAAGCAATAGGACAAAGTGCTGATAATGTTGCAAAAGGTCTTTCTGTGCTAAAAATGCATTTTGAACCTAAAGCAAATGCTTCTCAATTATTTCATAGAAATATGATAAACTCAAAAAAAATGCAAACTCTCAATCATCTTTTCATTATTCATAAACCATTCACTATAAAGCGTCTAGAAGCATGCCAGTTTGTGATCACTCAAAAAACAAGGGGAAGAAAAGGCAAAGGTCAGGCTAATGAATTGGTACCTGCCTCTGTGCTCTCCAACTTTTAGAGCTGGATTATCGTTAAGAAAGAAAGCCATCCATAGTTTTTTTTTAAATCTAAGATTACATAGAAGAGAGGCTGTGTCTGCGGATATTGTTACAGGATATTCCAGAATGTAGCCACCTCACGCTATAAAATATAAGACATGTAGAAAAAAGGGACTCTAAGCTCAAGACAAACCTAGACTTCCTCAGTGGTAAGAAGCTGAAGGATCCTCTGTGACTCATTTGCCTTCTATGTCTGTTAATTTCCTCTTATTTTTCCTCACGTGCTTTCTTTGATGTGTATTGCCTCAATTACCCAAGCATCAATTTGAACATAGACCAGGCTCCTCAAAATTTGCACCTATTCTAAGTGTACTAAAGGTTTAGGGTGGGGGGGTTGCTTGCTTTTCGTAGTGGGTTGGATGGGGCTACAGTACAGGCATCGCAGAGTAAAGAGTGGCATCTCTCTGGAAGTCATGCACAGCCTCTGGCTTTTTGCTGGTTCCACTTCAGTTTCTCTCTCTTTTCTCTTTTTTTCTCTTTCTTCCCCGTCTCTATAGAGAAACCTGAAGAACCAACCATTGTCTTAGGTGACATGGATCTTCTCACACACAGGCACCTGGCTGGATATTAGTTTTTGCTATAAGCAGGTTCGTCAAAGAATCTTTTTCTGAAGGAACACTTAAAAGAATTATGCATTAAAAAGAGATTTTATCAAATAAATATCTTTAGAGTAATTTAGTAAATATCAAAGATATTTATCTTATCAAGTAAATATCCTTGGAGTAATTTAGCCAAAGGTTATCTCTACTGAGACAACAAATTTCAACCATCTGCCTTTTACACACTGTCACTGAGATGCCACATGGTCTGGTCCAAAACAGGACCCTGAGCCCTTCCTCGCCATGGTGAAAATTCTGGTTCTTCTTGCTTAGTCCATGCCTTGCTCTACATATTTGTATTTCCCTGATGTGCTAACTTCGCCTTTAGATTTTCGTTTTGTTTACAGCCACTCATTTTTCCCTAGTGTATGGCATATCACTTAGCGTTCCTTACAGACAGGGCTTTTCATGGAGTTTGCTTTTATTCACTTCATACCATTACCCTATCAAACGAGGAACGTAGGAGAGAGTGATCTAATCCCATCAAAAAAGAAAATGTCTGTTGATAAGAAAAAAGGATGAAACAGAAGGCTCTTATGCTCTAAGGAGTATGAAGATAGACATATTGTTTTAACAGTCTAATTAAAAACTATCTAATTCAAGAAATCATTTATTTTATTAACCTATAAAAACATACAAAACTTGAATTTTAGCTAATATATAACTATGGTAATTATTCTTGAAGGTCTTTTTTATTTTACCTGTAATTCACAAAATGTGGTCTTTGAACCATTAATAAGTCAGCTGTACAAATTTTCCATGTTACTCATGGACCAAATATACACATGTTACAATGTTTATGTTTATAATATAGCTTCTCTACTTCTTTGGCATAAACAGTTTGTCTATTTTTTGTAGTCACATGCGACCTCACTAGTGTCCATCTGAAATCAGTATCTTTCTTCTTATCAATTATTCTGATGATTTTTAAGCAGTGCACACTATCGATGTGTTGTTCATTGGCCTCTGGCTCACCAGAAAGAAAACTGAATAGTATTCTCATTAGGGTTGATATCTTAACCATTCATTTATAATGTATTTAGTGACTGTCAAATGAGCAAAGGAGCCTAAAATCCCTAGCCCTGTCGAGCTTAC
>NW_003852432.1:4072548-4074617 GCF_000181295.1 Otolemur garnettii
AAAAAAAAAAAACAGTAGCAAAAGTCTGAAGGAAAATATGTCTAAATTCAAATACAGTTTGGCTTCTTGGGGAGGTTACATATGAGGAAATACTTAGAGGAGTTAAGGGAATTGGTCAGGAAAGAGTATTCTTGTACTCTATGAGCTTACATAAAAAGCAAGTAATCCAATTTGTCTGAAGTGACTGAGCATGAAGAAATAATGTCAGAAGGCCAGAAAAAGGATCGGGTCATACATTGCCTTTGTAGGCCATGTCAGAGACCTTGACTTATACTCTCATAGTATTGCAAACCCTGTAGTCACTGAGAAGAGGATCAAATGATCTGACCTGCTGTCCTTAATGAGAATGAAGTGTGGTTTATATGTGGGCAGGAGGTGAAAAGTAAAAAATCAGGGGGATCCTCTGGGATGCTACTGTAGAAATCCAATCCAGAGAGAACGGTGACTTAGATTACAGTGGTAGTCTAGTCTGATCCAGCACAAATTTAAGGAGACAGCCCACATAGATCGCTAAGTGCTGTTTGTCCTAACCTTATTGATTGCAAATAACAGAAACTTAACAAACAGTAATATTTCCTCACAAAATTCAAAAGCATCACACGGAAGCTAAGAGGACATTTAGTTCCTATTAATAACTGAGCCAAACACACACACACACACACACATATATTATTATTATTTTTTTATGCAGAGTTTCACTTTGTCACCCCAGGTAGAGTACTGTGGCGTCACAGTTCACAGCAACTTCACACTCTTGGATTCCAGTGATTCTCTTGCCTCAGCCTCCCAAGTACCTGGGGACTGCAGGCACCCACCACAGCGCCAAGTTATTTCTACAGATGAGGTCTTGCTGTTGCTCAGGCTGGTCTTGAACACGTGAGGCTGCCTGCCTCAGCCTCCCAGACTCCTGCGATTACAGGTATGAGTCTCTGTGCCTGGCCTATGCCGAATATATTAAGAATCTAGTAAACTATTGCCTTTTTCTCTGGGGTGCAGAATGGCTGTTTTTATTTCTTTGTATGCGTCTGATTCATGCTTCATCTTTGCCATTTGTTTTTCTCTGATTTTTCATGTCTTTGAGGACAGTGGCCACCCTAGCATCCTATTTGCCTTTATGATTCAAGTGTCAAGGCCAATCAACTTATACACAAATGCCAGTCCCATCTTCCTAAAAGAAAGAACATGACTGGCTCAGCACAGGCAAGAGATGGGCTGATGCTGAGTCAAGTGATCAAGTGATCACTCAGGATGGAACAGGATCAAGTCTGTCATACCAACAGGGCACAAGCTTTTCCTTCTGCACAGGGGGAAGGCGGTTTGTAAAGCAGTGGCATATGAACTGCACAAACATCTCAAATAACTATCAGATAATTTTAGCACTATAGTTTGGCTAAATATAATTTAAGGTCTTCTAAAAATAATTTTGTTTTCATTATTTTTAGTTATATTGATAAATAATAAAAACAGTAAAAAAGTATTTAACCAAGAAGAATGTAGCTTGTTGTTCAAATCCTACAGTTAACAATAATCAGAGTCAACATTTAAGAATATCATTTCAAACACCTCTGTACAAATAAATAGAACTAGAAATGAAATTACCTTGGTAGGTGGATAGAATTATTTTTTAAATAAAGAAATCATAATATATAAATAGTATTTTAAATTAAAAGTATTAACTTATGGTGTGCTCCCACCTAACGGGCACAATGTAAGGGTATATGGCACACTCCTGGGTGAGGGACACAACTATAACAGGGACTTTACCTAACAAACAAAAAACATTCTAATCTAATTGTACCCTCATATTAATCTAAAATAAAAAAGTATTGACTTAAATTGTATTTGAATTAATCAGAAAACAGTTGAAATAGAACTGAAGGAATGATTAAACTTCACATAATGTTTTTTACTCCAACATAATGCATAAATTCTTATAAGAATCCTCTCAGCTGGGAGAGAAGGAACTGGAATAAAAAAGTGTTTGTTCCTGCTATAGCATTGAGATGAGGCTTGACCTTTCACTTGTTCTCAGAAAATCAGCCAGCTCTGAGTCCCGAGTGCACCCAGCT
>NW_003852432.1:4074671-4124008 GCF_000181295.1 Otolemur garnettii
AAAAATTGGGTTTTAGGTCTAAGATGAGAATATTTAAGAAAATAAAGATTCCTATTTTTTCAGAATCACTAGAGATATTATAGTTATGAGACAAAGACTGGAATTCTACATATTAGTAGAAAGCTGCACAAAGAAACGTGTCACAGCCAAACACTTGTAAATATTACACAGATCATAGCTGTAATCTACTTCTAACTCAAATCAAGGCACATAAAGAAAATAAGAAGCATATGAAGAAGGTCCATGACATGTCTAGAAAAGAGACCACATGAGAGGCAAAGATTCAGTGAAGACGGTTCCCTGGACCACATAGACAAGCATCCACATATATTTCTATGGTAGACTGTTATTTCAAACTGACATGACTTGGTTATGTTAAGATATAGGATTATCAACCAAATTTTGTTGAAATTACATGCTTTCCTACCAAACAAGTATTTATAATATGACTTGTTACAATTACTTATTTAAGATAATGCCTATTCTGTAAACACAGTTAATTAAAACTTCTGTCTGGAATTGAATTCTTACTATCAGTTTTTGATATCACTGTTTATTTAATGTGAGACTCTCGAGTCTGAATCTGAGTATATTCTCATATTTTCTCATCAATTATCAAAGCAGAGCAGGATCACATACAATTATCATCAGCATGAGGGTTCTATCTGTAGCAGTCTACAGCCTGGAGAGGGCAAAGTGATGAGTTTGACTTGATGATCAAAATACAGGCTGGAAACAGGGTTCAGAAAAGAAAAAGACTAAACATGTATTGACTGCTTCAGAGTACTTTATGCTTGGTGCTATATATTGTAATAGAAGTGAAATTGACTTTAGAGAATCAATTTTCCTTTATTACATGTGTATTGCTATATTATCATTTCTGCTTAATTTTTACTTACTCAGGAAGGCCTCCTGTGACCTTTCTATCTAGGTCAGTTTATCTTATTTTACACTACCCTGATACCATGAACTCTTCTTTGTATCTTGAATAATAATCAAAATTTTACATTGATTTCTCCAAATTTATAAAAGATTCTGTTTCCCACTGCAAGCTCCAAAGGGGCTGGGGCCATGCCTGGTTGTGCTCAACTTAATGCTCCAGGGTTTTAATCAATCCCAGGCACTCAGTGAATGTTCCCCGAATATTCATTAAGTTTACATAATACATTTTTAACACATTAAGAAAATGTTACATGTAAAGAAAGCTATTTTTGGAAAGTCATATATTTTTCTATAGTCTTTGAACAAAAGAAAGCACATATTTATAACTTATTTATGTGAATCAATATGATATAAAATATTGATTTAAAATTTATAATTAAAATTTGATCATGGGGTTTTTCTTCTTGGACAAGGAAGATCATTTTTAAAAAGAATAGGATTTGAGAGGAAATGGAATATGCATGTAAATTTAAAACTTACTATTAAAGCAGAAGTTTTAGGGAAAACTGATCAACATATTTTCCTCAGTTTATGTAGATAATATTCTCTTTTAAAAATATCTTTTTGTCTTTCTAATGTGCTTTATCATTTAAATGTACAATTTATACAATCATTTTTATATCCAATTATTTGAATTGTGTCCTTGTTTAACTATATTTCAATATAAAAACTTGATGCTCTATTAAAAAAGAATTTTATATTTCAATCTAGATGTTCACTAGGATTGGGCAGAAATACTATTAGACACAAGGAAACTAACTCCAACCAATGTAGCCTAGCTATTATTGCTAGAAAATACCAGAAGTAAGCAGAAGATGATATTGTCAGGCTGTAGGGATGCAACATAATGAAATCTTACAGGATAGATAGAAAATAATAATTGGTTAAGGGCCCCATAATTAATGCTAATGAATTGGAAATGTTGGACTATTAGGTTATTCAATTTGACATTTGGATGTTAAAAAGTAAGCAGCAAAGAACAATTTGAGAGTGGTAAAGAGAGGCAAAAAGTGCCAGAAATTATCAGATATATTTCATGTTTATTACTGAGAATAACTATGCTATTTTTTTTGTTTATGCATCATCTAAAAAAGTATCCTTTACACTTCAGTTACCCACTACTTGTTAATGAAAATTTCATTTTAACTATTCTTAAAATTGAACATTTTTACATTGTAGATTTCTATAAAAACTGTTCATTGCACCTTTGAAAATTATAACTTTTAATAGTTATGACATTAATTGTTAGCCTTAGAGAAACTTTTTAATGCTGCTTCAACAGCATAGAAAAACAGTAATAGATTGTTTTGGCACTAATGTCTTCAGCACCTTATCTAGTTGATTCAGTCTCTTTTACCCTCTCTTATTATTTTAAATTGTACTGTGTATTCACATGTAATTTTCTTCATTTGTAAAAACTAATTGCTAATGTGAGGAAAAGGAGACAGGCTCCGTAGCCTGATACATTCCAGCTGTACCACTGACAGAAACAAGAAGTAGTTACAAGTTTCTTATGAAGAAACAAGACTGGAAGTTACTAGGATGTGCAGAAGTATTTACATCCTAGAGAAACTAAGAATAACCACTATAAGAACAACAAAAGGAGTCATGTATATTCTGTTAGATATCTTCATCACATCATGTAGAATACACAGTATTTGACAGCTAGGTGAGGCCACAGAAGGATGACGGGTGCTAAACCTTACTTACCATAGTTGTACTCAAATGGAGAGCTCCTGAGCTTATTCAGTTGTCACCTAGGGCTCATGCATGATAGGTAACCAAGGAGGAGAAAGGAAAAAGATGGACTTAGGCTGAATGCTCCCTGTTTAAAACAATAGGTACTTTAAAAACAGCTATTTTGTCTTCTGCAAATATTTACCCAAGGCAGAATTTTTAAGTTCAAATTAGGCTTGGAAATATATGTGTAAATCTTTACTATCTTGTTGTCTCACACTGAGGTCGTTTCACTTAAATCAAACAACGAAGGCATGTATCAGAAATTTACAGAGGATTTACATTTATTCTTACTAATTATAACATAAAATTAGCCCTATAAACCAATGGCAAGGTAAACAACATAACCTATTGATGGAATTATGTATGCCAACGCCCCCAAACTCCTATACAAACTACCAAATAATATTATTACCTCTGTAAATCTCTCCCTGCAAAAATGCATTTGGGTGCTTATTGTCGGGGAAAGATAACTGGAAATTAAAGGAGGGCCCCGCCCACCGGAGCTTCCAAACTCCCAAGTGTAATCTCAAACCCGGGGCAGAACGTTCCGCCCGGCTCCGGGGCAGGAGCGTCTAACCGCTGACCCCCGAAATCGATAGGGGGCGGAGTTAAGCGGAGCGGCGAGAATTCTGGAAGAAGGGACTGGACCGAGCGGGGCCTGTATTGAAAGCCTAAATTAATCCTAACGCAGCATTCTCTACCGGTTTCGAGTAACCTCGAGGCGGCTGAGGCCTGGGAACTATTACTCGGTGTACTCCCCACTCCCAGACGAGCGAACGAGCGACACTTTACGCCTAGCGCCCCCCGTGCGCATGCGTAGGCCGTCATCGTGCGTGTGACGTCAGAGGCGCGCCGGTCTAAACTCTTCCTAGGTTTCTTCCTAGGCTGCGGGTGAGTGAATTTCTAAGTAGGGTTGGAGTTCGTGGAGTGGGTACAGGGTGGATCGGGATGGGGTTAGGTATTATAAAGAGATTGATTTTGTTTAGGTCAAAATTGGATGGAATTATTGGAGTGAAACCCTACCTGCGTGTTAACTTGACCTTACTGTGTTCAACATCCTGCCTGACGTTTTGGGAACGTCAGGTTCACGAACTCAAGTTGCTTGGGGCACTTGTTCATACATTTAAAACAGAATTTTAGAGGTACTTTAAATACAAAAGCTAAGTAGAAAAGAGTTACGTTTCGGTTCTATAGAACAATGCTATGTATTTATCCTTATAATAAAATGTAAATAATCTATCCCTCTGTCTTATCTCCCCAACCATGATAACTAATTTAAAGAAAGGAAAAACAGAGCTTAAGTAAGGAGGCTAGACCCCTACAGCCAGGTTGTGATTATAGCAAGAAATATATCCAGGTATGAATTTTCATAACTTAGTATGTCTTTTTTTCTCCTAAAAAGAATGCAAAACCATTGAGTTTTGTTATGAGAGCTTTTTTAGGAATGTTTTTTATCTATGCCATAACATTTGAGACAAGACTTCAATGATAAATTTTTCTTAATTATTCTGATTATTCAACGTTTATTTAACAAACATTTATTGAATTCCTCTGTGATGTATTGAAATAAGTTTCCGAGGTATAAAAATGTATAAATATAATCGCTGAACTAAAGTTTTTTTTGTGGGCTTGACTGATTCCTTAATCTCTAATTATCAAATGTGATATTAGCATTGTCGTATGTGAGCACGAGAGCTTTTGGGTCTGACACATTAGATCAAGGAATTCAAGCTGGAATTTATAGGATGACACATTGTATTGTGCCTTACTTTTGAATAAAAGCCCTTATGATGGGAAAGATAGAAAAACAACACTAATAAAATAATTGTAATAGCAAGAGGTAACATTTATTGAGCTTTTTCTACATGTTGGATAGTGTCTTATATGCTTACTTATATTAGCTTATTTAATAATCACAAATCTCTATGACTTAGGTACTATTATTCCTTATCTTAAAATGAGGGTACTGTATTTCAGAAAGGTTAAGTAACTTGCCCAGAGGTCACATGGCTAAAAAGAGCAGGAATTTGAACTGGATGATTTGCTTCAGACCTAATAGGATAACGAAGAATCAGTAGGTCTTGGAGAACAATTAGACTAGTGGGAAAGAGGGAAATTCAGGAAACTTCTATTTCAAATTCTTAGCCAGCCTGAGGAAGGCAATAGGAGACTCATGTTTAAGTGAAATATTGGTGAGTTCAATTTTAGATGTGTTTGAGAGATCTTTGGAAGTATCCAAGTAGAAAATGTTCAGTCAGTGGATTTAGGCATTTGGATCTCAGATGTCCTCCTGCTTAGGGAGGTTTAGGCCAAACCATAGAATGGAAAGAGAAGAATTGTGTTGAAGAAGTGAGTGAAAGGAGTGTGAATAAGAGACTGAGATCGTCGGAAAACCAGGATAGAGTGGTGTTTTAGATACTTAGGGAGACATGTTTCAAGGAATGGCTAATAACAGCAACTTGTTATCTTTTTTAATCCAAAAAAGTCTGTTAAGTAGTATCATTTTATAGTTCGAAAACAGATATAGATTAACTTTAAATTGATTTGAAGTCAAATAGCTATTAAGTGGCTGAACTGTTTTTGCTACTAACCAAAGTATGTGTTGCTTTCAGATGATCAGTCTAAGGTTTGAAAAGTATCTGTTTGTTCTAGTAAGAATTGACAGGAGTATATTTGTTGGCATGCTTAGAAGCAAATCCATTTTTCAGTTTTGAGGATTGAGTGCTAGGTGAGCAAATGAAAGTAAGAAATGTTTTCCAATGAATGTACTATGTTAGTTTTGATAATTTGATCATAGAAGTACTGAAATGGGGATTTAAGGCTTTTTAGTTTTAGCTAGTTCAATTTTAAATTTGAGTTTTAATGACTGGCTTTTATACTACTATAAATCATCTCCAGAACCACGGCACTAGAGTGCGATAAAACAAAGTCAATTTTAAGAGTATATCAGTATTTTCTTTCTTCGTCTATTACATATTCTCTCCCACTAACACACACACTCACATCCAGCCCACAATCACTAACTTGCTCCTCTAGCAGACAGTTTAGGGTTCTGAAAAGAGGTGTAAGACCTGGAGCCAGACTGTCTGCTTTAGTTGCAGGTTCCCCTTTTCTTACCTGTGTCACTGGGAAAGTAATTTAGTCTTTCTATAACTTATCTTCTTCATTTGCAAAGTGGGAACTATGTTAGAATTTACCTTATAGAGATGCTGTGACAATTAAATGTAAAGACGTTACTTAATGAAGTCTAAGCATTCAGTGAATACTGGTTATTGTGGTACGTCTCATAAAAACTTCAACAACAGTGTCTTTGGGCAAGGAGTTTTCTTTGTTTCTCAGGTTCTAGTGAAAATAATGTGTTGTTGTTCCACTCACCAGAGCTTAGTGGAACTAGCTTTAAATATTTAATTGCATGAGCCTTTCAAAGACCCTGTTAAGGACCTTAACAATGAATTTACATGTTCATATGTATTTTAAAACTTGACAAAAGATTTTTTAACCTCAAATGGTTAACACTGCTGTCACTTTCCACTTTAACTTCTCCTCCATCGCATTTCCTCTCATACCAAGTGGCACTGGAACAGCTAAGAACTTTTTTTTTTTTTTCTGTATTAATATCTAAGGGGAGGTTGACTTTTGGAATATATTTGTTTGAGATGAATGAGATGTATTTATGTGGTTGAAGTCACTTTTGTGTATAGTCAGGCTGTGACTAGCTCTTCTAGTCTCCAACTCACTGGATGGCCTGGCAGTAAGTTGGGGGGCCTGAAGGGGTATCAGAGTAGGAAAATGCCCTCTCCCATCTTCCATGGGCCTTATATACTTAGTGCAGGAAAAATAGGTTCTGAATCATCTGGAGCCTAAAGCTAGTCTGAAGAGAATTGTTACAAATCTTACAGCTTATGTGTAAAAGCAGTGTAATAGAAATTTTCTAAACTTAACAGTTTTCATAAGGTTACCAATAATGAATAGTGAAGTTGAATACAGTTGCTGTACATTATTAATAGCAAAAACATTTTAATCAGCTGTGCTAAGGAGAAATTGAATCATCTTTCCATTCCCTCTAGACTTCATAGAAACCAATTCTAGAGACACATACACTAACAAGAAGACTGGAAAATAAAATTTAAAAAGTGCACACAGAAGCAATCATGCCTGCTTGAGGCCATTTAGCATTAGAGTTAGTGTTTTTAACAAAAACTTACATAACTATTTTAATGTGTCAGTTTTGTTAATGAGTGACTCTAACAGGCTGGCTATCATTACTCTTATCCTGTTATTATTTGTTCCTCGAAGGCATGATGTTATTTCAGCTTAATCAAGGTAACTAATATTTGAGATGACAATTGATAATTATTAAGAATTCAGTGTTGAAGAAGATCTGAAATTATACTGTTTGTTTCAGGAACATATTTTTCAGAAACGATGAGATTGAGAGAAAATAAGAGGGGGAGAGAAGATGAATGAAAGGTAGACTATCTGTTGGTGTTTGACAGGGAAAGACATCACTTATTTAGAAAGCTAACACAAATAATTTTTCCTTTGAACTAGAATACATAATTTATTCATTACAGTGCTTTCTTGAGACAGGGGAAAATGAAAAAAAAGTTATTGACTAGCATGTAAGTATTAAGCTATAACAAATGTTTTCTCTGGCACTTCATGCACCCCCCACCCCCCCCAAAACAAAACAAAATACAAAATACAAATGCCTTAGTCTGTTTTGTGCTGCTTTAACAGAGTACTACAGACTGAGTAATTTATAATGAGCAGACATTTATTGGCTCACAGTTCTGGAGGCGGGGCCTAACTTATCCATTTATAATGGCATTAATCCCACCATAAAGACCTTTATGGCCTAATACCTCTTATAGGTCCCACCTCTTAATACTTTTATAATGGCAGGGACTTTCAACGTCAGCTTTGGAGGAGACACACAGGCAAACCATACCAGCCAAACAAATACTGTATTTATGAATGGTCTCCCAGATTTTCAGGCTGCTAGGTATTCATAAGCAATTTTTGTTGCAGTGCTTTGCATTAGTAATACTTAGTTTTCATGGGCTATATAATGTATTGAATATACATAAAATGTAATTTCATGTTCTTATTTAAGATGAACTCTTTTTGTAAAGATGCATACTTGTAAGATTTTTAGAGATTTTAGGGACCTATGCCAAGATGTTGTCCATTTTCGTTCAGTTTGCTATGATCATTCAAGTTGCCTTTCCCTTCTCTTCTGATATTTTCTAATAAGTAAGGCGTTTAACTATCTCCTTCTTTCACATTGTTTCATTTTTAATTAATGATCAAGAAAATGCTTTAGCATCCATATTTTAAGAGTAACTCCTTAGGAAACTAAAGCATGTTCACTTTTTGTGAAAGGACTATCTTTAGGTGAATGTTAGAATACGAGTGTCTTCAGTGAGCTCCAGTGGTGAATAGATGACCATGAGAGATCCTTGAACCCAGTAAATGTGTGTATGTATATTATTTTTTTCCTCTGAAGATGTCATCTGTAGCTTTTATCTCATTCTCAGAGAGATCCATGAACCCACAATCATCAAAAAAAAAAAAACTTTTATTTTTGAGACAGTTTCACTTTGTCACCCTCAGTAGAGTGCTGTGCCATCATAGCTCACAGCACCTCAACTCTTAGGCTCCAGCTATTCTCTTGCCTCAACTTCCCAAGTAGCTAACAGTGGTTCTCTGCCTATGGGTCATGACCCCTTTTTTAATAATGAAAATACACTGTGGCATTAGGAAGGTTGAGAACCAATGAGCTACAACTACAGGTGACTGCCACAACGCTCAGCTATTTAAGGTGATTTTTAAAGGCAGAATTTCATATGACTCTTTCGTGGTGTAGTTGAATTAATATTGAGCTCCAAGAGTAATTAGCTCTGGAGATCAGAGGAACATAATAACGACTTGATATTAGAAGTTGACATCTTCTTTTAGAAAAATGTTATGCTCATAATTGTCAACTGCTAATGTTAATAAAATTTTTGATCTTCCTCCCTAAAGTTTTTGCAGCTTTTTAAAAAAACAGTAGAAAAGAATATTGCTGGGGGAAACGTTCTAGGTGGAGTTGACAGGAGAGAGCTGTGTATTCTATTTGTATAAATATGTGTTAAACATTTATCTTAGTGCAGAAATCTGTTATTTGACACCTCCTTCCTCCTCTTGACTCTTGGGGTGTATCTGTGTGTTCGTGGGTAGGTATTGATGTCTTGATGTTTTGTTGGGGAGTCCTAACTTCTAAGGAGTTTTTCTAGCTGACATGTTAGATATTTTGGAATATAACAATGTAGAGATGCAAATTCTAATTGCTAGTGAAGTTAAGGAGATTAAAAAACATATACTTTTGTTCTCATCCTTTATTTTACATAGTTCAATAGCAAATGATAAAAGCTGTATTTAAAAGGCTGTTAAGTAATGTTATTTCAAAAATAGGTAGTAAAAAACATTGTTTCTTTTTCAAACATTTGTTATATGGATAGCCAACTTCCAACTTTTAACTAGGTTTTCTTAAGAATTAAAAATAATATTTTATTAAGAATATAATGCATGTATTACATTTGTATGGAATTTTACAGATTGCAAAATACTTCCATATGTTTCTCACTTAAGGCTTCGTTAACTTTCTGTGCTGATAGTCACTAGTACTTTTATTATGCAGGGTAAAGTTTGTTAAAGGACTTGCAGTAAAGGGAGAAACTAATCTCTCTCTGTTTCTACCTCAAGGTGGTCTTATGAGCTTGATAATCTTACAGATATTTATCTTAGAAAATTTTGTTTTTCTTGTGTGGCCATGGTTTTAAAAAACATTCAGATAATATAAAAAGATGTAATCTGAAAACAGAAGTCCCTCTGAACCCTGTCATTGTCCTGATCTATTCTTCAGAGAAAATCACTGCTGTGTTTTTTTCTTGCTTCTATATATGGTGCATACGTATGTGCCTATACGTATATCAACTTGGATGTGTATATTTTTCATTAAATGACTTCATACTACACATGCTTTGCAAGGTGCTTTATTTCTCCCTAATATTTTGTCTATTTTAAAGAAGGGTTTTAAAAATAAATACATGCTATTGAATACTAGGTTCTATTTGCTTATATTTAAATATAATTTTCATCTTTATCTCTCCTTAAGATTCTTTTATTTATTAAATGGCTATTTGAGACTCAATATAAAAGGGTTATATGTATTAGCAAAATGTGTACAATGCATCTTTAAAACATAGCATATTAGGCACTGTATTAGTATTTTATCTGACATATGGAAGGTGTTTTTTGCTATTGAAATGAATTTTAAATAGGGACTCATTAAATCTAATATAACTACACTGGCTAATTATTACTTGTCAGATAACAGAGGATAATAATGGTTAAGTGGAAGTTTCTCCTTTTTAAAATGAAATGGTAAAAAGACTGATGGAACAATTTACTCAGAATTCTATCTCAATTTAAAATTCTCAAATGCTGATCATTTGAGGGTATAATTTGTGTATTTATTTTTAAAGTTACAGTGTCAAGATTAAAGATTATTGTAACCCAAACGTTTTGCATAAATGAATGCATTTTTTTCTGATTTTATTCTTACATCGTTTTCCTTTGCCACTTGCTTGTTCTATTAAGAAGGAGATAGCGCTGTATTGTTAATTCAATAATAATCCTAAAACACTAAAGCGAATTTTAACAAGATTTTAATTCTTGCTTTCGTAGACATTAGACACATTTTGCAGAAATATCCAGGTTCTCATTGAGCCCTCCTTCCATATGAGGCATTTTTCGTTTTAGCTTTCATTTTTTAATAGTAAGTTTTAACCTTTAATATGTGGGTATAAAATATAAGGAGAGACTTTTCCAAAATATTTTGAAAGTTTCTAAAAACATTTTATAACAGAGCTGTCCAAATTATGGACATTTATTAATACATTTTCCCCCATTTCTATTAAATTTAGTTCTGAAAGAGGAGTTAGAGTGGCACCTGTCTTGGAAGTCAGGAGATGTGAGTTCTTATCTCCGTCCTCGACTAATTAGATGCACGCGGCTGTGGGCCATTCGTTTGTCCTCTCTGGTTCTTATTATCTGGAAGGTGTTCTTTCAGATGATTTCTTAAAGACTTTTTCAGTTCTAAAATCCTACATTTCTATGAAGTAAGTTTTGCAGCAGTTGTGCAGTTTATTTTAGATTTATGAAGGTTTACTTTCTGTATACGCATGTGAGTATGTATACGTTTGGTTCTTTCTTTAGTTGTCCAAATACATGTTGGAAGTTTTTGTGTGCGTTTTATGGTAGATGTTGGAGATACATCAGTGAATTAGATAGTCATGGACCTTGCCCTCATGTAGCATAATGTTCAATGAAGAAGAATAGAATTAAACAACTATTACATGATTTTTTTTATCAAGTTATGATATGAAACTAGGAATACTGGGCAGCAGAATGAGAGGAGTAGTGGAAAACAGGTTACTTGAGTTATGGATTAATAAAGAGAATGGCATATGCAGAGGCCTTACATGAACATCCTGGTATGTTGTAAGAATTACGAGAAGGGAGAGTATCAGTGTGAGTAACATGTAAGGGGACAGTGAGGTTGGGGCTGTCTGATCATATAGGGATTGGTAGGCCATGTAAGGATTTTGGTTTCAATGCTGGTATTACTCACTCTAATTATGTCCTTGGTATTACAACCCAATAGATGTTAATACTTGTGAAAGACTTATTTTTTTTATTAGGGAAAGATTTTCTGTCAATCACTACATTATCAATGCCAACAGGTCCTTAGTTTCTCCCTGTATTCTCTTGCCTTTTAATGAAGTTTTTAAATATTATAAACTATTAAAATTTGTAAGGTCAATATAGAAAAATCATCTAATGTTTTTAAAGTCAGATAAGGGTTTTTCATTTTGGATTATTAAATGCTTCTTATTTTCTATGCCAATTTTCTGTCTCATTGAGTATAAAGACTTGAGAACTTTAAATATACTATTTTTGTGGTTTACATTTTTGTTACTTGCCTATCAAAAGTTTTAGGTCCATAGCAAAATTGAGAGAAAGGTACAGAAATTTCCACATGCTCCCTTCTCCCCCTCATGCCTAGCCTTCTCCTTTACCAACATTCCTGCGACAGTGGTACATTTTTAAAATTACTGAACGAACAATGACAGCGTTGTCACCCGAAGACCATAGTTTACATCTGAATTCACTCTGGGCAGTTTACATTCTGTGGGTTTAGACAAACATGTAATAGCATGTATCTGTTAACGTCATATTTCGCAAAGTATTGTCACTGTCTTAAATCTTTTGTGCTCTCTGCCTTTTCATCCCTTTATCCCTCTAACACGTGTCAAACATGAATCGTGTCATTCTTTCCGTACTATATTTCCTTTTCTAGAATGTCATATCATAGTTGGAATCATACAGTATGTAGCTTTTTTTTTTGCCTTTTATGTTAATTATTGATTTTGAGTAGTAACTTCTTTATGTAAGAAGACCTATAGATATTTCATTCTTCTCTGAGACTATTTTGCAGATATATTCCTCTTGGTTGAAGGAAGCAGGGGATTGTTTAATCACAAGGGCTCACTCTTTGTAAGGTGTTTTGATAGATTTGTACAAACACAAAAGGAAAATCACCCATTTGCTAATATCTAAGGATATCTTTGAGTTAGTTCAAATTTAGCTATGTGGAATGTGTTTTTACTTTTATAGCATTTATATATTTTCAGTGATAAAGCCTTATTATCACTTTTACTAACATGCTGTTCTTCTCCAGACTGGTCCCCTAATATTTTTTTTTTCAACAGATTGAGTTGAGATTTACTGTGGTAACTCAGAATATACTCTTGTCACAGAACTATGTAATTCCCATTCTTGTTTGAAAGGCTTTACTATGCTCTACTCAGAAGCTTATAACTTAGTAATTATGCACATCAACTCTCATCTTCAGTTCTATCTAATGAGAGCTTATATAAACTAATGTTGCCTGTTACATACTTACCTCATCTTCTGTGTAACTAAATTAATTTAAGAGCCTTTATGATTTATAAATTCATAGAAATTCAATTTGGAGAGCTATTTATTTTTTCCCTCTGTTGTTTAAATCTACACTTCAGTTTATATCATTCTTAATTCATTCAAGTCATATTTATTGACCACTGATTATGAACAGAAGCCTCTGGCAGTCATTCATACAGGATATACATATAGATCCAACATTATTTTGTAGTCCAAGTTCAAAGAGCTTAAAGGATGTTAAGGGCTCTAAAGACATTAAGAAAAGTTTGTAAATAACACACAAGATAAAAAAATTGCAGTGCTATATAGGATTGTTCAGAGAAAGGAAAAATTATTTTTCTCTGGGAGAGGGATAATATAAGGTAGACTTTACTAGGAAGAACCAGTTATAACCTTGACTTTGAAATGCAGATAAGGTCAGATAAATGCAAGTGGGAAAATGCTATCATTAGTGTGGCTTGAAATAAGTGAAGAATATGCAGGCATATGCAGGAATAGGCATATGCAGGAATCTGATCTATCTGTTATTGAATGGAAAGTGCACAGAAATAGAACCGATAAGGTTGATTGGAGTGAAATCACTGGGAGCATTCACTGAAGCATATACATAACATATACTACGTATGTCTACTCAAAGTCATGTATTTTGGATGTCTGCTTTTGCGGTGTTGAATGTAGGCTAGAGGAGGATGTCTAACTTTTTACAGAATCGTGTGTAGCTAATATTAACTTCTGAAAAATTTTTCTTATGAATGCTAATGTCCAGCTTTTTGTCATTGATTCTTTAAACTTTTCCTCTATCATATAAGAGATATGCACTCATTCCTAAAAGAAAGTTTAGATTATACAGGAAAGTAGAAAAATGTTCATCTGTACTCCATCATTGGTGTTGTTGTATTTCTTTCTATATAATATTTATGAAAACATGTTTAAGTAGGATAGAGAATAACAAGAAGTAGGTTAATTTTTATGATCATTAAGATAATTTAAAACTCATAAACCAATGGCTTTCCTATTTCTAATTGTCCTCCTGTGTTCATTTGATTAAACAACTTTAAATTTTTGACTAAAATCTTATTTTTAGTTAAATCAGAAGTATTTGAGGTCATTTGAAAGCAGAATATATTTTTCACTTTGTAAAAGGTGATTTCAGAAGTATGTTAATTTGCATCTTTAAAACTGCCTAAAATATTGTAGAGATATAAAATTTTCAGTCAGAAATAATTTTGTTTTCTCATTTAACTACAAAGAGATATCGTTATTAGATAGTATTAGCACACACTCAGTTATATCTGCATTTCTTATGTGAAGGAAAAAAAATACTAAAATACCTGATTAAAGCTAGAGATTTTAGAAAAGGTCCTTCCTTTGTTTCATAGATAGTGTTCATGGCTGGCTTGCTTTGTGACAAGTCCTGTCATTACCAGGTAGGGTAAGACATGACCACTGTCTTCAGTACACTCAGTCACAGGGTAGTGACTGTTTTGGGGATCAATATCAGGCCCTCGTATGTGCAAAGCAAAAAGCAATAATGCAGAAGATTTCCACTTAGTAGAGATTGAAATTGTTGAAGGAAGAATACCTAAAGCCCCGGCATTTTTCATATCAAAAGGTTTTGGTGTTAAAATTAGGGGATTAAGAAAATAAAAAATATGTAATCCAGCAAGATCAAACTCTTTGAGAGTATTTGTTCCAGTATCTGGAAAATAAAAGAAGGAGATTTAACTAAAGAGAGAGAAAGGAATAAATGGAGAAAGGCTTCTTGTTACTGTAATGAACCTAAGTAAAAGGAAAATATCTTGTATCTATTCCTAGTAGTGTCTCCATGGAGATTTCTCATATATGACTCATGCCCTGGATTTGTATGTATATGTAATGTTAGTTTTGTAATAAAGTTGAGGTAGAGTTTTTCACTGATAGACCTTGGTCAGTGTAGTGTCTCAATTTGAGATTTAATTTTATTATTATTAGTTTCTTAATACTGTGAGATCATCTAATTTTCACTAAATAGATAAAAGCTTATTGGTGATGATATAGCTAGTATTATTTGGTCCATAAAGTAGGTAGTATAGTAGTTATCTTTGGCCATATTGTGGCTGTAGATGTTGAAGACCCTTATAGAGGAGGAAATCATATATTCTGTAAGCATTAAACAAGTTTAGGTTAACCAGTTTACCATTTTATAGAAGTAATTCTTGTTTTTAAATAATAACATAAAGATCATAGGATATTCAGAATTACAATATAAATGTTGTAATAATTAAAACGTCCTTTCCTGTGTAGGACACCATAGCGGGGCTGGTTTTATTGCTTTGTCACCTTCTTCGTCTAAAGGCAGAAGTGGTGAACGTCTCATATTTTTGAAAGCTTTGAAGACTTCAGTTAAACTGTTTATGTAAGTGTGCAACTTTTAGTCTATAATCCCATTCGGTTTTAAGGTGCTAGAAGTGATGGGATAGAAGTAATGTTTCTATAGATCTGCAGCTGAATGATTTGGTCGTACTGAATTATTTTAGGTGACTATTTTAAGTTTAAATTTTTTTCTTGGCTTTTAGAATGACTAGATAGAAAAGGATGATCTCTTACAGGTACTTTTCACTGAAACTCACAAAATTGCAGACATTCAAGTGCCTCTTACGAGGTGAAATTTATTTCCTCCCATTTTATCTTTATGAAGATGATTGTCTTTTTCTTCTCTCTTTACTGTGCTCCCCCGCCGTCCCCCACAGCACACAGGTGTACACATACTTAAAAATTGCCTCTTTTGTAAAGCCTTTTAGATAGGGTTGGGCCAAACCACATGCTGCAGGCCAGCATCTGCTTTTATTTTAGCATAAACAAAGGAACCATAAGAGTTGGAGGTGGCTGTTTGAAATTAATGGATTAGACTGAAAATGGGTGGGATTTGCAGTTAAAGTGATCACTATTGCACTTCCTCATTTTATTCTTAATGAAAAAATCCAGGATTGTATGTAGGAAAAATTTTAAGTATTAACTCTTCTACTTTCATTAGAGTGATTGAAGTTTATTCTTTTTTACCGTCTACGCTGAGACCTGAATATTGGTGTACTTCAGATTTAAAGTATATTTTTATTTGACCCTGCATCTGTCACTTTTTTGGATTCTATAGCTTAGCTGCCTTTGCATGTGCACCCTGAGTTTGTAAGCCATAACTCTGTGGCATTCTAGAGGAGTTGAGTAGTGTGCAGGTAGGTGTATAGTTTTACTACAACTGAAGGTCTGTAATCACGTTGCAGGTTGTTTGCATACAAATAAGTCCTTTTGTTTTTCAGGTTTATGTTAAAGCTGCGCAAGATTTTTCTACAGTATCAATGTCTTTGGTAAGATGATACTGATTTTAATTTAGAATACGTATACCTACACTCACACTTATGTACACACAAACAGGAATATACACACATATATGTACATTTGATTCACTTTATAGTCTGATTTTTAAATTATACCAATACAGTGGGAAAATATAATCATTTTAATATCTTCATAATGTTACGTTGGAGTTATATATTTACTCAGTAATTAATGTATAAATATTCTGTTTGGAATATTTACGGATGCTTTACATAAATTCTACATATGCAAGAAAATTAAAATTAAAGTTTTTCTATATGAGGAAGATGAAATTTGTATTAAACAATAGGCAAATTCATTTCTTTTGCTCTTCACCAGCTTATATTTAAGCAAATTATGTGCTGAGTTATGATTTGACAAATTTTATAACTTTATGAAGTTTTTTATACTTGTGATACATTTTGCCTTTTTAAACTCTGTTTTCATTGTTTCATAAAATTTTGTTATTGCAGTTGGAAGGTTCTTATTTTTAGAGGTGAGCTACTTGTAGCTGAATGAAACTAGAAAGAGGGTAATATATTGATAAAGTTTAATGTTTATGTTCTATCTATGTTTTTAAACCTTTAGTGTGAAAGAGGCAGAGTGTGAGGACTTAATTTGTAGCTGGCAATGAATGTGGGAAATAAATTTTAAATTTTGAGTAGTGTTAATAGTTAAAGTTTTTTTTGTTTGTTTGTTTGTTTTGAGGCAGAGTTTCACTTTGTTGCCCTTGGTAGGGTACCATGGCATCACATAGCTCACAGCAACCTCCAACTCCTGAGCTTAAGCGATTCTCCTGCCTCAGCCTCCAGAGTAGCTAGGACTACAGACACCTGCCACAATGCTATTTTTTGGTTGCAGTTAGGCTGGGCTGGGTTTGAACCCGCCACCCTCGGTATATGGGTCCGGCGCCCTACTCACTGAGCCACAGGCACTGCCCAGTTAAAATTTGTTTTTCAGGCACACTGTAACCAATAGAAGGATCGAAGTACTATTTTACAAATGTTAATTATCCCCGTATATTAGTATTGCCCCCAAACTTTATAGATTAATCAGCTTCAAATATTGATATATCTCAGTACCTGTAAATAAGGCAGAGGTAAATGAAAAAGCCTTTCAACTTGGCAAAAATGATTGTCTCAAAACCTATTCTAAATTAACTAAAGCAGGCACGGATTGATTTAACTTTTCTCCTAACTCTACAATGCTCATTTTGCACATTTTCACATTTTTGAACTGAGTGAATCTTGCATGTGATACCAAGAAAGCTTCTAGTTACTGTTGTTGAGGTTCTTACAATTTTCCTGAAAAATTGCTTTGTTTCTTGAAAATGTATTATTAAATATCTAGTATATTTGAGGACTAGGTTTTTAGGACCTAGGAAATGGAGTATTTTGTTTTCCAGTGGTGGAAGGATTGACCTTTTCAAGTGACTTAGGGAAATCATTTGATCTTATACTATCTTCAGGATTTAAAGGCTTTGACTGACCCAGTTGTGCAATCTAAGGTCCAGTGTCAACTATCCCCGATATTCCTAACAAACTGTCTACCTTTTTTATCTTGTTAGTACACACTAGTCATGCAAGCCTCCATCTTGCTTTTCAAACATATTTGCTTTGCTGAACTTCTTTGCTGTCCTTTAACTATCTTTTCAAAGAGACTTTCTAAGACAGCTCCATTTAAGTCATCTCTCCTCCTTATGGTCTGTTTTTCCATTACTACAGCGGGTGTTTGTTTTGTTCACACATTTATTTTCAGCACCGTGTATGAGGTTGGACAATTTAGTTCACAAACTCACCTTAGAAAAAGTGTTACATGTCTCACTTCTGAATATCACTAGAAAAAGTTCTACATACCTCACTAAACCCAAAAAAGTGCTTTGAAGAGTGGACTAGGTGCTTGTTGGTGCATAGCTCCTCAAGGGGAGGACGTTGAAGGCGACCATAGTGATATTCAGCAAAAAGTATGTGACCCTTCTTCTAGGGCGAGGTTGCAAACTGAACATGGCCCATTGCTGAATGGGTAAAGGGAGGAACAAAAGAGCAAAGAACTTGTGGATTGAATTATGCTGCTATACAGGTACATGCATATACTGGCTGATTTGTATGGAGAGCCAGATTGATAAGTAAGAAGTTGTTGGTTATGAATTAACAAATGGAGTTACTTAGATGACCACATGGTTAGTGTCCTTGAGTCAAGCTGGCCTTCCCCATTTGTCTCTACATTAGGGAAACCCTTGTTAAGGTGGAACGTTAAGTCTACTTATTTTGTCAGCTGAGCACATAGCTTTTCTCTGTTGTTCCATGTGCTTCTGTTCCATCATTATTCTTTCATCAGTGAGCTACAGCTCATTTTTTTATATTGTTTGATGGGACTTCCAAACCTTATTCTTCTTGTGTTTGACCTAAGAGATTAGCCACCTTGAAAAAATCAATTAATTCATGTAGATTTAAGTTTTAAAATTTTAATTTTGAGAGTGATGGGTAACTTGTGGTCTGGGGCTGAGAATAGCAGCCTATAGGTTTTAATACCCTTGGAAGTGTCCTAGACAAAAAAAGGTTTCTAAACTTACAAGCTTCTAAAAATGTCTCATTATTACCTTTTTTCTTTTAGTAATACTTTCTTAGGTCTTTGGATTTAAAGATACACATATAAAAAAAGTATTTTTTATTTTCAGTAATGGCTTCAGATTTTATACTAATTGCTGTTATTTTAATACACATGCTCCTTCTTTTACAATGGGGTTGTTGTAAGTCAAAAATATCATAAGTTGAAAATGCATTTAAGACCCAATAAGCCCATCTTAATATCAGGAAGTCATATGTTGAACTGTTGTAAGTCAGGGACTGTCTAGATCCTGCTTTCTGCTTTTTTATTGAAGATGTACTATTTCAGTTAGATTATAGGTTAGTTATGCTTTTATGGGCTGGTATGCAAGGTATGCCATTTATAAACAAAAGTTTCTTCTAAGGAAAACTAGTTGTCCTATATAGTAACCTTTATAGTCCATTCATTGCCTTATTTTTAGGCATAGCCTCTTTTAGACACTTACAAGGATTAACTGTAGTTATATGTATTTGCTGATTTTATAAATACAATCATAACATGATCTTCAAACATACATACTTAATGTATTCATTGTCTTCTCTTTCTTTAGGTCCCATCAACAAACTATATATATACACCCCTGAATCAACTTAAGGAGGGTACAATTGCAAATGTCTATGGTGTTGTGACATTTTTTAAGCCTCCATACCTAAGCAAAGGAACTGGTGGGTATTAAAATTCTTGGAATTTTTATAGACTAAAACTGCAGTATTAGTTTCAGATGCACAGTTTTTTCAGTACCTTAGAGTAGAAGCTCAGTTCTGATTTCTACTTACTAAGCAACACTGATACATATCCTTTGGCTGTTTTAACTTATAAAATAAATATGTTTTTTGATTCTAGAATCTCGTTAAAGACAGTGAGAATAAGGAATAAGGAAAATGATATCAAACAGCAACACAAAATGATGTGAAAGTATAAAATTTTCTGGTAAAGATAAATATATAAACAAATATGGAATCCTGCAATACTGTAAAAGTGATAGCTAAATCACATTTAGTTCTGGTATAGAAGTTGAAAGAGAAACGTATAAAAAATGAGTATAACTATCCATATTTGTGGATACACAGCATAAAGAGACATAAATGGTATCATCAGTAACATAAAATGTTGTGGGCAGAAGTATGAATGTAGAGTTTTTATGTAGTTGAAGTTAAAATGTTGTCAGCTTAAAATAGACCGCTATATTTTGTTAAACCCAATGGTAGCCACAAGAAAATACATATAGAAAATACACAGAGGAAAATGTGGAGGGGATCAAACATGTCATTACAGAAATTAGCCCAACACAAAGGAAGATAGCAAGAAAGGAAAACAGGGACAGAGGAGCAGCAGGACTAATAGAAAACAATTAACTAAATGGCAGCCATAAGTTCTTCCTGATCAGTTATTACTGTAATTATAAATGGATTAAATCCCTCAATCAAAAAAATTATAGGATAGCTGAGTAAATTAAATTAAAAAAAAAGCAAGATCCAGCTATATCCTGTCTATAAATACTCATTCTAAATGCAGGCTGATAGTGAAAGAATAGAAAAAGACACTCTGTTTAAACAGTAACCAAGAGACCTGAGGAGGCTGTTTAAATCAGACACAATAGACTTCAAGTCAAAGATAAAGGACATTATATATTGATAAAAACGGTCAATTCACCAAGAAAATATAACAGTCATGTATGAAACCAATATCTGAGCACCTAGTCTGAAACAAACATTGTAGAACTGAAAGGAGAAATAGGCAATTACTAAATTATAGTAGGACTTTTCATTATACCACTTTCAGAAAGGAATAGACCATCCAGACAGAAGATCAATAAGGAAACAAAGAACTTAACACTGTAGACCAGATGTACCTAACAAACATGCACAGAATTTTCTACCAACTGGAGAAGAGTACACATTCCTCTCAAGTGCACATTCTCCAGGGTAGATAACATGTTAGGTTACAAAACAAGTTGACAAATTTAAGAATATTAAATCATACCAAGTATCTTTTCCAATCACAGTAGAATGTGATCTTCCTACAAATCAATTATAGGAAGAAAATTGGAAAATTCATAAATGTATGGATATTAAACAATACACTCTTGAATAACCATTAAGTCAAAAAAGAAATCATAAAAGAAAGTAGAAAATATTTATTGAGACAGCATACTGAAACTTAAGGCATTCATCATAGCAGTTGTAAGAGGGAGCTTTATAGTATTAAGTAAGTGTATACATTAAAAAAAGGGGATGATCTTAAGAAAACTAACATTACACTTTAAGAAATTACAAAACAAAGAACAAATAATCATAAAGTGAGCAGAAGAAAGAAAATAGTAAAGGGCAGAACAGAAATAAATGAAATAAAGAATAATAAAACATAGGAAAAAAATTAAAGAAATTAAGTTTTTTTTAAAGATAAGATTGATAGGTTTTTTTGCTAGACTAAGAATGGGAACGGAATACTCAAAGTCATAAATGAAATAGGAAACATACCTCATTCCATAGAAATTCAAAGGATTATAAGAGACTATGAGCAATTAGACACAATATATTGGGTATCCTATAAGAAATTCATAATTTTCTAGAAACATAAACCCCACTAGTACTGAATCATGAAGAAATACAAAGTCTGAACAGGAAGGAGATTGAATTAGTAATCAAAAATACCTCCTCCCAAAGGGAGAAAGTCCAAGACCACATGGCTTCATTGGTGAATTTTACCAAATATTTAAAGAAGAATTAGTGCCAATATTTTTTTCAGGCTTTTCCAAAAAATTGAAGAGGAAATACTCATTTTATGAGATCAAGTTTACCTTGATACCAAAACCAGAGACTAAAAATATAGAAAATGTCTATGTCAGTATCTCCAATGAAGTTAGATGCAGAAATTCTCAGTACCATCCTAGCTAAACAAATTCAGTGGAACATTAAAAGGTCATGCACCATGACTGAGTAGGATTTATCCTTGGCATTTAAGGAGTTCAACATATGAAATCAGTTAATGTTTTATGCTACCTCAGTGAAAGATAATAACCACGTTATTATCTTGAGATGCAGAAAAAGCATTTGACAAAATTCAACACCTTTTTATGATAAAAGCATTCAGTAACCTACAGATAGAAGGAAGCTATCTCAATTTATTAAAAGCCATATATGAAAAGATCACAATTAATAATACTCAGTCAAAAGGTGAAAGCTTTCCTGTAGGACCAGGATGAAGGCAAGGTTGCCCACTTTTGCCACTTCAACATAGTTCTGGAAGTCTTAACCCAGAGCAGGTAGGCAAGAAAAAGAAATTAAAAGGCATCCAAATTGGAAAGGATGAAGTAAAATTTTGTGAAAGACGACATGACCCTGTAAGTAGAAAGCCTTAAGTATTCTGTAGAAAAGCTGTTAGAACTAAGACATGAATTCAGTAAAGTTATACAATACAATGTTAGCATATAAAAATCAGTTGTGGTTTTATGCAATACTAGTGAAAAATTTGAGAAGGAAACGAAAGCAGTCCTATGTAGGAAGGATAAAAACTATAAAATTTTTAGAAAGAGCCTTATCAAAGGAGGTCAAAGACTTAAGCACTGAAAAATATAAGATGTTGCTGAAAAAATTAAAACACAAATAAATGGAATGACATTTGTATTTGTGGATCGGAAGACTTAATGTAGGCATATCTCAGGGATACTGAGCGTTTGCTACTGGTCACCACAAAACAATGAGTCAAATGATTTTTTTTGTGTGTGGAAAAGTTATGTTTGAACTATACCATAGTCCGTTAGGTGAACAGTAGAATTAGTGTCTTAAAAAACAGTCTACATACCTTAATTTAACAATATTTTATTGCTGACAAATGCTACCAATCATCTGAGCTTTCGTGAATCATCCTTTTGCTGGGGGTAGGGTCTTGCCTCTTGTGTTGATGGCTACTGACCAGTCAGGGTGGTGGTTGCTGCAAATTGAGGTAGCTGTGACAGTTTCTTAAATATGACAAAAAAAGTTTGCTATGTGGATTGATTCTTCCTTTTACAAAAGATTTCTCTGTAGCATGCGATGCCATTTATAGCCTTTTATCCATGGTAGAATGTCTTTCAGAATTGGAATCAATCCTCTAAAACCCTGCTACTGCTTTATCAACTAAGTGTAAGTAGTGTTCTAAATCCTTTGTTGTTATTTCAACCATGTTCCAAGCATCTTCAGCAAGAGTAGACTCTGTCTACAGAAAACTGTCTCTGCTCACTTTAAGGAAGCAAGTCCTCCTCAGTTCAAGTTCTATCGTGGATTGCAGAAGTTGAGGCGCAGCACACTTCTAGTTCTCTTGCTGTTTTCACCATATCTTCAGTGACTTCACTGAAGTCTTGAACCCTCAAGTCCATTCATGAGGGTGATTCTTCAACAGTAGTTTTTTCCAAACTGTTAAAGTAGATATTTTGACCTTCTCTTGAATCACAGATGTTCTCAATGGCATGTAAAATGGAAAATTCTTTCCAGAATATTTTCAGTTTACTTTGCCCAGATCTGTTAGAAGATTCACTGTCTTATGGCAACTATACCCTTATAAAATGTATTTATTAAAAAATAAAACTTGAAACTTGAAATTATTCCTTGATCCATAGTAGAGAATGGATATTGCGTTGGCAGGCATGAAAACAAGGGAAACGGCATTAATCTCATATATCACCATCAGAACCCTTGGGTGACGAGGTGTATTGTCAATGAGCAGTAATATTTGAAAGAAGTGCTTTTTGCTGAGTAGTAGGTTTCAACAGCTGGCTACAAATATAGAACAAACTATGGTGCAAATAGGTATGCTGTAATCCAGGCTTTGTTTCATTGGTAGAGCACAGACAGGGTAGATTTAGCACAATTGTTAAAGGGCTCTAGGATTTTTAGAATAGTAAATGAGCATTAGCTTCAACTTAAAGTCCACAGCGACATTAGCCCCTAACAAGAAAGTTAGCACTTCCTTTGAAGCTTTGAAGCCAGGTCTTGACTTCTCCTTTCTAGCTTTGGTGGTCATAGAAGGTTATATGTTTTTTCCAATAAAAGACTGATTTTTCTACAGTGAAAATCTGTTGTTTTGTGTAGTCCCCTTCATCAGCATTCTTAGCTAGATGTTCTGGATAACTTGCAGCTTCTACATCAACACTTAATGCTTCACCTTGGACTTTTATGCTATGGAGATGGCTTTTCCCCCTAAATCCTGTAAGCCAACCTCTGCTAGCTTCAGACTTTTCTTCTGCAGCCTCCTCACCTTTCTAGCCTTCATAGAATTGAAGAAAATTAGGACTTTGCTCTGGATCAGGCTTTGGCTTAAGTCAGTGTTTTTCAACAGTTTTATCTCACTTGAGCCCATAGTTAAACTTCTGTAGCACACTCAAATTATGTTGATAAAAAAAGAGTAAAAAAAGGATACAATTACTGTACTTTAAACTAATCTCAACAGTAATTTAATTAATAACCTTTAAAATTTTTGTGGCCCACCGAAGATCCTCTCAAGGCACACCAAGGTGTTGCAGCACACTGGTTGAAAATCACTGGCTTAATACTGTGGCTAATTTGATCTTCCATCCAGACCACTAAAATTTTTTCCATGCCAGAAATAAGACTCTTCCACTTTCTTATCGTTTGTTTTCACTGGACTATCGCTTTCAATTTCCTTAAAGAACTTTTTCTTTGCATTCACAAATTGGCTAACTGGGCCCTAGATGCTTCCTAGTTTTCAAGCCATCTCCGCTTTTGATAGTTCTTCCTCACTAGCTTCACGGTTTCTAGCTTTTGATTTAAAATGAGATAGGTAACTCTTCCTTTCACTTGAACACTTAGAGACCGTTGTAAGGTCATCAGTTAGCCTAATTTCAATATTGTCGTGTATCAAGGAATACGGAGGCCCAAGGAGAGGGAAACAGACGTGAGATCAACAAGTTGATTAATTTGTCAATTAAAATTAGTTGTCTTATAGAGTATTCATACACCCCCCTCCAAGATTACAATAGTAACATCAAAGATCACGGATCATAGATCACTATAATAGACACAATAATGAAAATGTTTGAAATCTTGTTGGAATTACCAAAATGTGACACAGAAAATGGAATGGCGATCAGAGCTGTCATTGTGTGGCACACAAAAACATGTAGTAACAAAAAGGAATGCCACTCAGCAAGTTGTTATTAGATAGCAAAATGTTTCTTGTGATAATATTATTAAACTATACATAAAAAATGAAATCCATGGGGAACTGTAATACATAGTATGCATATATATTGAGAAAGAGCGCGACCTCTCTTACATTTCTATCTGATATGTGTAGTTGGAGCTAGTCCTTTAGTAAGAAATTCATGGCTAGTAACGAGCCATCTGTTGTTACAGAGATAATATGTTCCTGATTCTTCTGAGACACTAAGTTAAATTGAACATCAGTTTAATCTGAGCATAGTCATTGAACTTTAGAAATAAATTTTAAGGCACAGCAAGATGACTTTACTACTAGCAAGACTGTAAAGTTTTAAAACTATCCATCTTATGGCGTTAGTTACAGTTACATTTTTACTTCTGTTGACGGAACTCATCCTTCAACGGGAACAAATGCTGCAGGAGAGTCGGACAATAACACTGTCATCTGTGTTCAGGAAGGGATCCAGTTCATTAGCACCAAGGAACTAAACTAGGGTATCCAGAGAAGTTCCAGAGTAGATGTATAGAAACAGGCCATCTGTTGTGCCTTTTTTCATATTATATAAAGCAGTATTATTTCATAAATACAGAGCCATGGTCTAAATAACATCTAGATATACATGATTAGTTATGTGGAGGAAAATTACTTTTATGCAACTCAAATTTAGTAGATGAGAAAAAAGTTTATTCTGTTGTCATTAGCTAGAATTTTTTATTATAATTCATTTGTAAGTGTTATATTTGTTGTTATAAGTATTATATTTAAGGTAGTGGAGGCAGTTGGTTTCAGTTTGGCATCCTTACTCCTTGACTAAAATTTTCTTGAAGACTTTCCTCTCATTCAGAATAATAGTGATTACATGTGACCTGTAGCATGCTATCTTATTTCTGGCAGCAAACGCTTCATTTCCCAAGCTTTATATACAGTCTTAGAGAAGCTGACATTTTTATTCTTAGAGAAGTCTATCAATCCTGTTGTTAAAAGGATATGTAATGCTGTGGATACTAACATTCTCATTCCATTGTGATAAGATTCGTCATGACAACTGAGAAAGAATTCCTCAAGGATTAAGGAATCAAAATAGGTTAAAATGTCTTTATATCATCAAAATTGATTTTGATAATGACTCTAAAATGGCAACATAAAATGCCCTCTTCCATATACAATGACAAGGCTGCTGCCTTTTTTACAGCTTTAAAGATTTTATAGCAGAAATTTTCTTGGAAAGCTTTGCATTTATTTTTGCTTTGGGAGCTGACTGGATAGAATTAGATATGCAGTTTTTACCATGGAGTGATATCGTTTGATTATATTTTCTTAGGTAACAACATGTAAAGGAAGTTAGTTTTAGCTGCGTCTCAGAATTTTAGAAATAGCTTACTAGTTTGTAAATTTGAGACACATTTACTGTCTTTATTATCTGTTCTTGCTAAATAAATGTATGCAGGCTATAAAACATTACCGGACTTGTTAATAGTATATGGCTTATCCTTGCTTGATCATTATCATAATGTCTGCTCACACTGTGAGCAAATCAGGAAAACAGAGGGAACCTAGTTTATACTTAATTTCCCATTTGAGTCCAGAGGAAGGGAGAGAATAGACAACATATTCATGTCTTCATTTGTTTGCTGTTTATGTCTCCTCCTTTTCTTCCTTTCCCCAAATTTTGACTCTTACCATCCTCTAGAGATCTCAGCCTTTCTGTGCCTTGTAAATGTAGTCAGTCCATCACTTGTTGCTCTCTGCCTTACCTTAAGAATGTTCCGTGTTCTAAAATTATTTATTATTATTTTTGCCACACCTCTGATTAAAACTCTGCATTTTGTGGTTTGATTAAACTTGAGCAGTGTTAAATGTTAGCAGTGTTTCTAGAAGCAACACTTTGTCTCTTGCTAATCCATTGTCTTAAAAAAATATACCTTCTGTGTAGCCTCTTGCTGAGCATTATAATCAAATTTCTTAGAGTAGTATCCAAAGCATTGGGTTTCTGAGAGCCCCTATTGTATTTGCTTACTTTCAGTTTTGGGAATAGAGTGCTAGGATATATATATATAGGGTTTTGACATTTTTTCTCCTATCTATAAAAAAAATCCCAGCTAAATCTAGAATGCTATTTTTGGCTCTTAAAAATATTTTTATTTACAAGAATGATACTTATGCATAATGTCATATATCATAATTGCTTAAACATTTTTATATTAGTCATATTGGTTGCATATTACATGATTCTATCTATATTACCTTTTAATTTTTTAAAGTATGACAAATTCCTACATACCCAGAATTAAAGTTGTTGAAAGACAATTACTGAATAATTAATGATGCATTGGTACTCTAGAAGATCCAGGAGGGTTCTGATTATCAAAGAGAAATTAAACTATCTAGCATGATGTAAAATTTTATGTAACATTAGTTGTATTTTTTTTAATTCTAAATGCATCTTTGAAATGTATGCAGTTTATACATCCCTTATGAACTATGACAGTCGTAGAACCTATCCTAGAAAAATGTACAGACCTATATACAGACTTACACAAGCGGTATCAATAGTTCATGCCCTCTGCCTTTGAGCCCCTGGCTGTGAACTCATGTTCTGTAGTCTGTTCATATTCAGTTACTTGAATATTCAGATATCAAAACATTAAGAATGTCATCTTGATTACATTTAATACAAATAAATAAATAAATAGTTTTGGTTTTGGTTTCCTCATTTGTTTATTCATTTATTCAACAAACCAGTATTGCATGCTTTCTATATGCCTGGTATTAGACATAGAAAATTTAAAAATAAAAATACTATAAAAATACACACACGTACACACACATTTATATATAATTATTTCTGACCTAAAGGAGTTAAATTTTATGTGGAAGACATAAATTATTAATTTATTAATTATAAGTATTAAAAAAACTTTGTTGTTTGTTTTTAGTCTTTCCCCAATTTGTAAAACCGTACTTGGCCATATAAGATGGAATTTTCATTTGTAAAAGATACTATGGTTTTTGAATGTATATTTTGAAGTTGAATGATGATATACATTACAATGGATGGAGATTGTGGATCAGACAGACACTGAGTTTTCCATTTTTCAAGAGTTAAAAAAGTATACTGTACTATGTCTAGGCGAATGAAGTGAGGCTTGCCGGATGCTTGCCTATCTTTCAGAAATGGAAGGCATCCAGGTCATGGCTGGACATGACTTGTCTCTTTAAGGATCTGGAAAGCTGAACTAAGCATCTCTAACTAATCCACAGTGCTTTCCAGTTATTCTGTCTGTTTCTACCTGGAGAATAGGGGTTGGGAAAAAAATTTTCTCATCACTGAAACTTGGTATTGCCTGCTCTTCCTCACATGCAGGAACAACTCGTTCGATGAAGCTTGAGGCTTCCGCCTGGCTTTTATGATCTAGTTATAGCACTTCATCATTCCTGACCTTTTCCTTGAGCATGTTATTAGCTTGCCTGTTTAGAAAACTAGCTCTCTATTCCATTAGTTTGTAATTTGAATTGTGATAATGAATCATAAAAAACAGTACATTTTTTATTCTTAACTTTTGGTAAAGTCTTTTATTTATTCAGTTGAAGATTACTTTGCTAGTCTTCTGTAGCATTGTACTGGACCTAGTTGTTGTTCATAGTAGTGAAATGATAGACTCTCAGTTTAACAGTAAGGAGACCTAGGTGCAGTCAACTAGCTAATATACAGAACAGTTACATGTGTTAATTACAGGAACAAACAACAGGCTTTGGGGGTAGAAATGTAGAGATGAAAGCTAACAGGAAAGTCTTATGAGAGAGCATTTAAACTGAACTTCCAAGGATAAATCCATTGTGATAGTGAAGAAGAGCCCAACATCCAAACTTTGGAAATAGTAACGAAAGTTGGCCGACTTTGATATTAAAAAGGAGAACTCTTTAATTTTAAAAGCCAACTAAGCTATAAGCCAATTATAGCCCAAAAATATGGGGAAAGGGGAGAGGGAGCAGAGGGTAGGAGGGAGGTTGGATGGAGGGAGGGTGATTGGTGGGATCACCCCTATGGTTCATCTTATAAGGGTACATGTGAATCTTTCTAAATGTAGAATATAAATGTCTTAACACAATAACTAAGAAAATGACATGAAGGCAATGTTAACCAGTTTGATGAAAATATTTCAAATTGTATATAAAAACAGCACACTGTACCCCATGACAGTATTAATGTACACAGCTATGATTTAATAAAAAAAAAAAAGCCAACTATGGTTGAGATAAATGTGATTTTAAACAGTAGAATGTCAGTAACATAATGAATTAATGTTATGCTCTTGTAGCATTGTTTGTCCAGGATCATTACTAAGTACCTAAATTATTTTTGTGCATTATACTTAGTTTATATTTTAGACCAAAGTAACAATGACAACCAAAACAAAAGTTTTTTTCTGTATTTGATTTATGGTTTTCTAAATTTAAGATAGGGTTAAACTGATTTGTTTACATTGTATTGGTTATGTATGCAGTCAGCAACTTTATTACTATAGTATAGCTGTCAGAGTAGTTGGTCTTTGAAAGATTGCTTTCTGAGAATTACTACAAATAAGATGTTCGAAGGGTCTGCCAATGAATGCTTTGTTACATTACATGGATTCTGTTAATATTTGGTTTCACAAAAAGTACTATCAAGTTAAAAATTGCTCTGATGGTTATCTGCTCTATTATACTATTCCTCCCACCTGCTTTCCACATCCTTAAGACATCAAAATATCTTGTCTTTTTTGTTTTTTGGTTTGAGCATTTGCCTTTTTCTCAGTTCTTTCTAGATGCTTCTTGTGTATTGATGATTTTAATCTCTCTTCTGTCATATATGTTAGCAGTGCTTCCCTAGCTTTTGTATGCATTTTATTTTTACTGCTGGTTAAGTTGTGTTTGAATACCTGTGGAGTCTGTTTTTTGTTTGTTTCTTTGCTTAGAAAGGCTTTACTCATTTTAAGGTCTGAAAATACAGATTTATGTTTCCTTAAAATCAATTTTTATTTTTTAAAATAGATGTTGCTTATATTGCTTCATATTTTGTTTTATATGTAATATGAGATGATCCAATATTTTGTTGGTAATCTGTGGTTTCAAAACCGTTCATTAAAGATTATGATATATATGATCACTTACAGTATAGATGCCAGTATATAGTGAACTGTGTGGCAACATCTAACATGGAGTCTGGGACAAGTTTTCGTTACCTAATGTCTGACCTGTGAATCGTTTCTTCAGTTCAGAGGAGGGTTATGAAGGTTATGACTAGATGATGCCCTAGTCATAATCATTGAGCAGAGTCTTTTGCAGTCACTGTAGGAGTTTTAGGGAGGTATTTTGATTGGTAGGATTCTTCATCTCAATCCTGATTTTCTGTATAATAATACAATCTACTTGTGAATTTCAGTCTTTTGGTTTCCTCATTTATAAGTCTAATGTATTTTTATAGCCTATAGGGATATGTTGAATGTACATATTTGCAATATACATACTGGTATCTGAATTTTAAAATATTTGACGCCAGGTTAGGATTTATATGAAACTTATAAGTTGTAAGCATTTTTCCCTAAAGCTAAGGTAAACAAAATCACGTTCTTAGAAAAATTATATTTATAATGATATATATGTATGTATGTATAGATTGAGCATCCAAAATCCAAAATGCTTCAAACCTCACTTTTTGAGTGCCAACATGACACTGAAAGGAAATGCTCACTGAACCATTTTGGGGGTTTGGATTTGGAATGCTTAACCAGTAAGTATAATGCAAATATTCCAAATCCTGAAAAAATAAAAAGTCTAAAGCATTTCTTGTCCCAAGCATTTCAAATAGGAATAATCAACTTGTATGTATGGTACCTTAGCTTTTATGTCAAGCTTTTTGTATGAAAATGTTAAGTGTGGCATGTGTATTTTTAATAAATTATTTATACTTAATAGAATGAATATAAAATTGGTAAAATACCTTAATATCTAACTTAATGGAATAAGTAGTCACTTGAAAATTTTTATTTATATTTTAATGAAGCTGTGTAATCACTTATAGATTATACAAAATGTATTAAATCAATGCATTTAGCCTTTCATTAGTACTGCTTTCAATTCTCAATATTATTTACATGTTAATCACAGTCTTTATGTCTAGAAGTTTCAGGTTTGAGAGGGATAATATGGTAGGATATGTATTTTTAGATTCTTATGTAGCTTTTAAACGTTCATTTAAATGAAGCTGAACTTTAATAGAGTTAGATACAATGAAATTATAACAAAATTTGAGGGGGCTTTTGTGATACATATTGACTCAATTGTTTGTGTGACCTTTAAGGTAACTACATTACACAGAACTTAATGGCCATATACTTCATAATATTGTTCCACAGAGGTTAGCCTACCCTACAGGCTAAAGAACTTCATTCAGTCTGTGTCAAACTAAATCAAGGTAGTGCAGCTCTGCTTCCTGGTAACATAGTTTTTCAAGTTTGAGAAGATATAAAGAATGTGATAGAAATATATTTATGTATATTACCAACTCACTGATGTTTGATGTTATCTGCTTCTATTTTTTTTTTTTCAATACCACTAGTCTTTCTCTCTTCATTTGCCCTAATGAAACACTTGTAGCTCCCCAAATGCCTGGCTTACTTTTGTCTTCTTGGTTCTGAGTCTTGTTCTTGCTGTTGTCTTCCTAAAGTATTGTCTTTTTCAAACTCAGAATAGATGTTTCTCTGTTCTCAGATGGGGGTATATTCTGTATGCAATAGAAAATCTAGTTCACAGATAAGAATTTTTCTTGAACCATATGGGACTTAACAGTCTCTATCACAACTACTCAGTTGTACCTTATAGCATGAAACCAGCTATAGTATACATGAATGTATGGCAATAAAATTTTATAACACTAATCAGGTGCCTCAGGCCATACTTTGTTAACCTCTGACGTTATTCATGGTTATAGTTTTATCCAATTTAAGTGGATTTGGATGGATTTAGATGGTAGACCACTGTGTTTATATTAGCTCTCTCCCAAGGTATAATTAAATTTACAGTTTAAAGGAAACAGTGTAACTTTTAATGCCATTTGTACAATGCAATGCTATTCAGCCCTAAGAAGGAAATCCTGTCATTTGCAACAACATGGTTGAAGTTGGAGGACACTGTGTTAAGTGATATAAGTCAGGCATAGAGAGATAAATACCGTAGGATCTCACTTACACATGCCCTATGTGAAAAAGTCAGACTCATAGAAGCAGAGAGAAGGGTGGTTGTCGGGGCAGTGATTGAGGAAATATTGGTCAAAGGGTACAAAATTCGAGTTAGATAGTATGAATAAATTCGAGATATCTCTTGTGCAACATGATAACTATTGTAAACAATATATTCTTGAAAAATGCTAAGAGTGTGGATATAAAATGTTTTACTACAAGAATGGTGCTTACTGTGAGGTAATGCGTCTGTTAGATAGCTAGACTGAGTCATGTCACAGTGTAGACATACTTCAGAAGTATCTATAATAGTACTTGATAAATACATACAACTTTATGTGTCAGTTCTTTGAATTATTTTTAAATGGTAGCATCTATTACAACTTTTACTACCACCAGGGTTTGAAGTTACTATTTTCATGGCAACCCAAATAGTGATTTCTAAATTTTGAAATAATTTTAAAAGTTGCTTCCTCTCCAGAAAACTTACACTAAATAGGATTTTTTTCTGTTTTACTAAACTTTCTAAAATTAATTTTTAGGAACACTTTTCGAAAATGATTTGGCAGTATAATATGGAGAGCCAGGATGATGTCTGTTTTGATCTTCTTAATTAAAGGGAAGAATAGTTGGTGTTTTGAAGTGTGTACATTCTTATTTCATCAAATGCATTGAGATACTAAAAAGCAAATAAAAATACTTTTTATGTTTTCCAGATTACTGCTCGGTTGTAACAATTGTGGACCAGACAAATGTAAGGTTAACCTGCCTGCTCTTTAGTGGAAACTATGAAGCCCTTCCAATAATTTACAAAAATGGAGATATTGTTCGTTTTCACAGGCTGAAGGTATAATTTGTACTGTCAAGAACTTACATTTGTTTGAAGAGAACACTGTATTGTTCATTAAAGCTGGTTAGCATTAATTATATGGTTGCTTTGTTAGAATGTGACATCAAGTTTTTCAGTAGCTAAGAAGAAATGTAAATAGTATCAGACTTCCAATAACTTACAGTAGATAACTTCATCATTGGAACAAACCGCATGCCCTGCTTCCCCAAGACTAGCTCCTGTCTGTCATCTCATTTCTAAATATAGAGTCATGCTATAAAAGTTTTACCTGTAGAATTTGATAAAGAACTTTTAAAAAAAAAAAAAAATCTTAGGTCAATAAGAAAAAATGTACATGAAAATTAGAAGATTATACTGTTCATTTTACAAGGAAAACATTGAGATAACAAATACAAAATCATATCTAGTTGATCTTCATTTATGAGAATTATGTTAAAATATGAAAATACTTTTAAAATTATACTTACAGTTAAATAATTAAAGAAAATGTTATGTGAAAGAGCCTATTACATAACATTTCTTTAAATAAGAACTTTAGAATTGTAGTCAAGGCTACGGCTCGGTGCCTGTGGCTCAAGTGGCTAAGGCGCCAGCCACATACACCTAAGGTGGCGGGTTCAAATCCAGTCTGGGCCCGTCAAACAACAATGACGGCTGCAACCAAAAAAATAGCTGGGCGTTGTGGCAGGCACCTGTGGTCTCAGCTACTTGGGAGGCTGAGGCAGGAGACTTGCTTGAGCCCAGGAGTTGGAGGTTGCTATGAGCTGTGATGTCACAGCACTCTACCCAGGGGGACAGCTTGAGGCTCTGTCTCAAAAAAAAAAAGTTAAGACTGCAAAGTATTGTTATTTTCTCAAAATTATTTTTTTTGTTCCTATAAGTGTTTCTTTAATTGAGCTTTTTTGTTCAATACAATTTTCAAATTTTTCTTTGGAAATTAATAATAGGTCATTAAATACGATATGTCCTGTTTCAAATAGGAAAGTTTAGTTTATTATATCTCAAACAAAAAGCAGTACAAATTTAATGAACAACTCTGACTTAAAGGCACTTTATGCAGCGTACACACAAAGAAAAGCACCCTAAATAAATCATGGGGAATCCATTGAAAAACCAGGGCAACAATTATTTTGAAATCAACCAGAAAAATGATACATTCCATATCAAGGAATAATGATACCAATTATCTTTGATTTCTTGCCAGAAGTAATGGCTCCCATAAGAGAATCCATGCCCAGCATATCTACGTATAAGAAATGCTAAAGAATGGTGTTTAAGCCAAAGGAGAATGTTACTAGAAACTTAATAACAAGTGACCCCAAAAAAAAGAAGAAATGATGAAAAAGATGATAAATATGAAAGACAGTTTTTTCCATAATTTCATTAAGACAAATCACTACTTTCAGTAAAAGCAATCATATTAGAAGGTGAAGTTTTGAAGTATGTAGTAAATTTGATGGCAGTAACAAAGGATAGCTGGGAAGATTAAATGGAATTATACATTACAAAGTTAATGTGTTAATGGAATTTTGAAATAGGAAGTGAGAAGTGTGAATTGGAAAGTAGAAAGTATATAACAGAGAAATAGTGATTCCAAATAGACTTTGGAAAGTTAAGGATTTATTCATATCTAGGAAGAAATAAATGAAACACTAATAAGAAAAATAAGTTTTAAAAAGCAAAAAGGCAATGGATGAAGAACAAAGGAAAAACAATTAAGATTGTAGACTTAAATACAGCTGTATAAATAATTGCATTTATGTGAGTGGACTAAACACTCCAGTTGTGAGGAAGATAGCAGCTGAATAAAAAATTGGAAACCAAATATATGCTACCCATAAGAAATGTACTTAGGCTCGGTGCCTGTAGCTCAAGTGGCTAAGGCGCCAGCCAGCCACATACACCAGAGCTGGTGGGTTTGAATCCAGCCCAGGCCTGCCAAACAACAATGACAACTACAACCAAAAAATATCTGGGCGTCATGGCAGGCGCCTGTAGTCCCAGCTACTTGGGAGGCCGAGGCAAGAGAATCACTTAAGCCCAGGAACTAGAGGTTGCTGTGAGCTGTGATGCCCCAGCACTCTACCCAGGGCTACACCTTGAGGCTCTGTCTCAAAAAAAAAAAGAAATGTACTTTAATTCTGAAGACCTAAGTAAATTCAAACTAAAACTATGGAAGAAATACACCAACAAACATTGAACATAAGGAAAATGAAATACCTGTATTACTATCATATAAAGAATATTGGATGGAGCACTTCATAAAGACAAAGGGTTACTTCATGAAGATGGAACAATTATGAATGTGTGGTCATCTAATAAATGATCCCCAACATTCAGAAAGCTAAAAGGGCTATGGCATAGCCCAGTGCTTGCAGCCACTGATTAAACTTTAGCCTCAGTTGCATTTTATTCACTTTACACTGTCATATTTCAAGTGTTCTAGTTTCTTCTGTTATACTTGGAAGTGACTGTCACTTAACAATCTTTTTTTCTTATGTAAATTACATCTTGATAAAAAAATAATAAATTAAAAAAGCAAACTTGATAGAGTTGAGGAGATTACTACTTAGCTCTTTAAAAAATATAAAGTAATTTTACATAGAGTTTTATAGTTTATATGATACTTGTGTATCTTGATATAGCACTATATATGATTTTATAATTTCATATGCAGGTTTTTGTTTTTGGCCGGGGCGTGTTTGAACCTGCCACCTCCAGTATATGGGGCCGGCCGGCCAGTGCCCTACTCCTTTGAGTCACAGGCGCCGCCCCTAATTTCATATGCTAATTAAATAAAAAATGGTAAAGAATTTTGCCATCTATTAATTATGAAGTCAAGTATATGATCTCTCACGTTTCTTCTGTTCCTGGCTTCTATATCAGTAACCCATTTTGTTTGCGTATGTTTCCTTTTTAGATCCAAATATATAAAAAGGAGACGCAGGCTATCAACGGTGCTGGCTTTGCTTCATTGACATTTGAGGGAACTTTGGGAGCTCCTATCGTACCTCGTACTTCAAGCAAGTACTTTAACTTCACTACTGAGGACCATAAAATGGTAGAAGCCTTACGTGTTTGGGCATCTACTCATATTTCACCGTCTTGGACACTACTAAAATTGTGTGATGTTCAACCAATGCAGTATTTTGACCTGACTTGTCAACTTTTGGGCAAAGCAGAAGTGGATGGAGCATCATTTCTTCTAAAGGTATGGGTTTTTAAATACTTAATATTATAAGTTAGCATCACTTACACATCTATGAAGAGATTATATTGCAGCATTCTGATGGAATAAATATACACACTGTGTGTTATACCAGGAACTTAATATTTTTACCTCAGTGCTATTCTTGTACTTCTCTTTTTACACTTTCTGACCAGAAGTGTTATCAAGTCTTTATTTTAAATGTGGATAATATAATATAATATGAGTTATGCTTTATTTATGTATTTCTTTTACTAGTAGTAGTAAAATGTAGTAATAAAATAAGACTTGTTTTATGTTGTTATTTTTTACTCTCAGCCCTGAATGTGAATATTTCTGCTGCCCTGTCAAGATCACCTTCCTTCTCATTTACTTTCCTGACTCCTTGAAGTGGAGTTCTCTTCCCATCTTTTTCACTGCTTATTTCATGGCTAGGGGTGGACAGTTTTAAAGCATTTGTTATAGTTATGTTTTGTTTTTAAATCAGCAAGATAAAAAAAGTAACATAAGACCTATCTAATATTGGTTTATACCTATCCCAGTTTAGTTCATGAATAATTTTGGAAGGAGTTAGTTGTCTAGTTCCTTGCCTACACATCCTGTGGAAGATGCATTTGAACAAATACTGCTTCAGGCCCTGGTCCTGTGGTCATTTCCCTCCTCTGTTTAGAATAATAGGGCATAAAATGGAGTGCAGTGGCATTTGGACAGGTCTTGGAGTTTAACATTTTTATCATAAATACTTTGTATTAAAGAACAGTGAAGATAGTTTTGAAGTTGAAAATAGCAATATTTAATGTACATGGGAAATACTATAAAAAAAATTCATGCTATAAAGAAAGTTAAATAAGTCAAGTATGACAAAGTTGAAACCAAAGCAACATAAATTCACCCAAAGTTAGAAAGAATCTTGGGTCTTCCAGTCTTGCGCTCTGGCACAAAGTGACGTTGCTAACAAATGAACATTGCTAACATTGTTGATTCTACATTTTCTCTCTAAAGAAATACAACATATGCCTGCATCCCATTTTAACAGATAGCTTTTTTGCATAAGTGAAAACAACTCCCATGTTACTGTTATGTTAAATAATTTGATTAAAAATCATAATTTAGTATATCTGTAGAGCTAGCATGAGTCCACATTTTTCTCTATTTTCTTTATATAAATTATCTTTATGAATAATCTTATATTTTTTTAAAAATGTATATTCTACTTTTTAATATTCATATTGTTGGTGCAACCTCATTTTTGAGTGTTTTGCTTGTCTTATGTTTTATGTTTTTGCTTTTTTTGTACATTGCCCAAAGTCCTTGATAGAGCTGGTGGGTATTTTATATGTCTAATCTGTAATATGGTTTGGTGAACAAAAATACGTAATGTGAATCAGAAAATCATCGTATTAAAGAGACTTTCCAGATTGGCAATATTTATTTCTTTTATGGGAACACCAGAGCATGCTTTATAACTAAGAATGAGATTAAATCTCAGAGAAATATTTCAATTAATGTCAAAGAAATAAATCATTATTATAATTTTTAAAACATTCATAATTTTAGGCTGGGTGTGGTAGCTCACGCCTATAATCCTAGCACTCTGGGAGGCCATGGCCGGTGGATTGCCTGAGCTCAGGAGTTCAAGACCAGCCTGAGCAAGAGTGAATCCCTATCTCTACAAAAAATAAAAATAGGGGAGAGTTGTGGTAGGTGCCTGTAGTCCCAGCTACTGGGGAGGCCAAGGCAAGAGAATCACTTGAGCTCAAGAGTTAGGTTGTTGTGACCTACAATGCCATGCCACTCTACCCAGTATGATAACAAGAAACTCGGTCTTAAAGAAAAAAAAATTCATAATTTTATTAGGTGTATTTATATACGGAAATGTGTTAATACAAAAGAGTTTTTGTCAAGACCATTTTTGGTTGTTCTTATTATATAAAGCACATGACAAGAATTAGAAATTGATTTAAATCTTTAGTAAAACAACTGACTGGACTCCTACACATTTTTATTTTAATATATTATAGAATGAAATATTTGGCTAAAATTAGAAAATTATCTTTTGGAAATTATATATTTCTTTCAAACTCAAGAGGTAACAAAGTTCACTAGACAGATATTTGTAATAGAGAGATCAAAAAGAGTTTGCATGAACCCTAAGATAACAATTTGTTTTTTGTTTTTAAAAGAAATGGGGTCCTCCTGTGTTTTGTCCAGGCTGACCTAGGACTCCTTCCTGGATTCAAGGAATTCTCCTGTCTCAGCCTCCCATTAACTGGGACTATAGGGATGTTTCACTATGCCTGGCTATGCACAGTGTGTATTAAAGTCTGCAAAGATATTTAAGAAACTAGTTTCAATATTTTGTTATTTTTTGGTGGGAGAGACTGAGAAGATATGAACAAGGGAAAGAGAAAAACTTTTCACTACATAGCATTTTGATTCGCTTTCAAATTTCTGGGCAGTGTCCAAATATCAAATACCCTGTTAAAAGACTTTCTCCCACTTCTTATAGTTATGTTATTTTAAAATTTCTTTATTTATAAGCTTATATGAATATGCTATGTTTATTCTGTTTGTTCACACACATGTAAGGCTCTGGTCATTACCTGAAAAAATGCTCAGTAATCTGAAAAGAGAAAAGCAGAAAACAAAGGTTTTGTATTTGTTTTTAATAAAAGAAAAATGAAGTCATCAATAGGTTAGTATTTTTGTCTAGATCATGGCAGTGTGCCTTTTTCTTTCTATTATTCTGCCTTTTTCATATTACCCATAGTAATATGTATGTATTAATGTAATAGTTCTTTTACAATCAAAAAATCTTGTCATATTTAAAATATTGTTGACATTTAGAGGCATACTGTATTTCCCCGAACATAAGACACTGTCTTATATTTATTTTTTCTCAAGAAGACACACTAAGGCTTATTTTCAAGGGATGTCTTCTGCACTGAAATGCATGTCTTCCGCACAGATAGGCTGCATAGCCACCCCCATCACTAGGTCTTATTATCGGGGTAGGGCTTCTATTTAACAAATCCATAGAAATCCTGCTTATTTGGGGAGCAGGTCTTACTTTCGGAGAAACACGGTACATTTAACTACTTTTAAATAATATTAGCAGAAAATAAAACTTTTTGGCATAAGCAGTTTTCCCAAAGGATCATTAAACTGCTCTGTCCTCTTCCTGCAGGTGTGGGATGGCACCAAGACACCTTTCCCGTCTTGGAGAGTCTTACTACAAAACCTTGTGCTTGAAGGGGACGCAAGTCACATCCATCGGCTACAAAATCTGGCCATAGATATTCTGGTCTATGATAACCATGTTCAAGTGGCAAAATCTCTGAAGGTGAGTAAAAAATGTTTGTTACTTTATATTCTTATGAATTTTGGTGGTAAATTGTGGTAATAAGTGGTTACATTTATAGGTTATGTTTGGAGTCTAGAAATTAACTTCAGATTATTTTTGCTTGATTTTTAAGTTATAAAATTTATGTTTAAGTTATTGAAAGATGAATTATACATAGGTCACTACAAAAGTTTCAAGACAGCATCCTTTGTGATTCGTCCGTGCGAGTTTCCATTTGCTCACCTTGTCAGTGTTGCTAGGGGGGGAGGCTTCATTTGTTTCTGTCCACATGGATTTTACATTTCTGGATTTTTGTGTGTTCAAAACGTTTGTAATGACCCATAGTGGATTTAAATGATTTTTAAAAGACTTTTTCCTGAATGTATTAAAGATATACACAATTTTGCTATGAATATGGTAAGAAAAAATTTTGTCATATGAGGTATACTACTTTAAAATGGCAGAAGGAATATGAGATGTTGTCAACTTAAGTGGTAAGCTTGATGAGTTGGTTTGATAGACTATAGATAGTGGCTCACACCTGTACTTCTAGCACTTTGGGAGGGCAAGGCAGAAAGATCCACTTAAGATCAGGAGTTCAAGACCAGCCTGAGCAAGAGTGAGACCTTGTCTGTTAAAAAGAGAAGAAAAAATTAGCCTGGTGTGATAGTACATGCCTTTAGTCACAGCTACAATAGGGGGATCACTTAAGCCCAGGAGTTTGAGTTTGCAAAGAGCTTTGGTAACACGGCACTGTAGCAGGGGCAACAGGGTGAGACACTGTCTCAAAAAAAAGTCTATAAATGGTACCTCCTTGATTTTAGAACTTGATGTCACCTCAGATATAAATTGTGTGTCTGTGTGTAGTGTACAGTTTATAGAATTTGCATACTGTTTTTGAGATAGTTTTTTTAGGTAAATGTACACAGTTTAAATATGGCAGTGCTTAAAATTGTAAAAGTGATGAAGCTCTGAATTTCATTGCCCAGTTTCCCCTTGCAAATCATTGTCTCTGAGGGAGAGAATATTTCCAGTTCTACATTGTGCTACAAATAAGTTCACCTAATTCAAATAAATATGCTTGAACGTGGGGGTTAGGGCCCATGAAGATGTTCCTGCACTTTTTGTACTATGTAAGTGTATATATGGACATGCATACTATGTATATGACAGACCAGAAAAAACTGTTGAAAATATTCTTTTGATTCTTTTTCCTCTGAAAGAATTTATCTGAATTGACTACTTTATTTTAAAAGTAAAAAATAATGGTAAATTCAAATCCGAAGTCTTTTTAAATACAGAGAGAATTCTTCCACGTGAAGTCCCCTCAGTTCTGCACGCTGCCTCCTCCTGTTATCACTTATGTTCTCTTTCCCTGTGCTGCTCCCATAGGTCTTTTCCAGTTTCCTGCTTTTCCAGCTTTTTTTTTGTCTAAGGCTTACCCAGCATCTGGCACAGTGCTCTTCACATAGTAACGATAAAGTAAATAATATCTGCTCCTAAATGAATCAATCAGTGAGTGTAGACTGTTTTTCAGAATTTTTCCTTCCTGTTTTTATTGTCTGGTTTATTTTGCCCACTAGAGGGTAATATGAGCACATGTAATTAAGAAAATATATGGCACTTTGTTTCTCTCTAAAGATACCATAGCATTATATTATTTGTCTGCAAAGCAACATAAAAATGAAAAAGACTTTTTTCTCTGTATAAGTAATATAACTTTATACTTTTTGTATGTACACTGACAACACATTTATTTGTTTTCTGACAACCTTTATAACATAAATCTTCAGTCACAGGACATTGATAGAAGTGAATTCTCAACACTTCAGGACACCTGTTGGAAGTGTCATAATACGTAGAACCAATTCAAAACACTTTTGCTGTATGGGAGTGAGTGGGGAGGGATGTGTAGTATTAATGCAGTTGTAAAGTGTGATCAACTTCTGTAAGCAATACATTTTACAGCCTAATTGCTCTTACCTCTTTTTCTGAATCTTGGTTTTGAGTAAGGTATATGGCATTCCCGAAACATTATGTAGGCTCATGCACACAAACTGCACAAACTGACATTTGAAACCTTTTGTGTAGAAACTAAAGACGTATGTTGTAAGTCCTCACTCTTATCCTGACACAAGCTTTTACATAATTCTAAAATTAAAGTCATAATTATGTTTTGGCTTCATTAGCCCCACAATTGTGATTTGACTGGGTATTTGGGGGGTTTTTTGAGTGCTGTGGGGTCATAGCTCACAGCACCCTCAAACTCTTAGGCTTACGCAATTCTCTGACCTCACCCTCCTGAGTAGTTGGGACTACAGGCAGCCGCCACAACACCCAGTTATTTTTAGAGAAGAAGTCTCACTCTGGCTCAGGGTGGTCTCAAACATGTGAGCTCAGGAAATCCACCTGCTTCGGCCTCCCAAGTGCTAGGATTGCAGGTATGAGTCACCCTGCCTGGCCGATTTGATTGGCTATTTTGAGACATACACAGGAAATTAAAATTCTAAACCTAATGAAAAATTCTGGACAGTTTATGAAGAATATTTTGATTATTTCTGAAAGATAGTGATTTCTTACTGGCTCTGTTTCCTTCTATTTTTTTTTTTTTTTTAGTTTCTGTATTAAAATAGATTTCTATAATTGTTTTTTAAACTACTTTTATTTTTTGGTTATAGTTTCTTCACTTTTATTTTTGAAATCTTATCACAATACTGGCAATACAAAGCAGTATTTGTCTTTTATAATAGAGCATTTGGTACATTTCGTAGTGTTAATAGATTTAGTCAAGCTTTAAAAAAATGCAATGCTGCCTCCAGATGGAATTTCTGATAATAACAATTTGTTAACTGTACTCTATAGTCTATTCATGGCTTTTATACAATATATTCTATCTTATCCTTTAAATTTTGTTCCATTAGAAAATAATAAAGAAGATAGTATAATAAAAACCAAGAGTTTGTCACTAAGCTTACTCTAAGTGCTTTGCTGCATTTATTTCACATACTTTTAATTTTTAGGAAATTTGTTAGGAAATAAGACTCAGCTCTACACATTGAAACTCCCTTGGGCCTTGGGCCTCTGCCTTTTTTGTTTGTTTGTTTGTTTTTGCTCACCTCTCTCTATGTCAACATGTAGGTATATACGCCCATATTTATATGCTTTTAAGTTTTTATTTTATGTACTTTTTGATATAACAAAGCCCCCCTTCCTAGTCTTCAAAAGTGATGACTATTTCTATAAATGGAGTTAACTTTTTAGATTCCATGACACTGGGGATTTGGGTTGAAATTGCATTGAATTTAATGATTAGTTTGAAGGACTATATCGTTCTTATAATTGAAAGCTATTTTTTATGAACATGGTATCTTTGTCCATGTGTTTAGGCCTTTCAAATGATTACATATACTTGCCGTACTGCTATTTTAGTATATTTAAATATGGACATATATACACACATTAAAAAAGATTCACAAAATTACAGACATTCAAAAAGAATGAGGGCCAGGCAATGGCTCACACCTGTAATCCCAGCACTTGGAAGGCTGAGGTGGGTGAATTGCCTAAGCTCACAGGTTTGAGACCAGCCTGAGCCAGAGCTAGTCCTCCTCTCTAAAAATAGCCAGGCTTTGTGACTGGTGTCTGCAGTCCCAGCTACTTGGGAAGCTGAGGCAAGAGAATCACTTGAACCCAGGAATTTGAGGTTGCTGTGAGCTATGATGCCACAATACTCTACCAAGGGTAACAGAGTGAGACTCTGTCTCAAAAAAAAACCCAAAAAGAATGAGATAAAAATAGAAATTTTTATTTTTTTTCATTACTTACTTTGAAGACTATGAGGAAAAGTCTTCCCTGACTTTCATTATGCTACTCCCCTGCCATGACGTAGGTATAAGTGAAAGAAATTAGAGATAAAAGGCTAGATCCTTTATCTCCTATTAATAAAACCCATGGAAACGGAGGAATAGTATGTGGGAATGGTGATGTCTCCCTTTGCTGTATGTCCTCACATCTTCCTCCATCGGAGCTAGAAAGTAACGAGGAAAAATACAACTAAGAGAAGCTGCCTTAAGCAGGAGGGGAAAGTTGATTTACTGCTCATTCCTTTTTGATATTCTCTGTTATATACAGATTGAGCTTCCCTAATCCAGAAGTCCAAAGTCTGAAGTGCTCCAGAGTCTAAAAGTAAAAAGTTTTGAGTGGTAACAGAGACAGTGACATCTTTGTTACACAAATTTTGTTTCATGCACAAAATTATTTAGAATACTGTATAAAATTATCTTTAGGATATATATATATATATATGTGTGTGTGAATTTTGTATATAGACTTGTGTTCCATCCTCAAAATCTGAAACACTTTTATCTGGTTCCAAGCACTTTGAATAAGAGATGATCAACCCGTGTATCTTTTCTGTTACATACTATATCAGCACCATTGTTCAATCATGAACTGGTCGGAAAAAAAGCCCTATAGTTATCCAGCAGTCCAGAGTGCTGTTTGGATGCAAAGAACCACAACAACAAAACTTCAGATTTTCTACTGTGTAACTTTTTGTTTAGAAATCTTTCTTTATAAATGTGATTTAAGTTAAATAGCTTCTTCCTTTAGGTTGGTGTCAATATTTTAGATAGCATCTGCATCTCATTTGAAATTAAAAGAAAATCACAAATATTCTAATTAAAGACATATTAAGATTAAGTTTAGCAAAACATAACATTAACTATAGAACATTTTGTTCAAAATTCTAAATTAGTTTTATCTTAGAGTGTATTTCACACTGTGTTTGTGCAGGCACAAAGGCTTTATTGCAAAAGTTTTCTTCCTGTAGAACTTTGGGGATAGGGAATGTTTATTTTAGTGTCATAGTACATTTAAAACTGTCTTCTAGTGTCCTTATAGTGATACTGTGTCAACAACCATATTTAATGAATCTTAAACTAGTTAATTCAAGTTATTTTTCAGAAACTTATCAAATGGAGAGTTTCTATTTCATCGAGGTAATGGGTTTCCTAACTACTATTTTTTATTGATGAGAACACACAGTTTTTTAATATTTTAGTATCTCTGAAATGGAAATATATCTTCCCATTGAATGTGTGTTTGTGCTTTGATATGTATCCATGCAGGTGATAACTCAGCCACACTGGTATAGAGTATTCAGTATATTTTCCAATTGGCCGGTTCCCCTGGTTGTTGTTCATTGCCCCATGGTGGTTGTTAAAATTTTAAATATCAGAAAGTGTTTGATTTTTTCCCCCAAATTTCTAAATAGTAAATAATCTATTTTTAGGTGGGAAGCTTTATTAGGATCTACAGCCTCCATACCAAACTTCAGTCACTGAATTCAGAGAACCAGACAACCCTAAGTCTAGAGTTTCATCTTCATGGAGGGACCAGTTATGGTCGGGGGATCAGGGTCTTGCCAGAAAATAACTCTGACGTAGATCAACTGAAAAAGTAAGCATTTTATAGACCTATTTAGAAAATGTAAGAGGAGTATTTATCGAGCTATTTCTCAGGCAGTATTGTTCCTAGGCGTCTGATGGGTTTCTTATTCAGTCCTGTGCTTTGCTGCATATTTTTTAATAAGTGGGCCAACTGAAACATACCAAATGATAGTAGGTTCAAATAGCTATATGGTAGCAGAGCGAGGGCTACAATCAAAGTTGTACACTCAGGCTCCTCTTCTACCATTTGCCACGCTCTCCAAGTGCAGCCACATACAGTGGAAACTGGACCTTAGGCAAGGTTTTAAAAATTTTATGTACATGTAGGATCCAAGAAATACTTAATCCTGTCATGGAACAGTGTCTTTTGAAGTGCCTCTGACTAAATAGGTAACAGAAATATTTCAGCGTGTTATATTTTTAAAGACTTTTTAAAAACATTTTTAGGCTTCAGATATGCTCAAGAAGTAAAATAGCATCTAAAATCTTGCTGTTATTTTCAGTTTTCTATTTTTTAAAATATCACTAGTAGGTACTGTGTGTAGAAACATTTTGGCCAGTAGTGTAGAAATAAAAAAATTCTATGTTTTTAAAGAGATAACGTACTGTTTAGTAAGTTGAAATGAACTAACTATTATCTCAATTTTAATTTATTTAAATCGATATAAAACTTTAAGACAGGTCAACTTTTGTTTTATTTATTTTCACTGATTTAAATCTCATATTATAACATATCGCAACATAGTATTTCCCTTCTTGGATCTAGAGTGAGATTGTTCTGACTCAGAATGTCATCCGTTAAGTCCCCAATTTATTTTTGTTTATAGTATTTGTTGGAGGTTGGGGTGTCATTACCCACACCCAGTTGACCTGGTTCAATTGCTAAGAGGAATTAGACGGTTTCCCAAGCAGAGCAGGAATCAAAAGTAAAAGTGGGTGGAAACAGAAAGTAAAACTGAAGCCCAGGGCCATGGTGAATAGAAAGCAAAAGTAACCTGCATAAGTTTCAGTATAACAAAGAGATGACTAAACTGTGGTCTGTGCATACAATCAAATACTATGCAGCCATTAAAAAAGAAAATAGTGACTTCTATCTTTTGTATTAACCTGCATGGTACTGAAACACATTCTCCTCAGTACAATACCACAAGAATTGGAAAAGGAAATATACAGTGTACTCAGTACTAATATGAAACTAGTACCTGATCTGATTCACGCCTACATAGGACAAAAACTCATTTCAATTCAAGTTGGGTGGGAGGGGCAAAGAAGGGGTTTGGGGTGCTCCCACTTAATGGGCACAACGTGGGGGGATATGGCGCACTATTTGGGTGCAGGACACAATATAAGAGGTATTCCACCTAACAAATTCAAATATTGTGACTGGTTATTTGTACCCTCACATTAACCTGAAATAATAATAATGAAAAGAAAAAAAAGAACAAAGATAAAGCTTAGAGCACTTTCAAAGAGATTGGAAGTGGGGACCTTCTCACCGGTGACAAGTGGGAGAAATGGAAAAGCAGAGGCAGTGCAGAGGTTTCAACACCTCCCCACTTGGAATCGGCTGCAGCTCTTTCAGTGGCCTCTGTGCCTCCAGGCGTTGTTACCCTCTTCTATTGGTCATTGATTACTTAGGTTACCTTACACCCACATTCTTTCATCTCTTTTTAGTGAGACTGCTGAGTGGTAAATGTTCCCTTGTTTAGCAGACCAGTCTTTCCTCCCATCCCCCCTGTAGGCTCTTTGTGTCCCTTCTCAATATTTCATCATCTAACTCTTTCACTTGTATTTTGAGGGACTTTAGAACCTAGTGAAAAATGCATATACATACAGAATTTTGGAATTTTGTGGATAGAACTAAACTTACTGTGTCGACTTTGTTCTACAATTTGAAATTGTATTCTTTCAATTATAGGGCTTTACAATCTGCAGATTTGACGGCCCATCAACACTCAGATGATACCTGTCAATCAGAACCCGATGACAGCTTTCAAAGTAAGGATAGTTTTTAACATTGACAGTTTAGTTCCTGCTACATAAAATAATTTTATCAACTTAATTCTCTTTTTTAGTGTCTTTTCTCTCTCTCTCTTTTTGTCTCTTTTTAAAAAATCCACGGATGTATTCTAAAGGGACTTCCTAAATCTTTATCTGTGACCTATGCAAAAAGGTGAACATGCTTTCTTTTCAAATTGGGGTAGTGGTGATGACTTCATTATGTAATTCAGTATGTGTGTGTGTGTGTGGTCATAAGAAAATCTGTATTGAGTCTCTAGTCAGCTGTTTTCCTTGTCAGTTTCTAAAAAGAACAAAGGTTGTTTGTTTTGCTTTATTTCAAACAACCCAAGTACTTTTTGCTCATATACATCTTATATGTATGCGTAGTTCCCAGTGTTTTTTGAATTAATCAAGTACCTGATTATAAAATACTAACAAACAGTGGAGTGTTTATTTGTATTGTCTACCTAAATAGGTGACTATTCAAATCTAAACTTTAAAACTCTCAATGTGCAATATTTTCTTCTTCACCCTTACCCTGCTTGTACATTCTGGGACCTAAATGTAGGTCACGTTTCTATCTCACAGTATTTTTTGTCGGGGGAGGGCAGGGGGAATCTAACTGCTATCCTACTGTGATCTAAAGAACAATTTTATTCCACGCCGGTAATGATAAGCCTGAAAATTAACATCTCTTTCTTGGTAGGTACCTGCATGCATTATCGTTTAATCCTAACAGCACTCCTATGATATGTATTATTTTCCCTCTTTTACAAAAGGGAAACTGATATTTTGTATACATTTTAAATTAGCGGTTCTCAACCTGTGGGTCCTGACTGCTTTGTAACAATGAAAATACCTTGTGGCATTAGGAAGGTTGAGAACCACTGTTTTCAATTGATTTCCTCATTTGCTCTGTCTTAAAATTCTATTTCCCAAAAAAACAAACAAGAATAATTCTATTTCCTGGCATCTTGATGATAGCATCATAGTCTAACATATGATATTTTGCACTACCGCTTGGAGGCCAATTTAGTTCAATTAATGGTCATTCGAAGACAGTGATTTGTATGATTTGTAATTATACTTTTGCAATCTATTTTCTTTTTTTTATTAGATCATAACTGTATACGTTACTGCATTTATGGGGTACAATGTGCTGATTTTATATACCATTTGGAATGTTTACATCAAATTGGTTAGCATATCATTCACCTCGCTAATTTAATTGCTGTGTTCAGACATTTAGACTCTACTATAAATATATTCGACATGTACCCTTGCAATATGCACAGTAGGTGAGGTCCCACTGATTACCCTCCCTCCACCCATCCACCTCACCTTGCCCCTCCTCCTCTCTCCTTCTTTCTGGGCTATAATTGTGTTTTATCTTTCATTATGAAAGTGTGGGTGATTATATATTGATTTCATAATAGTACTGAGTACATTGGGTATTTTTTTCCATTCTTGAGATACTTTACTAAAAAGAATGTGATCCAGCTCCATCCATATAAACATAAAAGAGGTAAAGTCTCCATCCTTTTTGTGGCTGCATAATACTATTCCATGCTATACATATACCACAATTTGTTAATCCATCTGTGGGTCAGTGGACACTTAGACTGCTTCCATGACTTGGCAATGAATAGTACATGTCATAATGTCAAGTTGAATAGCTTTTCCTGTGCCCTTATGCTTTACACCCTGAGGTAAGAATAATAGTTCAGCACGTGAGTCCTTCAGTACCTTCATGTTTATAGAAATATCTATCAGATATCTATGTCTATACATAAACAAAGACAACTTTTCCCTCTTTCTTAAATTCAACCAAAGTAAAATAAAATCATTCTATACTAATTGCTTTTTCCTGTTTTCTTTTTCTTTCAGATGTGAGGTCTTGCTCTGTTGCCAGGGCTAGAGTGCAGTGGTGTCCTCATAGTTCACTGCAACCTCAGACTCCTCAAGCAATACTACTGGCCTTAGTCTCTCCTAAGTAGCTGGGACTATAGGACATGCCTGGCTGACTTTTCTATTTTTTTGTACAGGTGAAGTCTTGCTATGTTGGTGAGGCTGGTCTCAAATTTTCAGCCTCTGGTAATCCTCTTACCTTGGCCTCCCAAAGTGCTAGGATTACAGGCGTGAGCTACTATACCCACACACTTTCTCTAACGATATAGCACAGTGGGCTTTCTGGGCTAGTTTATATGGCTCACCACGTACTTTTAATAGTGGCATAATAATTTTTAGTATGTGTATAATATTGATTCAGCCATTCTCCATATGAAAGATATTCAGGCTATCATCATTTTCTTGCTGTTACAAGTAATGCTTTAATAAACTTGAATATCTGTACTTCCATCCTTATTTTTTCACTAAAATAAAAACTAACAATGGGATTGATGTATCTAAGGGAAGGTGCATATTTTTTTTTTTTTTTTTT
>NW_003852432.1:4124028-4132928 GCF_000181295.1 Otolemur garnettii
CATCACGCTCACAGCAACCTCCAACTCCTGGGCTCAAGCGAGTCTCCTGCCTCAGCCTCCCAAGTAGCTGGGACTACAGGTGCCCGCCACAACGCCTGGCCATTTTTTGGTTGCAGCCATCATTGTTGTTTGACGAGCCCGGGCTGGGGATTCGAACCTGCCACCTTAGGTGTATGTGGCTGGCGCGTTAGCCGCTTGAGCCACAGGCGCCGAGCCGGAAGGTGCATATTTTAACAGATGCTACCAGTTTATTTACTGAAAAGGCCATAGATATTTATCTCCAAATAACTCTGCAGGAGAATGTACTTTGCTCATACCTTCGCAGTATTGGAGGTTAACACTGTGTATAATTTTTTTATCAACTTGGCATGTTAGCTTAATTTTCCTATTTGGTCACTTGAAAATCTTATGATGTACTCATTAGCTCTTTTTATTGTCTCTTCTTTAGATTGTCTGTTCTTACCTTTTATCTGATTTTCTGTTGGATTCTTTATCTTTTTCTTATCAATTTGTGGGAGACCATGGATATGCTCTACACATATTTTATCAATTTCAAGATTTCTGCATTGTTTACATGTCATGTTGGAATGGCAGATGTTAATTAATAGATCAGATTCATTGAAAATGTACCATGCCAGCTTGAGAAGTCCGCTTTGCTTTGGATTTGTTAGCAGTGTTGAGGGAAAGGACTGGTACTGCATATGGTGTATGAGGTCCTATAAAATAAATTGTAAACACAAAATATGCCATTATATGTAATAAAATATAAGCTAAGTAATTGTAAAATATATATTTTTTCAATGAATTCAAGTGAATTCTTCATTTAGAAAGCATTTTGAAACTTTACTGCTGTGATTACGACTTTTACTTTGTTAAACTCCTATTTTATGATGTTCATCAGGTCACTCTATTAAATTTTATAAGTGTCCTATTTAATCCACCTCACTTTTTATTTCTTTCACAATGTGTTTTTCCAACATAATAAAAATGTTCAAACTTATGGAAAAGTTAAAGCAGTTGTACAGTGTACACTCATATGCCCACCACTTAGATTCTCCAGGGAATACTTTGCTCTGTCACATGTGGGTCTCTGTCCCTCCTTTGATTCATCAATTCATCTTATTTTTTGCTGGATTTCAAAGTAAGTTGCACAAGCATCAGTATATTTTCTGAACACTTCAGTTTGAAAATAATTGACAAGTTCAGTAGTTGCTTAGGATTTTTTTTATTTTTGAGGTAAAATTACATGAAATGGATAATTTAGCATTTTATATAGTTTCATGAATGTGTAACATTATGTAACCCAAATCCCTCTAAATTTGCCTGTTCTAGAACTTCAAAATAATGGAATTATGTATTTGTACTCTTTTGTACATACCATGTCTTTGAGATTTATTAACATTATTGCATGTAACAGTAATTTCTTTTTTAATGCTTTGTAGTATTGTTTGAGGTGGACATTTCTCTTTTTAGTATGAATTTCTAGTTGAGGGACTATTTGTTTTCTTTTTAGATCATTTTTATGTCTTTGTCAAAAATCAAGAAGGAGACAGGAACAGTGGCTCACATCTGTCTGTAATCTCAGCGCTTTGGTAGGCCAATGCAGGAAGATTACCTATGGCTGGGAGTTAAGAGGTTACCCAGGGCAACATGCAAGACTCTATTTCTACAGGAAATTTTAAAAAAGAAATTAGCCAGATGTGATGGCAGTACCTGCAGTCCTACCTTCTCAGGACTTAGCTGGGAGGATCACTTGAGCTCAAGAGTTCAAAGCTGTAATGAATTTTGATCACACCACTGCACAGTAGCCTCGGTGACAGAGAAGGACCCTCTCCCTAAAAAGGGGAAAAAAAAGTCTGGTGGGCAAAAATGTGGGCTTGTTTCAGGGCTTTCTATTCAATGCTTGCTTATTGTATGAAGTACGCATTTTTCTCCATACGAATTTCCAGATGTTGCAGTGCTGTTTGCTAAAGAGTTTTGCTTTCCCTTTGAACTGCTTTGCTACCTTTGTCAAAAGTCAAAAGACCATGTGGATTTATTTTTAGCTCTCTATTCTGTTGACTTATCAGCCCTTACGCCAGTACAATGTTGCCGTGATTACTGTAGCTTTTTAGTAAGTCTTGAAGTCATGTAGTCTAAGTCCTTCAGTGCTTCTTTTTCAAGATTTTATTCCATATTCTAGATTTTTTGCTTTTCCATATAAGTGATAGCATCTGCTTGTCAATATCTATAATGAAGCCTCTGTTATTTTGACTAGACTTATGCTAAATCTATAGGTTAATTAGGGGAGAACTGATAACAATAGAGAGCCTTCTAAATCATGAATATGACAGCTCACCATTTATTTATATTTTCTTCAGTTTTTCTTAGCAGTGGTTTATAGTTTTCAGTTACATATTTAATTTATAATGGATTTAAAACCTGTAACTCTTTTCTCTTCTCCTTCCTGTAGGCTCCGGATCCGTATCACTGTATGAGGTCGAAAGATGTCAACAGCTATCTGCTACAAGTAAGACCATAGACCATTGTTTAGGTGCAGGCACAGTAATGAGCAGAGTAGTTGTCTTTATCGTTCCTGACTGATCCATTCCTGTCTAAGAGTGAGAACATACACCCATGAGGGCAAAAATATGTCCATATTTACGTTTCTCCTCCCCCATCCTACATTGGAATAAAATTGAACTCATGAAGATACATAGCTTTACATTGAATGCATATTTTAAGTCATATATTTCTAAAATTTATAAAAGATATTACTATACTTTCAATAGTGCGATATATTTTTAGCTTTAGTACATAAAATATGTTCTATGACATTAATTTTAATCAATTCACGTGATACATTTAAGAGTGTGCCATGAAGGAGCTCCTTTCAGTGATGCCCCAAACTTTAATGTTAGCAATGATAATAGATCTATTACACACTTCTGTTATTTCAGTTAAGATAAAAAAAATTCCAGAAGAATCCTTTTTGAGCAGATGTCTATTAAATAATACATTATTATGAAATACAAGTTTCTCATATTGGAGAAAGAAGATACAAACTTGGAATGGGAGAAGGCTGAGTGAGAACTTGAGGTATTGGAGGTCTGTAATGTACTTGTGGTTTCATAGGTAGATACAGAAATACATATACAGATTTAGATATGTGTATGCATAACGGATATATAAACTCCCCTGCATGAATGTAGGGTGCATGTGTGTGCATCTGTATGAATGTGTATTGGAGGTCCGTAATGTACTTGTGGTTTTATAGGTACATACAGAAATACATATACAGATTTAGATATGTGTATGCATAATGGATATATAAACTATATGAATGTAGGGTGCATGTGTGTGCATCTGTATGAATGTGTATTCATATATGCCCTGTCTCTGTCAGTGAAGGGAAGAGAGACAGTGGCCCTCTAGTTGCAGTGAGCACAGCTCATGCACAGATCTTGGTTTATAAATAGTATTTCTCCCTAAAATGGATCAGCGTTCCCTGGAGAAATCACAGATTCTAGGACTAGGACAAGGAAATTACAAGATTAGTCTGGAACATCTCGTAATGCCCAAAAGTAAACAAGTTCTCAGTGATGGAACATAACAATTGGCATATGATAAACCAGGTCAAATCTGGGACAATTTGAGCACCAAAATAAATATTAGCGATGGATTAGAAATCATTGAATAAAGTATGATTACATGAGCCTGTGTTAATAATAAACAAAATAAAAACAAATAAATGGGGTTGAATAGAAATCTATTCCTTAAAGTAGAATGGCAATTAATAAAAGGAGTGATGAAATTAGAAAAAAATCACAGTTTTACAGTTTTACACAACTGTTGATTTAGTTGTGAATCAGTGGATTCCAAACTATCAAGATGCTAAATATTTGATGAAGAGTGGGATATTTACCTTTTCCCAAGCACTTTCTTACTAATTACGAGGGCAAATAGCAAGTTTATAATTGAGAAACCTGTTGGACACCACCTTAGCCAGGTGAACAGAATTAGAGCCACAGTTACAGAAACACTGACGTTATGTGACTCTCGATGTGATGCACTGAGAAGCACACAATACCATTTATTTATTTCTGAAAAAAATGCATAACCTGAATCTGAGCATGAGGTAAAACCAGACATGCCCAAATTGATATTTATTTTACAAAATAAATTGCCTGTACTCTTCAAATGTATTAATGTCATGAAAGGCAAAGAAAAACTGAGGAGCCATTTCGCATTAAGTCCAGAGACATGAAAATAAATGTAAAACATTGTTCAGGATTAGATCCTGGACCCAAAATAAAATGCTAAAGAGAACATTTTGGAAACAACTAGAAAATCTTGAATACTGTCTGTTGAGTTGATAAATGGTCTGATATTGAAAATTGCACTGAAATTATGTCAATAAAATGTCTTCATATATAATATACACTGGAGTATTTAAAGAAAAGGGCTATAATTTGTGGAAATTATTCTCAAATTATTCAGTAGAAGGTGACAGAGATAAAAACAGACATGAGACAACAATAAATGTGCCAGAATGTTAACAATTGGTGAGTCTTGGTAAAGGCTATACAGAAGATCTTTGTATTATTTCTTCAATTTCTTTTTAAGTTTAAAAGTATTTTTAAATGAAAAATTAACCTCCAATTTATATAAATTATCAACACATTGAATCCCATAATGGCATAAATATATTCATGATCTATGTACAAATGACTTAATAAAAAAAAGAAAGAAAGAAAAAGTAATAACTTTATCATAAAATGTCAGTTTGAATTAATTGCCACTATCACTAAGTATTTTACCCAAAATTAACAAAGTCTGCCTATGACTTAAAAAAAAAAAAAAAGGAAAAGAAAAGAAACCGTATTCCTCTGTAAATTCTTGGCCATTTGCTCCTTGAAGAAAAATTAATTCAAGAAGAGTTTAGTTGGATTCAAGCTAGATTCAGAAAGGAATTGTCCCACCCTTTGAGGTTCAGGAGGTATGAACACAGCATACCAGTGTTAAGCTGGAAGGTATAGCATGCAGGTAGGCCTGCGGTCTTATCAGGGTCAGCAGCAATTTTACACTTGCCCGATATAAATTGCCCACTGTAGTCCCAGGCTTCTTTCCTCAGCTAGCTGAGGAGACTCTTCATTTCTCATGGAATTGTCCCTCATGCTTTTATCTGACTTCTCTTTTTCTAGTGTGACTCTAATTTCTCCTCTTTTGCCTCCCTCTCCTTCTCTTCTCTTTCCTCCCACCATTCCCTAAACTTCTTCTTCACTAACTATTCCACCATGACAGCTGGGTCACTCCTAATGTCCTCACTGGTAACAGTGTGATTCTGTAATTGACAGTTTGGTAAAGAGTCGTTAATTTCAAATACCAGGGACAGAAGCTTGACAGATACTTAGCAAATATGTTATGTTACCTTTTTTTGTAGCAAATAGCAATTAGAACTTTAACTGTTGCCTATCACAGATGTCTAAGAAATCAGTATTTTAGTTAATATTTTAAAATGTTTTACAAGTAGCATATTAATTTCTTGGTTAAATAAACCTCAGTGTTTTCCCTGAGTTATCCAGGAGTAGTCCTATATAAAGATTTTTTAAATGCTTAATAGAGAACTTAATTCTTCCTTTCCAAAATTATCCAGCATTTATTCTGCAGACATTTGCTGAGTATCTGCGGTGCCTGGCACTGTGCTGCTGTGCCTTCAGTGCACATCAGGGAACAAAGGTGTAACTCTCCTTTTCATGGAGTTGACAGTTAACAGAGCTTAAGTTAATCAGATTTAGGGGACTGTATGTTGGGAATATACTTATGTTTCCTGTGATTATTTTGATTTAATACAAAAACTCTTTGCAGTACTTACAGATCATCAATATTTAGAGAAAACACCTCTATGTGCCATTTTGAAACAAAAAGCTCCTCAACAATATCGCATCCGAGCAAAATTGAGGTCATATAAACCCAGGAAACTCTTTCAGTCTGTTAAACTTCTTTGTCCTAAATGTCATTCACTGTAAGTATTTTCCATAGTAAAACAGAAGTTTTTATTTCTAATTATTTGTGTATGTACTTGGACATATATTTAATTTTAAGTCCTCAGAATAAGTAGTGATTTTTTTATAGTTGAAGGACTGTTAATGTTCTCAAGGGAAAATACTAAATTCTTAGAAAGGAAGTCCTTACGGTTCTTTCTTAGTACCCACTTTTATTTATTATTTTTGTCAGATCAGAAATTTAACTTCGTAGCTCTGATAAATACAGATGGAAAATAATAAATTATGAATGTGTTTGGAGAGACTTTCTCATATGCCACAGAAGTATCTTCTTAAATATAAAATAACTGAATTTTTTTGAAAAGAATTCTAAGTAATGAAGTAATGCAGAAAGACTTGTTGGAAATATTTCTGTCCTGGTTAATAACTAGAATATAATATATAAGTTAAATTTTATTTTGTAATTGAGAATTTATCAGTGTTTTTATTTCAATTATTATATAAATAAATTTATGAGACTGTTCTATAATCTTGTTACTATACTACCAGCATAAGACATACTCTGAAAATTACTCTTGGCTTGGCGCCTGTGGCTCAAGTGACTAAGGCACCAGCCACATACACCTAAGGTGGCGGGTTCGAATCCAGCCCAGGCCCGCCAAACAACAATGATGGCTGCAACCGAAAAAAAAATAGCCGGGCGTTGTAGCCGGGCGTTGTGGCAGGCACCTAGTCCCAGCTACTTGGGAGGCGGAGGCAGGAGACTCGCTTGAGCCCAGGGGTTGGAGGTTGCTGTGAGCTATGCCATGGCACTCTACCCAGGGAGACAGCTTGAGGCTCTGTCTCAAAAAAAAAAAAAAGAAAATTACTTTTAATCCCTGTTCATTTTTTTAATGTAATTTGCCTGTTTTTTCTCTAAATATATAAAAGTATGTTTTTTTAAATGTAGGCAATTGATGGATATGTACATTTGGATACTATATATTAAATTTTCATTGTAACATGCTACAGTGTATAAATGCACACAAATGCCTTTATATATTTGTATGTTTATATATTGTTTGTGAATGTCTGTGTATTAATGTATATATGTTTTTCCCTGCAAAATACGAGTATAATATTATTTGAAGAGTCTTTTTAAAGGATTTTAGATAATTCTTCATGTATTATCAAATTTCATTCGTTGAATTCTATAAAATCACATAGCTTTACAAAATAAAACTACCCTTTATGATCATTTTTAAGCAAATAAGGACGTTGTGTCAGAAAATAAAGACTACCTAAGGTTACATAGCTAGTTGGTGACAAGCAAGGCAAATGATGCCAAATGATGCCATTTCCACTACATGATACTTAACCATGTGACTTTAAAAAATCATTAATTTCTAAAAGATGGCCAGATATGTTTGCTCATGCCATTTAATCCCAGAACATTGGGAGACCAAGGCAAAAGTTGAAGAACAGCTGGGCAACATAGCAAGACCCCATTTCTACATAAAATTAAAGAAAAATTATTAAAGGAAATTGAAAGCAATATTGGCTTAATATATGCGCTCTTTTACTTAAGTAATAAGTGGATATTTAAATGTAGTGAAGACAATATACTGCTTCATTTTTTAATCTCACTGGGAAGTTTAGCATTCCTTTTAAAAGAGAAAAAATTTGTACTAGAAATAATTAACTTTCCATGAGGGTATCACAAAACAAGACATGGAAATTGCCACTAGTTAATACAATTATGATGTGGACATACTTAGCCACAAAATAGCAAATATGTATCTGTTGAATAAAAGTTATTTAGTCTACAAAGTGAAATATCTCCATAATTTAAGGAAAAGTAGCTGACTCATCTGCATATAAAACATTATCTTTTAATTAAAAAATGTGTTAAATTGGAATTTTCAAGCTTATAGAAAAATTGTTTTCTATTTCATTGACAATGATTTTAGGCAAGAAGTTCCACATGAGGGCAATTTGGATATGATTTTACAAGATGGTGCAACTAAAACCCAAGATGACAAACTACAAAATACATTATTATATGATTCAAAAGTCTGGACCACGGAAGATCAAGGAGGACGAAAAGTAGCTGTTCATTTTGTGAAACATGGTGGTATTCTTCCACTTTCAAATGAATGTCTAATTTTGATAGAAGGTAGGATATTTAAGTTACTGTTTTGTTAGAATACTGCTTTTGCATATTTTGTATAATTAATTAGAGTTAAATATATTTTATAGGCAACCTATTGCATGTAGTGTAAAACTAGTGTTAAATTTCATTAAATGGAATGAATACATGTTATATACATTAACTAGATTCTTATATATCTAATAGACACACAGTCTTAAAATTATATATTAAACTCAGGTGTTTACATTCGCCCATGTTGTTTGTTTCCTGCATATAATTTTGTTAATTCTGTGTTGATTATACTAAAGAGGCTGATTGCTTATGTACACTTGCTATTTTCTTGGCCTCTGGATGTCACTGTTGTTTCATAAAACTAGAGTGAAAATATCTATTGATATCTAAATCAAGACAGGAAACAGTGAAACAAGTAAAGGTGACTTAACAAACAGAACAAAACTTGTCATGTTTATTTTTTCATCTCTTTTATATTTTTGTCTAATTTTTTATTTAATATTTGTCTATTATAAAAACATTCTTGTCATGCCAAATTTGAAGTTTAATTATTTTCTTTGAGCCTTTTCCTTCATAACTTTTCTGAATAAGGGAAAAACATCATAATCAATTTGCATTAGAGGAATACTTAGTTTTACTTTATAAATGAACTTGCCTTTGTTATGTATTATCATTTTGTTGCTGACATTTTTATCATAAAGTTAATATGTAATCATTTTAGAAAATATGAATGTACGTGGATATACATGGATATAAAGATTGGTATTGCTTTT
>NW_003852432.1:4134500-4135615 GCF_000181295.1 Otolemur garnettii
GATCCTACTGCTTTTATGGAAAAGCATATTTTTAGAGGTCCTTACTATGCCAAAACTGTTTATCCCTCACAAGTAAATGTTAACATTACAAATTCTGCCTCAATTTTAGTAAATCACAGAGGATTTTTTTTTTTTTTTAATCATGTGCTCTTTCCCTGGAGAGAGGAAACATTTTTAGTTTAAGTGAAAAATGCATTGGAAGAGGTGTCAGTTTGAGTTTCAAAGATGATAATGGTACACCATTGAGCAGTACTTCTCAGCCAACCTGAAGGTCTGAGTGCTTATCCTGAATTCTAGAATTAGGGGAAGTGTGATGATTTGTCTAGGAAAAAACACTACTCCCCAGGAACAAACACTATGTGTGCGTATTACATGAACTACTTTTTGTGTCTATATTTAAATTTAATGTTGATCTAAAAGTTTAAAAGATTTATTTCAAACTGAAAACTAAATTTGCCTAGACATTAATAGTATATAGCAAAGTTATAGTGAGAAGGCCTTGGCTTTCAACTTACATTCTCTTGGTTATTTGAACAGTGTTTCTAGATAAAGTATAATTTGTTTGATTTTAAGAAGATGGTTTAGGGGTGGCACCTGTGGCTCAAAGGAGTGGGGCGCCAACCCCATATACTGGAGGTGGTGGGTTCAGACCCAGCCCTGACCAAAACTACAAAAAAAAAGAAGTAAGAAGATGGTTTAAATTCCACAGGCTTTATATTTTACTCAAATCTTGGCATTTTTATACACTGATTTCTTTAGTCAGTATCTAGGATTCTTAAGTTTACAGATTAATATTTTTCACAATAAACATACTGAATCTTTAAATTTATGGCTTGCATTGTCTTTATCTCTCAATCACTATAGTCTTTTACTGTAACTTACATGTACTTAACAGGTATTCCATTTTGCCTACATCATATTTCTACTACTTTTTAATTCTTTCTTAACAGGAGGTACACTCAGTGAAATCTGCAAACTCTCAAACAAGTTTCATAGTGTAATTCCTGTGAGATCTGGCCATGAAGACCTGGAACTCCTGGACATTTCAGCACCATTTCTTATACAAGGAAAAGTATATCACTATGGGTATGTTTTCAACTCGGGGATTTTTGGTA
>NW_003852432.1:4136331-4139702 GCF_000181295.1 Otolemur garnettii
TTGTTTTTATAGATTTTTAATACTATTAACATAGACATACCTTACCAAAATACTTTCCAAAACTTTAAAAAGTTTTAAAAACCTTTCCTTCTTAAGTTGTCTGAATCTGTTACTTTCTAAGTAGAATTTAGATGTGAAAGTTACAAATAACAGGATGAAATCACTTTTTGTCAGACACAAACAAACTAGAGTCGAGAGAGAACAAAAAAGGAGGCTAATGTTTGTATGTCTGTGATAAAGACTGTGTCAAGGACTTCTGGAAATAATCCCACAAGAAATACTTTCTTGAGAACTATAGCAATTCAGATACAGTGTTTTGGAAAGGACACCTGCCCAATAGAGGCATCTCCACCAATGAATTGCCATCAAGTATGGCTTTGAGTATCTGAAGCCAATGAACTTTGTTTCCAAGTAGCTTATGTGAGCTCCGCTTTTTACCTATAAAAGTCTCCCTTTAACCTCTCCTCTCCAGATGTATACGTGGCTTGCCGTAGTCGTGCATGTCTGGATATAATTCTTTCTAATTCCCAAATAAATTAAACATGTTTGGAGATATTTTTTTCTCTGATGTTTATTGTTGTTGTTGACAAGACTAATGATTGCATTTCTTTATTGGTTGCACAGCTTTTAAGTTTGATATTTTATTAATGAAATTTTTCTAGAAAGATATTTCATTTATTTTTAAATTTAAATTTATTGACATATGTTGGTAGTATTTTTGATGATTTTTATATCTCCACTTGAATACACTTAATATTGGTTTTTGGATGGTCTTATTCTTGACCTTTCTTTGCCAAAGGAAATAGCTTTTGTTCATGTTGATGTGGTCTGTTGTTTTAGTATTGCTCTTTTGTTTTTCTTCCTTTACTTTCTATGGGTTTCTTCAGGTTTTCTTTTTAAACTTTTTAAATAGAATGCTTACCTCACTTACCTAATTAATGTTTAATATATTTAAATATTTATATTTAAGTCTATCATTTTACCCTGAGAAAATAGTTTTAGCTTTATTCCTTGTCACTCTGTTCTAAATATTTCATAATTCCTATTATTATTTCTTTGACTCATGAATTGTATATTTTAAGTTTTCATATATTTATTTTAGGTGTTATGTTTTCATTTATATTTTAGTTTTATTACATGATAGTCAAATAGTGTGATGCATTTCATAATTGTTTGGGATTTGTTAGGTTTTGCTTTATCCTAGATGTGGATATTGACTGAGATTTGTATATATTGCATGTGTTTTTTAAAAAGAATGTATATTCTCTTCTAGTCTTTTTAGTGTTTTCAGTATGTCCCGTAGATCAGGCTTGTTAATCATAATTAAAATTTCTATTTCTTCTGTAATTTTGTCTATTTATTCACTGTCTTGGAGAAGTTTGCAAAAGTGCCCACTCTAATTATGGGTTTGTAACCTTTTATTCTGCCAACCTTTACATATTTGGGGCTCTTTTGTTGGTTCATTTAGGTTAAGTATTATTTTATCTTCTTGATGAATTCATTGCTGTGTAAAGACCTAATTTCTAATTATGTTTTTCTGCCTTAAGTTTACTTTTACTAATATTGTTATTATTGTACCAGCTCTTGGGGTAGGGAGGAGTTGATAATTGTTTAGTATCTTAGTCCATCCTTCTGCTTTCAATCTACTGGGCCATCCTGATTTAGTGTGTCGCTTTCAAATGCAGGCTTGTGGCTGAATGTTAGTTTGCATAGGTCAGTGAGTTAAGATGCTTTTCATTATTGATGTATTCGGGTTATATTTCTACATTTTTATTATTTTATACTTACATTTCTACTGTTTTCTTCATGTCTTAAAAGCTATTCTATTTTTTCCTCCAGTCTTTTATTGGGTCGATTTTTTTAAGTGTGCCTGGTTTTTCTATTTCCCCTTTACTGTTTTGAAAGTAATGAATTATCTATTTAAGTTTGACTTTTTACTCTTAGTTTTTAATTTGTATACCATAGTTGCTTTATCAGAATCTAACACTAATCAATATCACAGTCTTTATTTTAGGCAAAAATATTTTTTCTTTCAATTATCTTTTGTTGTTGGAGAAGAAATATCTATGTATTTGATGAATAGAAGAGAATAAAATTTAATGTAATCTTCCCCAAAGCAAAAATTCGAAGGAATCTACGTAGACTGTTTGAATGTTTATTTTTATTCGAGTATTTTTTAATCAACAGGTCATAGACAGTATGATCATGCATAATAAAAAATAAATTACTCCTAGAATATCTTCACATATAAGTAAAAGTAGCTATACTAAATAATGTATAATTTTAATATATTGTGTAGTTTTAGGTTTATATATATTTTAAAATATGACTATGGTATTAGGCATATAAGCTATAAACTTCTGTATATAAACTTTCTAAAAATATTAATATTTCAAAATCTTGCTAGTCCTAACCTGACTGGGTGAAATAATTTTTTCCTATTGATTGTACTTTGGGTATTAGATATATCTCAGAAAACCATAATATCAGAGAACTTTAGAGGTTATTATCTCCTTTAACTTTTTCATTTTAACAAATAAGAAAATTAAGAGCAAAGCTAATTCATGATTTAGGCCTGGAATTCAGTCCTTTATTCTCAATTCATAGTTGTTTATTCTGAATCTTATTCTTTTTTATTATCTTTTATAAAAATGTTTTTTATAATTCTCTTTTGAAAATAATCATATTACAATATAGGAGGTACAGTCCTCTTCTTTTTAATAGCATTTTTATAAATCAGTGGTTCTCAACCTGTGGGTCACAACCCCTTTGGGGATCAAACTACCTTTTCACAGGGGTTGCCTAAGACCATCCTGCATATCAGATATTTACATTATGATTTATAAGAGTAGCAAAATCACAGTTATGAAGTAGCAATGAAAATAATTTTGTAGTTGGGGTCACCACAACATGAGGAACTGTATTAAAGGATTGCGTCATCAGGAAGGTTGAGAACTACTGTTATAAATAAAAAGATCCTTAAACAGAAAAAATAAGTTACAATTAAGTAAATCAAATTATGAAACTAGTACAACTTTTATGGAAAGAAGTAGGAGAGTCCTCAGAGAACTAAAAGTAGACCTTTTAATCCTGTAATCCCATTACCAAGTATCACCCCAAATAAAAACTGTCACTTTACCATAAGGACGTATGTACCTGAATGTTTTTAGCAGCCCAGTTTACAATTGCAAAGATGTGGAATCACCCCAAGTGCACTTCAACACATGAATGGATGAATAAACTATGGTAAATGTATACCATAGAATACTATACACTCATAACAAAGATAAAGACTTTGTTACAACTTGGGTGGATGTGGAGAAGATTCTTCTAAATAAAGTATCACAAGAACAGAAAAACAAGTATCATAC
>NW_003852432.1:4140052-4144144 GCF_000181295.1 Otolemur garnettii
AAATTAAATTATTTTCAAATTTATACTTTTTTATTTTATTAATTGCAGGTGTAAGCAGTGTTCTAATTTGAGAACAATACAAAATCTAAATTCCCTTGTGGATAAAACATCATGGAGTCCTGCTTCTGTGGCAGAAGGTTAGCTAAATATCTACGCCTTGCAGTTTCCACTATCTGTGTTTAAGGTCCTCTAACTGATTTGTATGTTAATATTTGTGAATATATAAGGCTAAGTTAAAGTTTAACTTTACTTAAGGGAAACTATTCACAATGATTATAATAAGTGTGTAGTGTAAATGTTAAAAATATTTGAATAGTCACTTTTAAGCATTCACCAATACTTTTTAATCACAACTCAGATCTTAGTATTTATAATTTGTTTACATGTTAGCCATCTGTCCTAAATACTGGTTCTGACAAATCTCTTCAGCTCATGGTACCTTGGGACTGAAGAGTTTTAGAGAGAACTGTTAAAACTTTTCACCCAGCACAAGTCTTTAGCTGGAACAAAAGGAATCTCTGTATCACATTCTTAACTGTGCTCATCTAACCTTTGTTTAAAACTCCTTCAGTGCCAGGGTACTCGTTACGTGCAAAGCAGCATGTCCTCTTAATTTTTAGGCATTTATTAAGAGTGAAGCAAAATCTACCTTCCTTTAACTTTAACATGGGCCAAGGTCTGTGTACTAAAATTATTTAGACTAGAGTATTCCTATTTCCTTCTAGAAGATAAACAGACATCGTACATTTTAAGGAACTACTCAAGCCTTCCTTGAATCCTTATTTCTTTAAGTAGGCGTCCTCACTTCCAGTGGTACTTTCCCACTTTCCTTACTATTTTTTTTTTCTTCTCAGTAAACATTCCACTTCTCCAGTGCCCTTCTCAAAGTCTGACATTCATGCTGGACGTGGTGCTGCAGATACAGTTTGGCCAATTGAGAATGTTGGGAACATTATTTTTTCCCTAAAACTGTACACTCAGATTCTGCTAACCTGAAATTGTATTGTATAGATGTGTATACAGTTGTGTGATACTGTTGTTTTCATGTTTTCTTTGTGCTCTGGTGCAATCCTGGGTCACTTTTTCAAGATATCAAGCTTGATTTCCTTATCCAATTCCTTTTTTTTTGAGATGGAGTCTCATTGTGTCATCCTGGGTAGAGTACAGTGGTGTCACAGCTCACAGCAACCTCAAATTGTTGGGCTTAAGCAATGCTCTTGCCTCAGCCTCCCAAGTAGCTGAGACTACGGCACCCACCACAATGTCCGGCTATTTTTTTGTTTGCAGTTGTTCTTTTTGTTTTTTTGTTTTGGCTGGAGCTGGGTGTGAACCCAACACCTCTGGTGTAAGGTGTCTGCACCCTTCTCCTTTGAGCCACAGGCGCCGCCTCAGGTTTAGGTTTCAAAAGGTCTCACTTGGTTAGAACTTTGAACTAAAATAAGTTCAAACTTAAAACCCACCCTGAGTGACCACGCAAACAAACCCACTACATTAAGAATTGGATAAGGTGGCTCAGCACCTGTAGCTCAGTAGTTAGGTCACTGCCCACATACACCACTGCTGGAGGGTTTGAACCTGGCCCAAGCCAACTAAACAATGAAAACTCAATTCAACTCCCATACCACCTACATGTCAGATAGTGTCAGGTTTCTCTTTATCTCTTGAACTCACAAAACAGTTTTAACTTTACCTTGATCATAAGGAACAGGAGGCTCATATGATTTGATCTTCTTTTCTTTCCCTAGTACTGGGTATTGTACCCCTCCAATATGTGTTTGTTATGACGTTCACTCTTGATGATGGAACAGGAGTGTTAGAAGCATTTCTCATGGATTCTGTAAGTAACAGAGGTAGTAAAGATTGTTTGAAAAATAAATATTTAAATTTTAATATATTTATTCAAACCAATTTTATTTCAAAAGTATATAAGGCAACTTAAAAGTATAAATAAAATGTAAACATATAAATCTTAAATTGTGTATCTCTTGTTTTGATTTGACACTGTAAACCTTAATATTTGAGCAGTGAAAAAATGAGGTTCAGAGATTTGAAGGGAGAGTTGTTCTCCTTCCCGTGCGTAAGTTCTGCTCCAGGGCTGTAAATCAGAGGTGCAGACACATTATGTAGGCATCATACTTCACCATACTTCTTAAACATTTACATTTCACAATCAAGGAAATGAAGTTACTTTGATTCAGAGATATCATTGTGTGAAGCAGCCCACAAGACCACCCTTACTTCTGATACCAGTTGTTAAGTCTGGAAGTCTAAAAAGGCACCCTTAGTATTCAACAACTCAGAAGAAAGACTCAGAGAACTCACTGAAAGGTGTTATATTCAGGGTTAGGGTTTCTTACTACTAAAGGGTATAAATTAAAATCAGCCAAGGAGAGAAGTACATAGGGTACTGTCCAGGGAAGTTCCAAACATAGAGCTTATGTTTGTCTTCTCAGTAAACATTGCACTTCAATGTTGTGGACTGTTTACCTTTCCCTACAATAATGTATAACATTATACATGGAATCTTACCAACCAGGGAAGCTCAGCCAGACCTGATGTCAAGACCTTCTGCTGGGACTCCATCACATAGGTGTGGTTGATTGCCCGCAGTGGCTGATCTCAGTCTTCAGCCCCTCTGGAAGTCTAGCTAACACCCCACGCTCCAGACTCCTCATCCTAACTCACGTCATTAGACTATCCAGAATGATCTCAGGCAAAAAAATAAAAAAAAAACAAAAAAAGCACTTCTAGTAAGTGTGACATGCTAAAAGCTTAGATCTCCCACAAACATGTAAGAGCAAAAGCCAGACCTCTCTTAGGGTCAAGTTAAACATTTTATTACATACATTAGAAAAGAAATCTGAGGTAAGGTTGAGAATTTTTCTTCCACCTGCATAATCCCTTTGACCACTTAAATATTTATTGAACACCTGCTATTGACCAGGTTCTTGTCGATATGATGGAAATACATGGATAAGACTGAGCACAGCAAGCCAAATTCTTTCCTGAAATTCATAATCTAGTTGGGGAGAAAAAACTAATTAGATATATAGCACATGTTCTATTTTTTTTAACTTAACATAAGATTTGTTTTTCTATACACAAAGAGTATAGTCAGCTAGTTTTTTAATCATCATTATTAAGTCAAAGTATAATAATTTAACTTGATTATATATATCTCAAAGCTATTTTAAGATTAAAGTACTAAATCAGATTTTAGAGTTCAGACCAGCACTTTACTTTATGAATTCTGCAATCTTGGTAGAGTGAAATAGTCTAGATTATTTTAAATTAGATAATATTTAAATAATTGTATGTTATAACTTTTAAAAAGATTAATATAATTTCCTTTTTATACCATATGATTTTTTTCAAGGACAAATTCTTCCAAATTCCAGCATCAGAAATTCTAAATGACGATGACCATCAGAAAAGTGTGGATATGATCATGGATATGATTTGTCCTTCAAGAATAAAAATTGGTAGGCAATAATTTTTGCCCCACTCTTTCCTTTCTTTAAAATAGCACCTAAATATATCTAATCTGTAGACTTTTAGAATTCTGAAAGCAGTGAATCCAGCTGAATTACCAAGTAGTGTGACCCACCTTTTGATAAAGTCAGTGGCTGGCATAAAATCAGTATGAATCGTAATTCCTACAATGAAAAAATTTTAAAATAATTTGAATACAACAGAGAGAGGCAGTTTTGATCACAGGCATTTTTGATGCTGTATTTTATACACACAAACATTAGTTGAAACCAAACCAGAAGGGGTGAAATATTAGCAAGACATGTTTCCTGGAGCAGACTTCAATTATCCAGCTTACTCAAGGGGTGATTTTCTGTTTCATATTAAGACTTTGCAGGTTTTTTGTTTGACTAGATGTTTTATGACTTTAGTTGTTTTCTTTATGACCATTTGATTAGGTCATCTTTAGGTGTGATTCTGCTGGTTATCCCTGCTGCCTCTGAGTGTTCCTTCTTTGGCCATTTTTCCTGCTTCTGTTGAAACTGCAGGTCTAAGTGATATTCCAACAATTTGATTCTTCTAACAGTTTCGTATCAGTAAGAATTTTTCCCAGCTGCAGAT
>NW_003852432.1:4145231-4158394 GCF_000181295.1 Otolemur garnettii
AAAAAAACAAGGATGTCAGTAGCATACAGCAAGAAAAATGGAATAAAAATTGGGGATGAGATTCTTTATGACCTTTGCTATCAAACATTTTGAAGATCCCAGATTTAATCATGTTTATCTGCTGTTGGAAAGAAAAAAATTCAAACTAGTCCCAAATGCTGCATAATAACATGAATCCAGTGTGTGTTTGCAGCATATTTAATGTTAAATTTAGTAAGGGCATGTATTTACTTTTCAAGCTAAATTAAATGTTAATTTTTCTTGCTCAGCATTATGCTTAGATACATATTTCAGAGTTGTTTAGTTTTAATGATTAAATACCATTTTTTTATTTGTAGATGCATATCCATGGTTGGAATGCCTCATCAAGTCATACAATGTCACAAATGGAATGGAACAGAAAATTTGCTATCAGATTTTTGATACCACAGTTGCAGAAGATCTTATCTAATATCGCCATTCAATTTAGCATATGCAAAATATTGTAATTTTAGACAATGTGAGTTGGGGGTTTTTTGTGAGTTTGTTATAAAAATGAGAAATTTAATCTTGGAAATATCATCCACATTTCCGTCTGAACCACCACTGTTTTAGATGTTTTTGGAAAATAGACATTGTGTTCTCTTCTTGTGAGTATGTGAACAGTATTCCTGTTGCTTCAGATACCCAGCATGGTGGATGGCTTCACAGGACCTACAAGAAAAAGAGACGCGGAATAAACAAGTGTGTTTTTGCCTTTACTCTTTACAGCCCCTTTACAGAGAAGACGTTTTGTTTCCTTGTGCTAAAAATCATTTTCCTATGGGTTTTTCCATCTATCAGTCACTGATTTCTCTGTCATTCACCATCCCTAATTGGGCTGATTTTCCTGCCCTTTTTCTTTTCTTTTCTTTTTTTTTTTTTTTTGTATGAGCAGAGTTGATAATTTTAACATGGATATGGGATTAGAAAATGTCCTTACCTTAAATCTCTTGGCTTTTACTGGGTGCAAGGTAAATAATTGTTACAGGTTTGGTTTTTATACAGAAGGATTTGCTTAAATAGCACTGCTTCGAGAAGTGTGTGTCTAAGGGAGCTACGGGGTACTCAAAGTGATTTGCTTTAAGTAGATGTGGCAAAATTGCTTTAATGCTGATATTGACCATTTTAGGATAAATCTGTTTCTTTCAACCTGAATTATGTGCTTCGTTTGATCATTTCTTTTCTTTTCCCCCTGTGGTATTAGAAGTTGTTCCATTGCACCTCAGCCTAATAGAGCAGTCAGATGTATAGAGTTAGTGACTTAACTTACAATGAATTACTGACCCTTTTTCAATAGTCTCATGTAAAATATTTTTTATTACAAGTTTTAACTAATTAAATGAAACCTTAAGTCAGTATAATAGTCTACTATTTACCTGAGAGTGTTTTTCTAATTTGAAATCATGAATATTCAGTTTTCTACCCATTTGTATGTATTTGTATGTATCCATATATGTATGTTATTGCTGCAGACTGAGAGATGACAGGTCTGCTTAGTTTAGTGTTAGTGAAGAATACAATAAATGCAGGTATTATTTCACACGTTTCATTCATTTGTCCTGTGTGGAGCTATGAAGGGACAGGAAGCAGTTTCCAAGCAGTACTGAGCAAAGCACTTACCTTACCACAACCTATTTTCCTGATAAGAAAACGAAAACTTGGTCAATAAGATGATCTGACTAATTTCACACAGTTTTGTGGTATTTTTTGAGACCAGATCTCACTCTGTTGCTAGGGCTACGGTGTTATGGCACCATCACAACTCACTGCAACCTCAAACTTCTGGACCCAGGCAATCTTCCAGCCTCAGCCTCCTAAGAAGCTGAGATTACAGGGGCATGTCACCACACCTGGCTGATTTTTTTGGTTTTGTTTTCTTTTTGTTTTATTTTTTTATTTGTAGAGACAAGCTCTATCTTATTCAGGGTGTGATTTCATACTAGATTAGTACTCGAATTCAGGTAATCTCTATTCAGAGCCTATACTGTTACCCATTCAATGATTTTAGAACAAAACCTAGCATGGAATTTTCTGCAAATGAGTCCTATGTTAACTATCTGAAGTAACATTGGAAATAGCTTGTAAAAGATACAGTGTGTTTTACTGCACAATCAAAAGGCTTTTAGCACCTTATGGGCAAAAAGGATCGAAAAACTGATTTCCTCTACTTACGACAAGCCTAAATTCTAGTTTCTGGGTACATTAGCACATCTCTGCACAGAACTACCAATCTATGTCTACCATCATCAATTTTCCAGCTTAAGATAACGAGAGAGACTGATGCTCTTGTGGGAATGTAAACTCTGGATTCAGAACATTTTCTAGGGAGAGTTTTAAAATCCTGCAGTTGAATGGGTGTGTTTCAGTGTCAGTGATGTGGTCGGAATTTAAAGGTGAGATCCCTATTTTCTGCCTTCAGGAAGCACCAAGTCTGGAGAGTAGGAGTCAGAAGGTGCTGTAGGTTCATGCTGTGAACATGTGGGATCTCCAAGCTTAAAATCTCTTCCTATGAAGTTTTATGATGATAGCTCATTTCTCTTCTTTTTCCATTTTTTTTTTAAATAAACCTGCATATTGTCATGATTCCTTTTGGCTTATTATGGAGTCTTTTTCCTTACCTTTTTCTTTTTTTCTTTTTTTTAATTTTCAGTTTTGAACAAGAGCTGTTTCATCAACACCTAGTGTTTATCTGGTGGCAGTATATTCGAACCTCGCACTAGTCAGGAACCCAGATTGTTAGAATTCCATTTCTGGAGCAACAACAATAGTACTTCATTGTGCCTGGATTTGATCGTTGCCCCCTTTATGTGAATACTGGTAGGATCTTCCTGTCAGATTTTAAATTTCATAAATTTAAGAAAGTAGTTTGTATACAGGCTCTGCCTCACTTTCCAGTTTCTGCAATATCCATTTTTAGGCACTGCTGGATTATTTCTTCTTGCCCCTGCATTGCTCTGTGTGAGAAAAAGAATGTACTTCTTAGAAAATCTGAGGCCATTGTAATTCCTTATCTAGAAGCAATAATGAAAAAGGACCTGCTCACACGCTCTTTCTGTGGCCACCTGCAACTGCACTGCTTCATTTGAGGGAAATATATGTGCCAGGACATAGTGTGTCAGCCCTCATTGTATCCCTGGTTACGCTGCACATTGGGAGCTGTTCTAAATGAATATAAGAAGACGTGTCGATGGAGCAGAAGCTGAAAATGTCTCTGAGAAAACTGTCCTCACACTGCGGGGCACTGGCAGCCCAGGTTTCACAGCCCCTGTGCTGGCTTCTTGCAGGTCACAGGAATGGGCTGCAGTCTTTCCCCTGACCACTTTCTAGAGGACTACCGTCCTGTTTCAGAAACAAAGCATGAATGTATTACTACTGGTAGCTTTCAATCCAGACAATTTTCTTCTGCACTTAGTTATCTGGGCAAAAAAAATTTCTGATAATTCTCAATGTTGTTTTAAGTAATATATACTAGTAAGAATTGGAAACAACGTAGAATTTGTAAAGTTGGAACTAATCCCTGCCCTAATTAGGACCCCAGAAGAAACCACTTCGAACAGTTTGGTGTATAATTTTCCAGACATCTCAGCATGTGAGTGCATGTATATATAAATCTTCAAATAGCATCATGTTATGTAGTTCTGCTGCTTTTGTCACTTTATAGAGTGAACTTTATTTTCTTTGTGTCAATACATGGGGAAATACATTGCTTGTCATTACTCAGCGTACGTAATTTTTTACTGGGTCATTCTCTGATTATTTCACTCTCTGTCTCAGTTGTGGGTTTTTGTGTATTTAAGTGCTTTATTATTATGTCAATTTTGGAATTTCATATTTTTATAAGAATGTGTCTTTTGTTTTCTGTTTTATTACCTTATAATTATTCATAATACGTTATTATTTTTATCACTTTAGTCTATATTTTGTATGGTGTTATTTCCTTTTTAAATAAATCTGGAGATCCTGGAACCTGTTTTCATTATATCTCCTGGAGATTCTCAGGTAATCAATTTGGAGACTTGTCCAGACTCCCTAAGACAGAATAGGATTCTGCCAAGATACAATACTTTTAAAATAGTTTCAAGCTTTGAAAATATCATTCTGCAAAGAATGTTACTGCAAAAAAGTTAAAAGGGGGAGAATGCCTTCTTGTGAAGATTTTCTTTAGGAAAACTAGGCTCTATGAAGTCTATGGTGAGTCTCATAAAGTTCTAGGTCATTATTTTAGAAAAAATAAAAATATGTGTTCCTCTGCTAGCTCCTCCGGGTCCCTGGACAATGTCTAAACCTCCTACCCATTCTAGGAGAAAGGGATCTGGTCAGCTAGTAAAATCTGGGCATAAGGTGTGTCTTTTCCCTCAAGTAGTTTGACATAATATCAGAACTCACTAAGCCAGAATTCATTAGTGTACTCTGATATGTGAGATCATATTGCAGTCAGGAACACAGTAATGCTGTGTGTTCTTTTTTTCCTGTAGTATTATGATTTAAGCTGTTAGGAAATTTGAGATCAGTTAGACCTTGAAAGTGATGATCATCTTACATAAAGATAAATGCCCCTTCCATTCAGGACTGCATCTGATGGCTTGAGGAGTGTGAGGCGTCGGTTACAATGATAAGGATAATGTATCAATGTACATAGGAGCTCTCCCTCAGATGTGCCAACTGGTGAAACATGGGTAGTTCAGAGATTTCTTTGCTATTTTTAGACTCTAGTAGCATTTAATGAACTCCTGGGCTTTTTTGCCTCTTGAAATTTAGGCCATGAAGTCACATTGGCATTGTGCATGTGTGTGTGTGTTTATCCTTGCTTTTATTCTCTGTTTTGAGTTTGCTTTTCAGGAGACTATATTGAAATCTACCCAAGAATCTAGTCCATAATTGCCAAAGAAAGCTATTTTAACTGGTGTGAAAGTTTCTTTGATTTTATTTATTTGCTCACAATATTTTGAAGACTTTGAGTGTGTAAACTTTAACCTTCCTATCATCTATCAAATATTGTTGCAGTTTCTAAACAAGTATCTTTTTTTCTTTTTCTTTTCTTGCAGTTTTTGGCCTTGGCTGGGTTTGAACCTGCCACCTCTGGTATATGGGGCTGGCGCCCCACTCCTTTGAGCCACAGGAGCAGCCCAACAAGTATCTTTTCATATACAACCTTGAAGCTTCTTTTCTTATATACCTTCAAAATTATTTTTCTGTTCTTTGAAATTGGAACTCCATTGGCTCAGGGCCTGTCGCTCAGTGGTGAGGGTCCCAGCCACATACACCGGAGGAGGCAGGTTCGAATCCAGCCTGGGCCTGCCAAACAACGACAACTACAACCAAAAAATAGCCAGGCATTATGGTGGGGGCCTGTGGTCCCAGATACTTGGGAGGCTGAGTCAAGAGAATAGCTTAAGCCCAAGAGTTTAAGGTTGCTGTGAGCTGTGATGGTATGATATTCTATTGAGGGTGACATAATGAGACTGTCTCAAAAAAAAGAAAAGAAAAAAAGAAATTGGAACTCCCAGGTAAAAGTTGATTTGTTGTTACATGAACTTACTTCTCAGCAGACTTTCATCCTCCATTAGAAGGCAAAGTCCTGGAATTTTAAGTCTTGCCGAGTTGAGCTACTTCACCAGTGACTGTTGTTTTGGTTGTAGGGACAGTGTTGTGATATGTTGCCCAGGCTGGTTTGAAACTCCTGGCCTCAGGTGATCCTCCTCCTTCGCCTCCTGGGCGAAAGCCCTGGGATTACATGAGCCACTGCACCTGGCCCAGCAAGGTGAATTTTTATACTAAACATGAAAAACAGAATGGTTTATGTGATCAGTAGCACTTGATTGAAACTTGATACAAAAACTAGACGCAGAATGTAAGTTCCAAAGATGAAAAAATAAAGCAGAGGAACTTTCCACTAACTCTCCACTGTTTGGCTCTTAAGTGAGGCATTTGTTTTGTTTTAATAATGAAAAGAGTCTGAACTATCTGCATATTTAAAAACTATCATGAGCACTAATTACCACAGGGGGGAAAGTGATAAATACTATTTTTGAAATGTAATTTTTTTTTGAAATGTAATTTTTTTTAAGTGCGGGTTTTAATTTAACATTTGGAAGATGTGTGCTCCGGTTTTTCACCTTAGCTGCTCCATAGATAATTCTTTAAGTCAGGCATCCTCAAACTACAGCCCGTGGGCTACATGCAGCCTTCCTAGGACATTTACCCGGCCCGCCGGGTGTTTTTGCCACCACTGCCTGTCCTACTTAGCAGCTGACTCGTCCTGGGGCCCGCAGTCTGGCCCTCCAAGGGTCTGAGGGACAGTGAACTGGCCCCCTGTTTAAAAGTTTGAGGACCCTGCTTTAAGTGGTAAGTCAAACCAGGTTCACACCTGTGCCCAGCTGGGAATCTGTTGGAGTGGTATTTTGTTGACATCAAATGTTATGAGATCTAAATGCCCAGACATTACATTTCCTTTCCTTGATTCCTCTTTTTGTTTTTTTTTTTCCACACCACACCCAATCCCCTAGAAACATCATGGAAAATGTGTCCAGAATTTGGCTCCTTATTACCACTTCCTTTACTCTCATGCTGGTTGGGCGGCCATCTTCTCTTGTTTGGACTACAGCCATCACCCCACAGCTGGCCCTCCTGCCTTCCAGTTTACCCACACGTTACATCAGCAGCAGCCGTGCTAATGGATTGAATCATAAGGCAGATGCTGACATTTTCCAGTTTTGTGATCTTGCAGAGGAGAGTACCATGGCCATCACCATGGCCATCACCATCTAGTGTCAGCAGTTCCTACCACCAAGCCCATGTCTTCCTTCACTTGTCTCCTTTCACTGTTTTCCAAACACTGGTGTCCTTATTTCTCCATCACTCCAGGCAAACTCTTGCTACAGGGCCTTTGTGCTTAATGTTGTTACTTTAGTGGCACTGTTAACATGTAGCCGGTTCCATGGTTCACTCCCTGACAGCCTCTGTACCAAAGTGACTTTATCAGGAAGGCCGCCCACGTACATAAAACACCACTGTGCCCCTATCCTGCTCCACCCCTGCCTTCGTTTCTCCATTGTACTTACTCATCTCTGATATGTATTAATTTGTTCACCTGGCATACATTTATTTGTTATACTCTGTTTTCCTTCCCCAGTGGAACAGGAGCTCTTTAGAGGCAGGGATTTGATTTGATCACTGTTGTTTACCTGGCATCTAGAAGTTTATACTCAGTAAATACTCCTACAATGAATAAAGTGATCACCTCTTCCAAAATCTGAGAATATTAGAATTATTAGCATCTAAAGTGATTCTAAAAGAGGGACCCATAAATTTGCATTTAAAAATAAAACCTAGGTAATTTTGATATAGACTAAACAGATTCTGGGAGGTTGAGGCTCAGTAATTTGCATTTTTAACAATGACCCCAGCTGATTTCTCCTCTGGTAAGAGATTCAGACCCACTCTTTAATATTATTTGAAGCATGGAGTCTGTATGTGATTGCTTTAATTGTGCATTTGAACTGCCTGGCCCTGAAAATGTGTAAGTTGAAGCACCTTGGTCTAGAATCTGGGCCACAAGGTGGTTCTTAACTTTGATTTCATATTATCACCACCTAGGGAGGGAGCTTTAAAAGTAGCGCAGTCTGAAGTGTCACTCTGGATTCTAGCTCAGGACTGCATGGAATCTACCGTGGAGTGACAACCATAAGAAGGAATGAAACAATACATGTTGTGGCAGCTAGGATGGACCTAGAGACCATGATCCTGAGTGAAGTGTATCAGGAATAGAAAACCAAACACCCACGTGTTCTCTAATGATTGGGAGCTAAGGGATGGACACATAACACAAAGAGGTCACTGGAAATCAAGAAATGGGAAGGGGAGAAGTCAAACTTACCTATCAGGTGTAATTAACACTATTCAGATGATGAGCACACTGAAAGCCCCATCTTAAGCATTATAAAGATATCCATGTAATAAAAACCGTTTGTACTCCTTTAATAATTTTAAATAAAGATGCAGTTTTTGCAAAAAACAATGCATGGATTCAAGCCCTGGCAGCACAGCTAATTTGTTGTTTAACCCTAGGCCAGTTGGTTAACCTCTTTTGAAAACTGGGAATTGTAACACCTTAGAAGGCCATTGTCGGGGGCAGGGAGATAAGATGAACTGAATGCAATATTAAAAAAAACTTAAAATCTGCCATATGGAAAATCTTTATACAGGATTAGATGTTAGTAAGCTTTGGTGACAAAAACTAATCCTCTCTTGCTATTCTGTTAAAAAGAAGATTTACGATTTACTCCACTCCTCTATTTTGCCAGTTCCTTAACATCCCAGCAAGCCTTGCTGGGGTGGTGACAAAGGGGAAACCGCTGCAGACTACAGGTCACTCAAGCCAAAACTAATGAAGGTGTTTAAAAAAAGAAAATGAGAATGAAATGAGGGGACATCATTAGACCAGTTGACCAAATATTCCTCTCCTACCATGGTTATCACAATGGTTTTGATTTCAACACCTATTTTCTCAAGCTATTTGGCCAAAATATAGAGAAAAAAGGAAACTTGAGATCAACAGCGATCATTATGTACCAGTATGGCAGATGTTTAAAATAGCAGATAGCTTGATTAAGTAACTCTCCATGAGAACAAATCTGAAAATACCAGTGTGCACCACTGACAAAGGATGAGATTTTTTTTCTGAAAAAACAAACTCAGAAATAATGTCAGAAAGGAAGAAAAAGTCATTTATAAAATTTATGGATAAATTGTTTTGCAGGGTAGTCAGTTTGTGAAAATGTCTTCAGTTTCTTCACTGGAGTCAATTAAAAAGAAGTACAAATTAAAACTATAGATTTTCCAATGCTTTTATCACTCAAAAGTATGTGTTATATTGACTAGCCATTAGTTGTTTCCTACAATGATCAGCAAAAGTTTTTGTTAATATTTGGTAGGATCTAATTTTGGAATGAGCTTATACAACTCTTAATATACCTGTCTCCTCTTCTTATAATGGAGATTTAAACAAAGAGTAATGGTGTAATACACAGCTAGTGTTGAGTCCCTGTGGTTTTCGTTAAATCTAAATGCAAATCAAAATGCATTTTATATGCTGGGATATTTGGTGAAATATTTTAATTCTTATTTTATGGTTCCGCAGACCATAACTGATATCTATTCAAAAGCAGCGAACTTGCAAAATACTTCCTACCTTAAGATCACAACGGGGACATGTGACACATACCATAATTTATCTGCCACAGAAAATAGGATTCAGTTCTTATAATAGAACACATACTAGGGACTTTGAGTTTACTGAAACCTGACTTTAATGTATTCCTCAGTCTTTATGACACTACACTTGGTGATCCTCAGACAGTGATAAAGCAAACCATTGAGAACAATCCCACACTCCAGCATAATGGCAGCCGGGATTGAACCATGGCCCAACCCAGTTACTTCCCTTATGAGAGAAGCCAACTCTGCAAACATTCATTACATGATTCCTTTAGCTCCACTCTAAATAGATCAATGCTCTCTTGCAAAGTTTAAAAAAAAAAAAAATTCACCTCATACTTGCCTTAGCCATAGGCTCACTAACAGAAATTCCTCTGCCAAAAGAACACCTAGTGAGAGGTTGAATCCCTCTTGGAAGAGCTTGAGTTCTTTGGTTTAAGGTCTTAAGCCTTCTTAAAATGCAATTCAATCTGGAAAAACATACTACTTCATGTTATCAATATTTAAAATTAGTATAAAATCTGAGTGACATCTTATTGAAAATAGAAGACTGTCAGAGGTTCCTGAGCACAGGTGTGAAAAGGCTCCAGGATTCACCCCTCAGGCCTCACCTGCTGGGAGTCAGCAAACTGGAGATCCAGTCCCAGCCTTCACACTAATTCGTTTAGTTCTGAGCAAGTCACTTCCCTGGACCTGCATCTATAAAACAGACCGTTTGTTTCTAAGTTTTCACCACTGATGAGTTTGAAAGGTTTCACTTTTCACCTTTTATAAGTAAAATTTTATGAAATAGATATTTATTTCTCATTTTATTTATTAAAAACAACTATAAATAGTAACAAAAGCTTTGGCTCTGTTTAATATAACCAGTGTTGGATTTGCTATAACTAAACTAATATGATCCTAAGCAAAGGCAAGAAATTGATGAAGATTTCTCTCATTGTACAACTTTTTAAGCTTTTTGAAATATCAAAAATAATTAAGAACTCCAATTTCTGCCCTTTGCTCTTTGAAGTCTCCCAATAGTTCAAAAATTTAGATTACAAATTGGTGAACCAGGGGAATTTTAAGACCCCCCCTCCCCAATTCTGATGTTTGATTCAATGATTTTTTGTTCAGTTTTGCCCAGAGAAACTAATGTGTCCACCTGTCAACTCTCAATTTCACTAATAAAGAAATACAAATTAATTTGTATTTTTATATATGAAGATAAAAAATAAATTTTTCTGAAGATAGATTTAAAAAACACCTTCAGATATTACTATTAGCAGCTGAACTTTTTTGGAAAGTTGCTTACTGGCACAAAGAAAAGCTTGTTAAAAACTGTTCCTCTCTGAGTCGTTTTTTCCTCTTTTACATGTATGACCTATGAAAAATTGAGAATGACCATCATGTAAAAACAAAAAGGCCATTTAAAAACAGTGGGAACACCATAATGTTCCAAAATACTGATTGATAAATAGCTGACTATAGAAAAGGAATATACTGGACGAATTATAATGGATTATAATTTTATAATGTAATTATACAAAAGCAATATTTGAATGAACAACATTCAAATATCCTGTTTTAGAAGAATATTTAAGACATAAAACACTCTTATTTATTGTTACATGAAAAAATATACATATAAATAATCCGACCTCCTTTCAGCATGTGTGTTTGCATTTATCTAATAAGCAAATCTCCCTGAGCTCTTACCTTATCCCAGGCACTCTCTGAGAAGGAGGAAGGTGACAGCACACGGGACAGGGTGTGCCTCACTGGCCTGCCAGAAATTTCAGGCAGAAACCGTAGACCACTAACAAAGATTACATAGCTGGTGGGATTTGGGTGTCTCTTTATTTCCTGTTTTAGACCCGTCGTCTATGGTTTCCAGAATCCTGTAGGGCACCTGTGTCAATTTATAGTCAGACTAAAAGCTTGACACAAGTTTGTAACATGTCAATCACTGTACTCTGCAAAGATGGAGAGATACTCAACCACAATGAAAGGCTTTCCTTAAGCAGCTTGAGAAAATCACATCCCAGCATTTATGGTAATCTTCACAACACGCCGCTAGCCTCTAAGGGGGGAAACTAATAAAAGACAGCAAACTGTTTTCTGGCATTTCCATTTTGCAATTAAAAGAGGTGTTATTTAAAAACTGAATGAAATATCTCCATGGAGAATTGATAACAAAAGCGGAAAAAACCCTTTTATACCTACTTTATTAATGCTTCAGCTATCAAAATTTGTATAAAATCAATTAACCTATATCCAATAAAGCACACCATGTATGATCTGTCATTTTTAATTATGCTAAAGAGTTCTATTTAAAGGTTAACTAGATTAAGCATCAATTTACAATTATCACTGGAAAATCTTTCTTGATTCCACTGGGTTTCTAGATGTAATGTATAATTCAAGGAAACCATTGATAATTTTAAGTTCACATCATGTGAAATAAATAATGTACATTTCTCTTAAGCTTCAAATTAAACAGAATTTATTATTTCTTATGCCCTTGGTGATGAGAAGGTTAATTTTTGTTAGTAATTTATAAATGAATCAAAACTCAAGTAATACTAAAAGATGTTTTAACAGGAGCTTCAAGCTGCTTCTTTCAGTTGTGAAATAGGTAATTACGCTTTAATGACCGAATTTTGCTAAACCCTTAAATAGATACCAGAATCATGCTACAGAGAAAATAACACACTGGAAATAACCGAAGAAATTGACATTTCTTTTGGCAATAGGCCACTTAAGACTTATAATCTGTACGGTAGATCTTTTCGTAATACTTAAATTTTTCTATTTTATTCACTTTGAGCAAATGTAAGTTGTATACTTGGATTTGTTTATTCCTTCATTGGAAGTTCATTTGAAATTGATTTCAAAAGGAGAAAGGGATGTATTGAGGGCATTTGGATGCTAAAGCAACTTCCTACATGAATTATGTGCTTCAGACTTCAACAACCAGAAATACTGACTTTGTGTCAGGTGCATAACCTTGGAGTCTTGAGTGTGAGGGAGAATGTCACAATCTAAACACTGTCGGTTTTGTATGTTTAGCTGCTATCCATATCTCTTTGACAAGCAACAATTTTTTATCTCAAATAAATCTGAGTAAAGTTATAAGTCAGAAATAAAGTTCTGTGAGATTAATCTTGCATTACATTTGAACCAAATTGCCCTTGTTCTTGTCTTGTTTTAGACAAGTAGACTAAAAAAAAAAAAGTGTCCATTGGAAAGCCAGTATTTGTCTCAACGTTAAAAATTAGAAATTAATTCAAATGTGTTCAGAGACCTTTGATCCCAAAGTTCTGATCTCTTCATGAAAGTTTTCCTAGGCAATGATTTTTACTGAGTTATTTACATGGTTCATTTAGAAGAGTCTATTGTTCCTTTGTTCAATGTATATGCCTGAATATCTGCTATGAAACAATAATTCATAATCCACTATAATCATCAAGAACATGTGGAATAACTGTAGGTGTAGAGTCTGGATAAGAATGGGAATATCCATCAGACCAGGATGCTCTTGTAACTGTGACAAAAGTGAAATGTACTGAAATATTTTGTTGTTCTGGCATTAACCTATCCTGTCATCTACTATAAATACTCCATATCATTGGGCTGCTTTTGCTTCAAGCTTCAGTGTTTCCTCCTTTGAAGCATTATTAAGCACTTGTCTTTTGTATTGAACTTTTGTAAGAATTAAAGCTTTTGGAAAGTTTACTAGGTTTTGTGAAAGATCAAGATATTGTCTTTTATAGAATTAGTATGAGGCATTTTCATAAAGGTCAACAGAAAACTCTTCTCAAGATTTGAGAAACCTTTATTTTTGTATTTCAAATGCAAATAAATCTGGCCTTTAAATTTCGCCAAAATGACAAAGATGATCTGCAGCTTTGTTTTAAATACCAGACTTCCTTTTCCTCCTA
>NW_003852432.1:4159335-4160406 GCF_000181295.1 Otolemur garnettii
GCCATCTGAGAGGTTTGCTCTCCTGGCAAAAAGAGAGAGAGAGCTGACACCTAGCTCTAAGCTTTAGGCCTTTTGTTCCCCCCTCATGATTCCTGCCTGGAATGCAGGTTTGTTCTAAACACAAGCGAACACACAGTGTCGCGCTGTAATCATGAGGTAGGGAGGACACAGTCAGAAACCTTCAGCGGAAGGTAATGCAGAACAATGTTTTTAAAAAGCCTGAGTCCCTAACAGCATTTTTGAGAAGCTGAACTAACTTCCTACCTCTGGACTTTTTGTTCTGTATGAAAAATGAAGCCCTGCTTGCTTAAACCTCTACTAACATTTTCTGTTATTTGTAGCTAAATTCATCCTGAACCAATTTATAATGTTTAACTTTTTGGTTATCTGTCATTTATTGAGTATTTATGATATCCCATGCATTGAGACTAATATTTTGCATATAACATTTAATTTAACCCACATACCGGCCATAAGGTAGGGACTACTTATTATAGATGACACGCTGGCAGGAGCCTGCATCCTCGTGAGACTAGGCAGATTTATCAAATGAATCCCCTAAGCAACTTTGTACAACTAGTAAGTGGCAATAGTGGGATTCAGCTGTCAGTTAGGTTATAAAATTTCATGACTTGAAATTTTCATGACTTATCAAAAGTCTATTTTTATTCACATTTGATATATTGTGAGGCTCAGATTCTTTTCAAGTGTATAGTTGTCTTTATTATACATTTTGCCCATTCTTTTGGAAAATTTCTGCTGTTTAAAATGGAGCTGGACCTCATCCATTCTTTCCTTCATGTCATTTGCCATTTTACTTTCCTGAGGAACCTTATTCTGTTTACTTTATAATGCAAAATAATTTGGTAATAATAAAGTTTATCAATTTTTTGTTTTATACTATCTGGCTATTAGATCATGCATCATTGTTATGCCTTTAAGAAAAACATTCTTCCCGTAAATTTTTTCTTTTTTTTTTTTAATTGTTTGGGGACTCATTGAAAGTACAAAAAACCAGGTTACACTGATTGCATTGGTTAGGTAAAGTCCCACTTACAATTGTGTCTTGCC
>NW_003852432.1:4161253-4162335 GCF_000181295.1 Otolemur garnettii
TCTCCTTGGCTGTACAGAAGCTTTTCAGTTTAGTTAAGTCCCATTGGTTTATTTTTGTTGTTGTTGCAATTGCCACAACAGACAAGACCTCTTCATGAAGTCTTTCCCCAGGCTGATATTTTCCAGTATTTTTCCTATGTTTTCTTTGAGGATTTTTATTGTTTCATGCCCTAAATTTAAGTCCTTTATCCATCTTGAATCAATTTTTGTGAATGGAGAAAGGTGTGGGTCCAGTTTCAGTCTTTTACATGTGGATGTCCAGTTCTCCCAGCACCATTTATTAAAAAAGGAGTCTTTTCCCCAGTATATGTTCTTGTTTAGTTTATTAAAAATTAGGTGGTTGTAACATCTTAGTTTCATTTCCTGGTTTTCTATTCGATTTCAAATGTCTATGTCTCCATTTTTGTGCCAGGACCATGCTGTCTTGACTACTATGGCTTTGTAGTATAGCCTAAAATCTGGTATGCTGATACCCCCAGCTTTGTTTTTATTACTAAGAACTGCCTTAACTATACCAAGGTTTTATCTGGTTTCATACAAAACACAGAATCATTTTTTCCAAGTCTTGAAAGTATGATGGTGATATTTTAATAGGGATGGCATTGAATCAGTAGATTGCTTTGGGAAGTATAGACATTTTAACAGCTCTGATATATCCTTTCTATATTCTTCATATCGTTCATCACTAATTGATTCTGTTTTTGGGTTTCCTTTTGGTTATTTTCCACTTTATCAGCAGTTTCCTTCATTGTTTTCATCATCTGTATTCTAAATTCCCTTTTTGTCATTTCTAACATGTCTTTATAGGTGGAATCCTCTGCAGTAGCTACCTCACGGTCCCTTGGAGGGGGGGTTACTCTGGACTGGTTTCTCATGTTGCCAGGATTTTTCTGCTGATTCTTCCTCATGAGTATTTTATATATTTCCTTGCCCTTATTTTCCTTTCACTTCCTCTTGCTCTTTAAGTTACCATGACTCTGGCCTAAAGTTTCAATGAGTCCTTCTAGTACAGGACCAGAAGGATGAGAAGATTAAGGAGAAAACTGAAGAGCAAGAAGGGAAAAAAGATTAAAAAAAAAAAA
>NW_003852432.1:4162788-4185092 GCF_000181295.1 Otolemur garnettii
AAAAATCTAGAGGGAAAATGTTGAAATTAAAAAAAAAAAAAGAAAAAACAACAAAAAGAAAAAACCCAAACCAAAGCAGTATATATATATACTCCTGAATATTGTCTGGGCAATAGGTGATCTTTTGGGGCATGAGATGTTAATCACAATGCTGATACAGCTATACCAAATGGAGACTGGAAGCCTCTGCTGATTTCTCAAATCCAGCAAGATAGAGAGCCTAAATCTCCCCTCAGCCTGCTTAAAAGTCACTTTAAATTGTCAACCTTGGCTAAGCCAAAGCTTTCCCAGGAAAGCACTTTTCACTGGGATCACTCCTGAAGTGGCTGCCTGCTTACCCAGGGTACCAAAACTGGTCTCACTCTATGCCCCTGAGGGCCAAGGCTGTAAGGCGTCTTAGTCCCCGCCTTTAGGCTGCTCAGTCACTAGATTACTCACCCAAGGTCTCCTGCCCAATCCTCTTCTATGACCCTGAGGGTGGACCTTCAAGGACAGTTCTCCCACAGTGCCTCCACACAGCCCACAGCCAAACATTAGCTCCATCTGGCTCAGCGGCTCAGCCCGGGGCCCTAGACAACACTACAAGTTCTCCACACTCTCACCAAGTTCTCCCAAGATAGTTCAGCTGAGTCCCCAAGTCCAAAAACAAAGCAGCTCACAGTGAGGGCCTTTCCAGTTTGCAATCTCACTGCTGCTGTACTTACAGCTGCTGGCAGGATTAGACTGAACGAACACATGCAACCACTTGCCAGTTCTCCACTGCTTTTGTCCTCCTCACGGGGTCCAGAAGTCTCTCACTGGACCCCGTGAGGAGGACAAAGGGATGTTTCTGGGCAGATCCCACCAGCCAGAGGTGCCTGAAATCTTCTCTCCCTAGTCTCACTGTGCTCAGTTGCAGGGAAGCTATTACTTGGCCAAGATCTTGCTCCTCCCTTTTCTTCTTCCCATAATTTTATTTGAATTCTTTTATAGCCTAATTATTTCTTCAAATCTTTGATCTTCCTAGAATCTGTTTTGGTGTAAGACATGAGGTAAGATTACAACTTTCTCAGCTTATTAGATTTTTCACACTATCATACGCAAAAGCAAACAACTGACCTGCACATTTTGACGGCAAATAAACTTTCTGTTCTTTCTACTGATCATTGATGATAAATAATGTCATAAGTATAATCACTATCATAATTAATAGAGAATTATGGGAGACATTTCTATTATATCTAGTAAAAATATAACAATGCATAATGAGTTTTTAGATTCTTAAAATTCTAAGATATAGCCAATGAATTAGTTATGAAGCAGATTCAGTAGTATAAATATAAGGAAAGTAAATAAATATACTTTTATTTCTTTACCATACTAGTACAAAATGAAAATATTTGCAAACAATTCTTTTTTTTATTTTTTTATTTATTTTTTTTTTTGCAGTTTTTGGCCAGGGCTGGATTTGAACCTGCCACCCCAGACAATTCTATGATATTAGAAAATCCTAGTGTTAACTGAAAAACTATTAGAACTAATCAAAACTACTCCAGTCAATTGACAGGACAAAATTTAGTTAGTCTAAATGATGAGCTTTCTTAAGTATGAATGAGACTGGATAATGTTTGGAGACTATAATTTTTGCTTTTTCATGTTTTTCACTTTCTCTCATCTCTCCCCCTACTTATAATTTAAGTTGTCTCAGTTCTACGTTTTATTTCCACAGGGAGGTATTAACTGAGCAGGCAAAAGTGGCCTTTAATATGTTCTGGCTTCCTTTTGTCCACAGTCTTTTGAATAATATTTAGGAGAACATGTAGGAGTTATGGGAAAGGTAGAAGAGATAATGTATGTCGGTAGAGTTAGTAAGCCTTGAAGGAATACAGAATTAAGATAGCTGAGGTCTAGCCCATAGGAAGTTGCAGTCCGGATCCGTATGCCTTGCATGTATTCTACACTGGAGGTTAAGATGAAAGTTTTAACAATAAATGTGTCACACCAGCTCCCTGAGGGCAGAGGGAGTGGGGCAGGCCAGTGGCTCACGATGCCTCCACAGGGCTGTCTTGCTCCAGCAGGGTTTTCATGCACTGCTTTTGAAGACCTAAGAGAGGCCCATAAAATAAGGCTGTGTGATTTTTCCCCGTAATGAATTTTGTTCTCTACTTAAAACAGTTCTCGATGTGACTACTTAAATATTTATGTCCTATTATATGGTACCCACAAAAAAACAAAGGAAAAAGAGAATAAAATAGGAATAGGTTTTTAACACATGTTAGATGCTCTACTCAGCAATACAATAATTTCTTTACTTTTATAATTAGAAATTTAAAAATAATAAGTGGTGCCTCTTAGAGTTAATATTTTCAATAAAGGCCACATGTTTACTAAAAATATAGACAAGGAGGACTTATGTTTTTGTCTTGTCTTCTTCATTTTTCATCAGTAAGCTTGAGTGTATCTATGAAACATTTTATTTTTTCTTCTCTCATTTATATAAATGTTAAGTTTGGAATTTTGGTTAACTTGGAAGCTTGTTAGGTATTTGCATATTTTTTACTGCAATTCTGGACTGTCTGCAATATTTTTGTTAACAGTTTTAGGTGAAAACTTCTAGAACATATATGCAGCAGGACATGATTGGGTCATTTATTGACTCAGGTACACATAGTAGCAAATGTATTATTTTAATTCATTTATTGAATCATGTTGAAACAGATGTATTATTTTAGCATCATTTATGCAAAAAAATGCATGATCAGTTCTACAAAGAAACTAAAATGTTAATGATACAAAATCTCACATACTCATTTAGGTGAACAGAACATAACCTTTAAGAAGGGAAGAGATGACTGGGTTACATAATAGTGGTTCCAGTCTCCTTCAAACCAAGTTTGTTATTTCAGGCTTAGAAATTCTGCCACCAATTCAATGGAAAGACTGTGGTTTGCCTCTAGAGATTCTTTGTATTTAATTACCTGTAAACTAAGCATCTGTTTCACACACAAGAATTATATGCAAATTTCAAGATCATGCAACTATCTTTTAAAAATGATCCTACTTTGTTGTAATTTTAATCTCTTTTAATGACTAGGCTAATTCATTTGCCCATAAATCTAAACTTTTTGAGCTACTCGAATCTGCAGATCATCTTCCTGTTTGTGCTGTGGGTCTGTTCTACCACACACAGCACTTGTATGGGACAGTTTTCTTTCTAATGTACATCTCATACATCCCTAGTTATAGTAGAAAATTCGCCTTGCCCTTAAGCAACAGATGGTGTTAGTGACCCTTCATGAGAAAGGTAAGATTATCTAGGATCCCAACCAAAAAATGAGAGAAACCACCACTCTCAGTATTTAAAACAAGGAATTTGATGTGGGAAAGAGGTTCTGTGGGTGATGAAAGAAAGTGAGAAGCCGACTAGAGGACAGTGGGGCTATCCAAAGACTCACCCCCATTTCCCACCATGTGTAACTGGAAGTGCAAAAGGCACGGGGGTGAGGGCAACTTACAGTCCTGGGCTCCTGATAAAGGCTGGGGCCTAGTGGGCTTTGCAGGGGGCCTGAAAGTGGGGGAGGCCACCACCAAAGGCCAAGAGTGGATGCTCTGGTGTCTCCCTTCCTCCTGCCTCTAATCTGCTCATGGTGCACAGAACCTGGAAAACAGCAGACTGCAAGGTGAACCCCCAATGGACGTGGAACAGAACTGAATATGTCAAGAGCAAACGTGACCAGAACAGGCACTCGGGCATGAAAGTCGCGTTGTTTCCAGAAGTGGGGCTGGGTTTGAACTGAGCTCTTTGTTCTGTCTTTCAGTCCCTTTCTCTCTCTCCCACTGTTCTAATTCTGTGAGACCATATCAGTGACGATACCACAGCTTCCCTGAGGCTTAAATCAGTGACAATTGTCTCATTGACCCGATATTGCATTCTGATGAACAAAATACATAGAAATGATTTGTTTTCCCTTAGCTTATTTTTGGCAAAAACATACATTGTCACTTCACCATGCACGTTAACAATAGCTACAGGGAATACTTATGGCCCGTATGGTAGTACAGAAATGTTCCCTATTTAAGAGAGTTATTTATTTCTTCACTTGGCAGTGGATCTTTTTACTCATGATAAAATACACGTGGAGTTACTGAGCTAAAGTGAAGAGTTAAAAGATGCTAAGCCCTGGGAACTTGGAAGTTAAACATACAGGTTTTAAACATCAGTAAACTGCAGTTGTTACACTTTTATATGAGAATAATTATATAAATCTCAAAGAGATCTATATCTTTAAGGATCTTCAATAACTATATTAACAAAAATGGCCTCGGATAGCCCTGCCAAACACCTGCTCTTCAGGGAAGTATCTGGTAGAGACATCAATTACCTACAAAGTGCTTCAGGACTTGGCCTCAAGTATTTTCTGCTTGATTCCTCTCCTGTGAGCGCTTATATCAATTTGCAATAACATAGATTTTAAATCAAGTGACACTCTTTAATACAATAGTGATAATTTTAAGCTTCTAAACAGTCTTTGGGTATTTTAGAAGGGAAAAGGAAAACTTTTCAGTACAGAGTGACATGATGTATAAGCTTGTATTAGAATATCTTAGCCGTTTAATAAAAAAAGAAATACACAAAGAGAACCACAGAGAAAATGTCTTTATGATGGCACCGGACAGTGTAAGTAGGCAGAAGAGTCTAACTATGTAAGACGTTTACAGTCTGCTTGGGGAACGAGGTGTGGTGCACAGCAATGTATAAGAAGTGGCAATTAAGTGGTGCCAAAAAAAAGAGAAGAGGTCCTGTAGAAATTATCTCCTTTGATGAACACATAGGTCAGATCATACCTTTTAAGCTTAAAAACTTTACTGGAAGTTTCTCAGCTCCGTTTCCTTAAGACAGTTGACAAGGAGCTTCATAACATGATTACAGACATTTTCTGCATCTTTTCCAATAACTTTTACCACCTCATATTCATCCCCCTCTGCGCTAGAAATCTCATTTTATCCAAATGTGATGTTCAATGCCACCCTTCCTGTCTCTTAGCATGCTGTCCTCTCTGACTGCCATACCCACACACTCAGGCCTTGGCAAATGATGACTCATCACTCAAGGAATATCTGAAATGTTCCTTCTTTTTGTCATTTTCTGTGACTGAATGTCCATGAAGGCAGACTCAACAGCTCTGTCTCCCACAGCACTTTGTTCATGTTACATATACTAAGAATCTTCTTCAGTGGTGATTTTTGACGAATCTATCCAGATCACCCTCTAGGCTCTTTCAGGCACAGAGCTTCCTATAGGATGTCTCCTTCTATGTTTTAACCCCTGGCTCTTTACCTTGGCATAATGAATACCTAATACATATTTGCATAACTGAATGGAGCTGTGAGAGAGAGAGGTGTGCACAGAGGAAGTCGAAGAGAAATTTTTAGAGTGTAAACCTCAGAGAGAAGGATGAAATGAGTCACCAGAGTGACGGAGCGAGGGCAGATATGGATCATGTGTGAACCAACAGGGCTCATGACTGTTGTGTGAGCTCAACAGGGCGAGTGAGGATTGGGGAATGTTCGATCATTGGGATGGGAGTTCAGCTGGAGATTTCTATCCTGTCTCTGCAGTTACAGAGGAATAAGATAGTTTTCCATTTGGTTTTACTCTATGTCAAGTCAGCTTGCTACAGTTTGTGACTGTTATAATGTAAGTACTCTTAGATGAAGAGATTTCTAAATTCTATCATAACACTAGCTTACAGAATAGGTTTTAACTATGTTGATATAAATGATATCCTTTGATTTCCTTATTATCTCTATTTTTAGTTTTATTGTGAAGATTTTGATTTATTTTTTCAGCAATGCTCTTAAACATTTGAAGGGGGAAGAGGAGGAGAAAACTATATTTATAAATATGTTTGTTAGTTGCTGCGAAATTTCTGAGAAATATTTTCCCTATATTTTAACTAAAATCACTAAGACTGCTAATTTTCATTTCAAACATTAGGGTTATTTGATAACTATGAATCATTAATCTTCAGCAAAGAACCCAGAAAAATAAGGCAATGTCTTAGTCCCTTACTGAAAAAAAAACAAAAAACAAACAAACAAAAAAAACACTGACTATGACAGGGAGGACCTGGAAGGAAGACTCTTTATTTAAGAAAACTGCCCTAAGTTTACAATTTCTGTGAGTTATATTAATATAATTCTTAAATCAGAAACTCCTAATTGCTACTTTTTTCCTCTGGAGTGAAAGTTTTCTCCGAGGCTATGAATGATCAATTCCAAAACAGCTCGCTGCAAAGTAAAACTACAAACGATGGTTATGGGTTTACACAGGAAGAGAGGTAGTTTGGCAGGCAGGGAAGAAGCCTGTGAGACAGAGATGAGAAAGAACCACGATACCATAGGAGGGTTAGACTGATCCTCCTTCCTTCCTACACAGACTTCCAAAACTTTGTGACCATTTTCAGAAAGGTCATTGCAAATCCATAATTAATATTGTGAAATTAAACATTTGAGTCAATTCAGTGTGCCTTCTTTAACCCCTTACCTCTTTTGACCTCCTAGACAAATAAAATATAGAAGCTGGGATGATACAAGAATTACAAGTGATGGGTAACACTGCTGTTAATCTATGGGGCTAACTCACTGGTAGCTGGGGACATTTTCTGAGAGATGTGGTCATTGTTGAATGCGTAAGTGCTATTAGGTGGAAATAGAAATTCCAAGAAGACTAATGTGAGCTTTGATGCAGTAGCTCTGTGGCAGGGCCTGAGATTCTGCAGTTCTAACAAGCTTGTGGAATTGCTGCTGCTGCCGCTTTGGCCCACACTTGACATAGGAAGGTAGAAGCAAAGCAGCTTCCAGTTTCTGCATCGTGCAAGAAACATAATCCCAAACCTACTGCTAATTAGAGTCACCAGGGGAAAATCATCATGCCCCCTCCCATCTGCTCTCCAAAAAAAAGCCAGGATGATCGTTTTCCATTGTGAACCAGATCATACCATTTCCTTGTCAAAACTGCCTTCTGATCACGTGTTGAAATCTACGCACTGTACAATGCTTTACATACGTGGTCCCGCCGAGGCAGCCTTTCCTAGCTCACGTGCTGTATTCCTCCCCGGATGCACTGGGTTTTATTTTCCTCTTGTTACTCCAGATTAGAATGGTATTCCCCAGATTTCCTCCTGAAAGTCTGTTTCCTCAACTTCTCTGAGGTCTCTGCTACACAGTAACCTCAGAGAGGTTTTCTCAAGCGTCTCTACCCAAGTATTATCCCTGTCACTCTTGTCCCCCTCTGTTTTATTTCATAGAACTTACTACCACCTGACGTCACTTTTTGTATTTATGTGTTTTTTCTGTCTCCTTTTTACACTGGAATTTCAGCTAGTTGAATAGGGAATTTATCTATTTTGTTTTCAGTTTTATTACCACAGTCTAGAAGAGTGATCCGTTCATAAAAGGGGCTCAAAAAATAAATATATGTTTAATGAATGAGGAAAAAAGAGCTTTGTAGAAAAGCCGACCAGGCAAACAAACAAACAATCAGGATTCTGGATCTGAAAATGGTAGAGTCGATTATACCCAATTAATATCCTTCTCCCCACCCACCCACCCCAGCGTAACAATGTTAAAAATCTGAAAGAAAAAAATGAAGATACTGGAGAATAACTAAAATCGGAATTCAACCCTTGCCATCTGGTTCCTGTGGTACAGGGCAGCGAGAACTCAACCAGGGAACCACGGTGCTTTTGACCTGAGTTGCCCAGGGACAGAAGTGGGAGCTGCCTACGAGGCTGAGAATTTCCCCTCCGTAAGTGCAGAGTTACAGAGGAGGGAGCACCTGGCATGAGCACTGGATAAATGTTCCTCCATTGCTTGGTGACCATGTAAGTGTAAGGGAGAATCCAAGGAGTTCAGAGTAAATCAATAGCTTGGAAGTTTAAAAGGCTTAGTTGAGTTTAGCTGCTGCCCCATTATAGGAAAGACAAACATTCTGAGTGTGAGTCATGAACAGTGTGATCCAGAGCATACCATGAACAGTGTGATCTGTTCATGAAGACAATAGCATTTGGGTTATGGGTTAGAGGGGCTTGATAAATACCTTGGGTTTCCATTAAAACATCGGGCTTTCAGATTAAAGACTGTTTCACAGGATTTGCTCTATGGAATCTGACCCACATAAACAATATAAAAATACGTGTAAATTGTAAAAGCAAGAATCACAAGTTCACGTGAGCATTCTAATTTAACTGCCTGCAGGGGGTCGGAGTAGGGGGGAATCAACAGCAATTAGAGAACAATAAGAGAATCCAGTCTTTCCCCCAAGTGTCATCCACAATGTTTAGCCTATAACAAATATCATTAAATCTGCAAAATAAAACCGTGACACTGGATGGAGAAGAAAAGCAGTCAATGAAAACATGCCACAGACCAGACATGAGTTAAATGCTGGAATTAGAGGACAATAACTTTGAAACCACTTTTACAAATATATTCAAGAGCTGAAAGAAAAAGAGGATCATATTAATTTAATACGTCTGTGGTGGGGTCCAAGGGAATATGTACACAATCTGAGTGTAGAAAGGCAAACTATCAAATAATACAATACAAAGTCGAAACATGAAGAGTGAAGTATCTGAAAGAGAAACGCTACATTATAGGACTAACAGTCAACTGGAGAGAGCAGAAGAACCAGTCGAAGACAGATTAATAGAAATTATCCAATTTGAAGAATGAAGAGAAAAAATCTATCTCCACTGAAGATAGAGAACGGACGTCCTGAGGCATGTGAGATAATGTCATGCTGTCTGTTTTACTTGGAATTCCAGCGTTGGAAAGAGGAAAAGCGGAAGAGAATACACGTTGAAAAAACAAAATGTCCCAAGTTTGGTTAAAAGTTTAGTTTTAAAAACCTCAAAAAAACTTTAGCAGGACTAATACATATAAAACCCTCACTGTACACATCATAATCAAACTGCTGATAACTAAAAGAAAAAGCAATTTTTAACAGCAGCCACAGGTGTGTGTGGGAGTTGGGGTGGGGTGGCGGGAATTTATACACAGGGCAACAACAGTCAGAGACGACTGACCTCTCATCAAAAACAGTGGCGTCCAGAACACAAGGGAGCAAAGTCTGTAAAGCATTGAGAAAAAAAAATTCTCTCAACTCACAATTCTATCTCCAGAAAGAAATGTCTTTCAAAAAGAAAGATAAATGAATCAACAAAGAGTAATAATTTGCCATCGGTAGACTTGTGCTAAAAGAAATGCCAAAGAATTTTCTTTACGTTGAAGAAAAATGATGGCTGGAGAACTCAGAGCATTGGGAAGGATTAAGGGCAGAAGAAAAGATAAACAGGTGGATACTTGTAAAAGAATATGGGTTCCCCCCCCCTTTTTTTCCTGCAGTTTTTGGACGGGGCTGGATTTGAACCCACCACCTCTGGTATATGGGCCCGGTGCCCTACTCCTTTAAGCCACAAGTGCCTCCCTTTTTCTCCTTTCTTTAGAAGACAATAGCATTTGGATTATTTAATTAGATATTGTATTATAATTGTGTATGTTTAATTACAAAGTATTGTTCTGATTTTTGAACACAGTATGGAATGAAAAAATTAAGTTACTCCTATCCATCACCTGGAATAATTTTTGTGTGGGAGAATATTAGAAATTTACTCTTAGCAATATTGAAATATATAATATTCAGTTGTTAGTTATATTTAGCATGCTGTGCAATTGATCAAAAAATTAGATAAGATCGTACTGTGGTGTTCATTAAGTATATAGTTTGGAAATCTGAAACTACAATCGCGTGGGAGTATATAGAATTATGCTGTTAGGCTCCAGTATGTTAGGCCAAATGGGGAAAATATTTTCTGTGTAGCCAGTGGTAACTTAAAGATACCTGTGGTAATTATATACAAATTACTAAAAAAAGTCAACAAAAAGGTTTATCTGAAAGTCAAAAAACAAACATACACAAGACTCAAAAATGTATGCTGATAGACAGTTAACTAACCTAAAAAGAGAGAAGGAAAAAGATTGTGCATTTCATTCTTTGTAAAATTGTACTTTAAGAAAATAAAAGGAATAACTTCCAAATGTCCCCTAGTGAATCTGAGAACCTTAGGAATGGGATTCAGCTCCCAGTTGTGATGCTCTTCCATGTTTGGAACTACTGAGATGGGTAGATCTTCCTAACTTTCCTGTGGCTTTGAAAACACAAGGCCTCCCACAAGGCTGTTCTCTTCATGCAGACACATCATTCAACTGTAAGAGCAGCAAGAACTTCAGACTTGTCAGCTGGGAAGAGCCGGAGATGGTCTAATGGTCTGTAAGAACTATTATCAAATGACAGCAGTCAGGAAAGCCTTGGAGAGTTTAATGGCCGCTATTTCCTCTTTTATTCTTATATCTTTCTCACTAACTTTTATCTCTCCTCAATTTGTCTGTCTTTTACAAGCATCTGATGGAGAGAGGATTATCATAATCGGACACTTGCATTTTCATGGGAGAAGGAGACTCAGGTGGGGAATTATCAATGCTCTCTGTCAACTCACACATTTATGGTCTGAGCAAATTCAGTGCTGGGGTTTTAAGGACACAGTGTGTGGCATATACTGTATTTCTACAAACCCAGTGCTGTGCAGAAGATGGAGAATCTGTCAGAAATGTAGAGACACCAATGACACCTACAGGACATCCACAGCAAGTCATAAGAGATTTGATGTAAGACTGCTTCTTGTGCCTCTAGAAGTCGCTTTCTATTATGTTGAGGCAAATAAAAGCAGAAGGCAACCCTTCAGAAAATACGCTGATTTAAAATCAGGAAGATTATTTAGCACCTAGTGTGGAGAGCAAATTTTCAAGTTGAGATTTCAGAGGTGGAGAAAAGCCAAGTTATGGTAAAACCCACCAGGCAGCTTCAGAGCCTATAACTGAAGCCCAGAGAGCGGAGGCCCAGAAAGACGGGTAGACGGGAAGGTGGTGCCGAAAAGGTTTTACATTTTCCTGAATTTTAAAATGAAAACTGAGACAGGTGAAAACCATGAGTCAGATGCGGAAGGTTTTGGTGCATGAGAGAGAATTACCAGGAGGTCAGCTGGTGATGGAGGTAAGGAGGAAGAGAGGTCAGTGTAGACTAAGTGGCACCATCTTGTATGATCTCATCTCTTACTTAGAAAAAACAGGCCGAGAAAATTCTCCTGAAGTGACATTCTTCTGATATCTCCCGGATGGAAGCTGATTAGTGGAGCAGTTGCTCTTAGCGGGTTATATCTTTGACATCTCTCTACCTCAGCTAATGTCTGCTGATTCACCAGTATAATATATATCCCTTTGCATCCTACTTCTGGCGTCCCACTCCAACGGTTTTCCCATCCTAACATTAACAGCCAGTTCCTAGGAATGTGTGTGCAAGTATGCCTGCCTGTGTGTCCCCGTGTGTGTGACCACGTGTGCCTGTGTGTGACTGTGTGTGCCTGTGTATGACCATGTGTGTGACTGTGCGTGATTGTGTGTGACTATGTGATTGTGTGTATATGTGATTATGTACGTGCCTGTGTGTTTCTGTGTGTGGCTGTGTGTGTGACTATGTGGTTGTGTGTCTTGAGGAAGGCAAAGGTCAATCTACATGTATAGTTTTGTGTCCCATTTTTGACTCTTAAAAATGAGGATACTTTTTATCTAAAACAACAAAAAATGAATCATGCGCTGAGAGGCCAACCGAATGCATTGTACGAAGGCAGGACGATGTGATGGACGTAAGGACTAAAGACTAAGAACTAAAGCTAAAGAACCACCAAGCGCAGCGCTGAGAAGGGGAGATGCCTGGTACCCTGTTTTAGACAGACAGCTGCGTTGGAGGGTCTGGATTCTCAGGAATTCACTGGAGCCAGAGTGAAATCACAGGTGTGCAGGAAGCAAGCTTCCTACTAAGGGGGAAATGAAAATGAAGAGGAGTGGAGGGTACAAAACAGGATCTACAGAAACAACTGTCATGAGGGCCTCTCATTCCCAAAGTGGACGCCATGAACTGGGGAAGGCCGTCCCCTGCAAGTCCAGCAGGACACCATTCACAGTGAAAACTACGGCTTATCTTCTTTCCCTGTAGGAGTGTCTGCAATCTTATTACAGTGGTTTCAGGTACTAATTAATTGACTGTTTTAGCTTGGGATTTATTGAGCATTCTGAATTTAAATGCAGATGTCCCTGGAGAGCACCGGGAAATCTCTAGCCATCGCCTCTTCAGTACTGATGGCTTTCTTTCTGGGAACTGGAATAGCCACACAGTCCCTTTATTCGGGATTTTCACCTTTTTTACTTATACTTTCACATTCTGTAGAATTTCTTTTCCCCCTAGATTCAGGCCTTTTTCTTCTTAGCTGTGCAAATCTGGGATCTGGTCCTTTCCTCGGGTTTATTTATTTCAGTGTCTTAAAGTTCTATTTTTTGTTGTTGTTGTTGTTATTTTTTGTAACTAAAGCCAGGGTGACTTTAAATTAAAATTTCCTCTCAAATGTTCTTCAGACAATGAAAGTGATGGTAATTTGAACTGAAGACTCATGTAAAAGCTTGCTAATGGTAGTAAAGCCTCAGGGGGGCGTCAAGTTCTACACAGACAAGTTTCTTTGTGAACCTCTTTTAAAAGAGAGAATTTAGTTTTTATTTACCTTTACTCTCAGGGCTAAGTACTCTGAAGTCAGAGCTGTACTCAGTCCTGTTAGGGTTGGCACTTAGCTGGACATGAGCAAGGTATACGGTGGATATGGGTGGGCTATTTTGGACTGGCTTGGGTCAGACTGACCTGGGCTATTATGGGATGGGATTAATCAAGACCTTGCAGGTATAAGACCTTGCAGGTGGGTTATCTTAAAATGGAGGCTAGTCAGTGTCACAGGGACTTTCTGACATGGACAGACAGATATAGTCAAACTGACTTGGGTTGTCCTGGGAACAGCCTGATCAGGAACCTGGGAAGCTTCTAAGAAGCAACTGGTACCCCTAAAAGGTGTGTATAAAATCTAGGCACAGCTCTCCCCATGATGCCTGCAGTCACTAGGATGAGCAGGGCCTGGCTTGTATCCAACTCTACAAAATAAGCTTTTCCTTTCTTGCTAAAACTTTACTTGGTTTGCTCTCTTCAATTATTTCAGCGACTACCTCAAGCAGTCCCCATGACACTCTAACGTCTTGGTGAAGCAGCCGGGAGGAGATAAATTTCTCTGACTTACTTTCACTTTTCAATTGTTTCTTTGACTTTTGAGAATATCTCAAAATACATAGGTAACCCTTGGTGCTCAGCATCTGGGAAGGCTAGGGACTTATCTGGTAACAAAGCTACAATGAATTTGGTGCATGTGAGTCCAGATTTAATGTTTTCCTAGTTACACACACACATACAAATTTTTATCATAATGTCTCTGTCAATCAAAAAATAAAATAGTATTTCCAAAGAAAAAGTCTGCACCTCCCACCTCCTCACTTCCTCCAGTCTGTTGAATCTCTTAGCTGATCAAGTCAATGTACTGCCTAAATTTATCCCTTTCCTCTTCCTTTGGAACCAAAAGATTCAGACAGGATCTATAGCAATGTCTGATAGACTCCATTTCAAGCATAATTCTTCCTTTAGAAAATGGCATAAACAGAAATGAAAAAGGCCATTAGCAGTCACAAAAATATATTCCAATTCACAACAGGAAAAAGCACAAATAATTTCTTCTTACAATGAATGCAACAAACAAAAGGAAATTTTAGAAAACTTTTTTCCCATTTCTTCAAAAAACATGTATAATAGTTAAAATTAGAAATGATACGCAGTATATTTCCCATTTAGAAACCAAATGATATCTAGGCAAAATAATAAAAGGCATCTCCTTTTATAAGCTCCTTTCTTCCTTATGCTTCAACAATAGTGCAGCTTTGGAATCAAAAGACGGGAATTCAAGTCTTGGCTCTTCACATTCTGTCGGCTATGTGTCCTCTAAAATGATGTTTAGTACTTTGTTCTATAAAAAGAAGAAAAAAATTCTACATTGTTAGGTATTTGTAGCAGCTAATATGAAAATTAAGTGGAGTGACTCATGAAAATGATTCTCCCATTCTAAATATGTGTTAGTTCCTCTCCCTTTATCTCATTTTCTCCTTTCTCTTTTCCTTTCCATTTCCCCTTGCCAATAACTGTCTAATTTGCCTTCTCCACTTGACAACTGGATTTTAAAATGTGCCTTCTGCATATTTTATGCCCGTTTCATGCTCCACATTGTGCTATCTCACTGAAGCCCTGTCCCTTGTTAAGTCAGTCTCTGCCCAGATCTGACCAAATCCACTGATCTTTGTTCTAGTTCTCCTCTTTTGACTTTCTGTTGTCTCTCACATCAAAAGCTAGTGTTTCTCACAGGGCGTGGTCACTCATGCCTGCAGTTCTAGCAACTCAGAAGCCTGAGGTAGGAGTATCACTTGAGCTCAGGCGTTCCAGGCTGCAGAGAGCTACGATCATGCCACCACTGCACACTAGTCCAGACAACAGAGAGAGACCCTGTAAAAAAAAAAAAAAATCAAAAAACAGCCAATTAGGGGTTTTTTGTGATGTGATAGGTGCTATCCTGGATATGTTAACTATAATTCCATTCAGTTCCACACCAAATTCATTAACCAGTGGGTACTCAGGAAACAGAAAAGGATTGTGGGAGACAATATGTACAACGCACGGGTCTAGAGCCAGACCTTGGCTGAAAACACAGCTCCACTCCTTGGCAATGTGAATTTGGTCAGATTATTTAATTCCCTGGGCCTTGGTTTGCTTAAATTTCCTTGGAATCCTGAGGCTTAAAGGGGATAATGAATGTAGTACAATTAGCACAACACATGGTGCAACATAGTAGCTCACATCTGTGGAACACTCAGTCACTGTAAATTCTTATTAATTAGGTGATGAGAATTCAATAAAACATCATGAACAACATTACAGAAAATTAATTAGTTTTGTATTTATCTTTGACCATACTTTTTCATTACAACTTCTATCTTTTATTTGGAACTTTATAAAGTTCCTAACAAAAGTGAAAGAAGCTTTAGCATTTGACATTCAGAAACCATAGTACCTTTTCAAATATTTATAAACAGAGAAAAATAATTCCATCTCAGAATGATCTCTTAGATATACTCATTTTAATTCTGAAAACAGGTCTAAAAACTCTGGTTACTGGAATGAATAACACTCTGCTGTGAATGGAGGGGAAAAGTCAGGTTTTGCACACAAAGTGTTTTCTTCCAGCATTTTGGGTATTGATGCTTCATCTTTCACCTATCAACAAGTGCAAAGCTGTAAGCTGGCATTAATTAAAAGTCTTGACCAATCTTTCTACAGATAAGGCAGATCTGTCTATGGTTTGTATCCTTTTCATTGCAAGGCTAAAGCTTTAAATTTTAATATTTGACATTCATACATCTGTCAAAATTCATTGTAAGTCATATATAAACATGTCATTTGCAAGTTGATTAACTGACACAATTTCCTCTGTAACAATCTCACATTAGAAGTGCATATAAATCAAAACTGAACAGATTTCTATTTGTTCTGAAAGTGCAGATGAAGTAAATGTTGTTTTTTCTGAGGAAAATTTGTAGTCCATGTGCAAATCACGCATTTTGTTTATGCATGCAATCTATAATGGATTTTTTAATTATGTCTTTGTTTACACATAAAACTTGGACTTACAAATCAAGAACTGCAAATATAGAAAAGATCTAGCCAAACTAAAGTGCAAACTTCATGTGATGGAATTGAACAGTTGACTTCTGGAGGCAGCATTAATCCGCACGGGTAAGAGCCCCTGGGAGCATTACCTCTGCACAGCAGGCGGGGGAGCTCTTCCCCACAGTATTCTGGGCTAATCTTCCAGAAGGCAATTAGGCGTGAGAAGCCAGCCCAGTCAGAGAAAACACCCTACACATTCAAGCAGCATCTCTTGGCAGTGTTGTATGGAGACCAGGAGAAACATAATTAGATCTAGCATAGCTGGGGGCAGGATGGTACTTTCTCTGTTCTGTGGAAGTTTTCAGAGGTTCCAAATAGTTTTGGAGCAATACTACAGTTACAGTGTCTACTCAGAACTATAAAAGGACGACTTTCAACTCAGTAAACTCATTCAAATGTACTGCTTAGCCTACAAATTCAAGAGCGCTGCTGGCAAACTACTCCTATTCCAGCCAGGTGAGCACTTTCTGGCAAGCTTCCCCTGGGTCGGTAATTAAGGTTGCTGAGTTAGGACAGACTTTACTCCTGGGAAGGGTTCTAAGAAATGGAATATACAACTCTGAATATACAGTAGACTTTGGCTGTGAAATCTGGATCCCTTCGTATGTCTTTTGAGAGTGCTGAAGTACAAAATAAAAGTCCATGATCTTTAGAAATGTGAAAATTGAACTACCTCTTCTCCCTTTAAAGAATAGCTTTGGCTATTTAATTTTGGAAGCTTGATTGTTAGAATTCTTCTTGAATTTGCAGTGTGAATGTCTTGAACCTCACTTCTTTACAAAAAGCATAGCAATAGCATGGACATATTTATTTATTTTAGTAAAAAATGATAGTGAGCATTACATACTCCTCAACCCTAAGACTATCTACATAGTTCTGTCTTAATAATGTGGGTATATATTTTAAAGAACTGTTGCCTTTAATCCTGTCCCACTGGGGTTAGTTTTATGTGCTACACCTTACACAGGATTTGAGGTGCTCATTCTTCTCATAATCACGGTCATGAATGCCAAACTAGAAGCATTATGCTATTACTTTCAACAAGTCAGTGGATGTTTCTTAGTTTCAGCAATGGGTTAAACATAAAATCAAGTCAATACTGAATTGTGATAGAATAAATTACATAATTCATAATAAAATTTGTTCTTAGGTATAAATAAAAACATAATCTATAAATATAGGTTATCATTGTTGAAATGATGACATCTTTTAATGGATATCTAATAGTCACAAAATAATTGAGAGGCTATGCCTATTTTCAGGGAAAGTAAGGAAAATAAAAGCCTGTATTTATATCTATGGCCATGTCGATATAGACAGATGCACACACATGGCCAGAGAAAGCAGAATGTTGCAATAGGAAGTAGGAGATAAGAGAGGGAGGGGAAAGTAACTTGACTGATGGACCAGTAATCATCCCCTTCCATTATGCCTCCAGGCAAAATTGCTTCCAAGTTCCTTGAGTTAAAAGGAAAAAATTGTTATGTAAGAAATATTTCTGTCCCATGGAAATGTGTTTTGTTTTAATTTCATATCGAATGAAGAACACAATTATTTAACTCAGCATGTCAAGGATAATGTTTTCAGAAACTAACAAATATTTTACTACTAATTTGTTCCCAGCGTCTTTTCAAGGTTAACATCCTGCACCTTTGCTTACAGTCTGCTCTGCTCCTGACGACTGGCCCATTGGTTTCCCGAGTCCGAGTCCCGGGATACCGTCTCTTGCTGCTTCCTCCCTATCACCCTGTCTCTCCCAGTCCAACCCCCCCACCCCACCATCCCCACCAGCCCTCACTGTTCTTCCCAGGCTGAATGTCTCTTGATTCATTTCTTTTCCCTTACCATCTTTGTTTGTGTGCTTCCTGGTTCTTCCTCTGCCTGTCATATTCCATTTTTTCTTTTTCTCTCACTTTTCCTATCTTCCTCTTTCATTGACAGTAATATATAAAACGGACCTTTATTTTTAAAGGTTGGCATAGACATCATTAAAGTTGTGTGTTTCTGTTCTAATTTCAGAATAATTTTAATAGTACCTATGTCTCTTTAAAGACAAAAGTCAAACCACAGCAAAGACATGTGTGATGTGTTGATGCACACGCCTGTGTGTGAATGTGCATGTTACACGTGTGTGTTGTTAATGTTGCTTTCAGTATTCTCTTCCTCCACCATCTGATAATTTCCAATTCTTCTGGTCCTTCCTTCAACATTTAGTTCAACTGTCCCTGTAAAACATTTCTTTATGCTTTCCTACTCCTAGGTTAAATTTTCCCTCTTTCCCCTTAATGACTATATTCCTTAAGTGTCTCTGATGTGCCATAATTGCACTTTTGTCCTTATGAACATTATCTCGTACTAATAACAACCATTTAAGTCGATCTCATCACCTTTAACTTGCAATGAGAAACCACGGTCCAGAGGGGCCAAACGCTTCCGGAGTTTGGCATGGCAAATTTCTCATTTCCCTTTGTCTTTCCACTCAGAAGTCACCTCCTCGGACCTGTCAATCTAAGGAACACAGGATCATATCTGCCTGTTCGATTTGTTTCTTGATCATAGTTGTTTCTGATAGTACCTTGTTCCTTTACTTGTAACTTGTCCATCTATTCCACTAATATTGAAGGCGCATCAGAGAGAGAGCTTGTTAACCCTGTTGTCCACTGTGCTTTCAGCTCCTGGTCTAGTGACTCTGGTTATCATGTGTGCTCAGGAAGTATTATGAGTGAATGAATGAATGAATGAATGGAGAAATCTTGGGCATCACACTGTGACTTTCCTATCCCATGCTCTTTCCGCCCAACATTAATAATTTGTACACCATTCACGATTGTATGCACTGAACTATGTGTAACCTAAAAGAGTTATGCTAGTTTTGACTGTATTATTCAGGGATCTTTAAAGAAACAGAACAAATGGGCTGGGTGCATTTAGATGTGTAGAGAAACAAAGAGATAAAGATAAACAGGCATTTATTCTGATGAATTGGCTCATGACATTATGGAGTTGGCAAGTTCAAAATCTGTAGAGTGGGCCAACAGTCTAGAGACTAAGGGAAGAGTTGATGTTGCAGCTGAAGTCTACATCAACAGAACAAATAGGCTGGGTGTGTTTGGCAGTCTGCTGGCAGAACCCCCTCCCCGTCCTGCTGGAGGAAGGTCAGTCTTTTGCTCCATTCAGCCTTCACCTCACTGGATGGTGCTCACCCACGTTAAAGATGCCAGTCTACTTTAAACAAAGGGTACTGATTTAAATGCCAATCTCATTCAAAATGTCCTCACAGAAACATCTCTTATATTCTCCAAATAACCAGACGACATTTTTAAGCATTAATTAAGTAACGAACTAATTCAAATAAAAACTAACTTAAAAAATTAAAAATTAAACTTTTATTAAGTGACTACGTATGCATCTATCTTTGCATGATGCAGGCTGCACATGAGTGAATAAAATAAGAAACAATCTAAATTTTCTCCACACAGTGTCACAGTTTCATATTTGTGGAACTGACTTTTTTCTTTACCCTACAACCGTGTTGACAGGCTCCCTGCCCTTTCCTAATGGTTACATCTGCAAAGGGCACAGGGGTGTTTCTCAGAACCTGCATGCGATTGCTTGTTAATTTGGATGAGTGACTGTAATGTGTAGAGCTTTGCGTTCTTCATTACTCAACTGAGGGTAATACTTTCTGTGCTGTCACAAAGGGATTGGAATACAATCAGCAGAAAGATATAAGGTTTTGATGGCAAGGGTTAGGGAATTTGCAGAGGCAGGAAAAACAGAGAGAGCAGATATATGAAGCAGGAGATAAAACAGGAAGAGCTCAGAGACAAGTTTCGCTGCACAAATGCCTCCAGCGTTCCAGTGGAATCATGCACCTTGGAGTGATATCACCTAAATAAATAAGGACATTGCCAGGCAGAAGTTTCCTTTGAGATTTGTCGAGGTTTTTGTTTTGTTTTGTTTTAAATATATCCTCCTGCACCAGGCAGGCTGTTCTGGAGACTCTGGCTATATGCCTCCCTTCCCAGTAGGTGCAAATAACTAGTGCAAAACAAAATTAGCACCTTCCCAAGTGTTTCCCCGGAGGTAAGATGAAGCGGGGTCTACTACTCATGATCAGGCTTCATCGGGCCTGGGCTTCAAGCTCTGAGAGGATTCATCTTGCAGACAACTTGATCATAAAGATAATATGGAAATGTTGAAAACATCTAGAACATAACAGGCACTCAATCAATTAAAAACTAGAATTCCATGACATGGATGATTTTTCCCATACATCTATAGGTATATTATAATATCACTAGATTGACTTGAAAAGATTATAGTCTGTGATCTGGGTTCTCTTTCTTACTAAAGTCACTCCTAATAGCAAGTTATTGTTATTATCAATATTCTGTACATTATCACTCAGCACATTATTTACTGTACTATACTCAAAATACATTCTGAATTTCTGCATTTCCAGTCCCTTGCATGTTTGCTATATGTTAGATTCCTGAAAAAAAAAAAAGACACTATTCACCTTTGCATGTATCGATACTGGTGGTTTTAAAATATTTTATTCAGTATACTGCTCAGGAACAGCAATGTAATGTGTATGCTTAAAGGTGATTATTCAAATGTTTAATTGGTTTCAATGCAAATGAGATTTTTCTTGATTCTTTACATGTTAAGAAGAGCAAGTTCTATCTCTGAATATAAATGGTATATTTAAAAAAGATGTTCTGTTGCATTATGTTACATATAAAAGCATGTAAAACTTATGATTGTGTTTTTATCTACACTTACCTGTGCTTCCCACAGTCTAGATGTAAAACCACTTTATATTCAACCCCAGTAACTCTTACCATATGCAGGCACTGTTAACAAGGACAGCTGTCGGTAAAATTAAGAGATGATTAAATAAAGTATAAAAGTGAATCTGATTGTGTCGTGCCTCTCAAACAGCATGACACCCCCACCAGTGTACACACACATGCAGGAACACAACTTCTAAATATTTCATTGGCTTTATATATCTCCCAGAGTTAGGGATCTTTAGGATGCCTCCGAAGCCCTTCAGGATCTGACCCTCCTATCTCTTTTTAGCCTCACTAATACTAGTGCCTTAGCCCTCTCTGTGTCAGCCATAAGGATCTCCTTTCAGCCTCTCACCCAATCACACCCTCTCCTGCCACCATGCCTTACAGTATAATGCTTCCTCTCCTGGCAGTGATTTTCCTTCTCCCTGCTAAGTAGTTAAAAATCTATGAATCCTTCAGCACTTCTTTATAGAAGTCATGTTCAACTTTCTAGATTAGATAAAATATTCTGATCATAGATTCTAAGCATCACATAGCTCTCCTTCATCCAATTTGCCTCCACTGCAATTTCACATTTGCTTGTGTGTACACTCAATTACTATGCCTGTTTCTACATCCTCATTAAACTGTGGGCTCCTCAAGGCAGAGTCCTTGGTGATTTCTGGTAACCATCGCATTCCATAGCATCTGGCATGGTGCTTTGGGGTATTAGAAACTTGAAATACAGAAAAAATAAAAAGTGAGTATGAGCAGTGTGCAAAATCGTTGTAATGCTGGCCAACTTTCAAGCTCATATAGTTGTGCAGTTGAATATCAGAAGACATAATAGATGGTTTCATTTATCTGTTTGGAATATTGGAATTAAAAGATTGTAGTGCATGCAGCGCTAGTCCTATCTTCCCTTGCTTTGATTTCTTAGGGCACTTACTAATTTGCCCAATGCCTTTGATGAAAATGTTTGCATTTTCTTTGATTTTTATTTGTTTTCTCGTCATCCTCAGGGGGTAGAATGCCTGTCTGACTCACTCTGACAGATTAGCTATGGCAGCTCTACTGTTATAGAAAATTCTACACCCCAAAGGCTTTCTATCTCCTGCAGGGAAGGCTCCTGAGCAAATGCTGTCATTAGCAGCCGTGCCTTGTGGAGGGCACACAGCAGGAAAATATGTCGGGCATTGTTTCAATGTACAGATTTTAGCAGGAAACCAGAAAGAGTTTCAGAATATTACCTATAGATTAAGATGATCTTTGCCTGAATCCAGAGAATTTCACTTGTTATTTTGATTTTCTTCTGTTTCTTACTCATCTCTTTAAAACTAACCCATTTGCTTTCATAATTCATTCAGGAACAATGTTTTCCTCTGGGAAATTTTTAAGATACACTATTGGATTTCACTTTGCTTTCTTAGACAGTCTGTTTCATGTCTCTTGGCTTAAAAATCATTAAAAGAAATATTCCCTAAGGCTAGCACAATAGGCATATCAAGTTTCCTTATATAAGAGCTCTCTTTATACACACACACATACACGCACATGCAAATATCTCACTATGTATAACAGGTACAGATTGTGTATAACAGGTAATAAATATTTGTTTAACTGATAAGCCCTTAAAATAGTTTTATATATATATAGTTTTATATTTATAAAATAGTTAAAATGGTTTAAATATATATAGTTTTTGTATACGTAAAATAGTTTTATGTATAAAACTATTTTGTACATTTAAATTATATAAATTATATTTATGTGTATATTTATATATA
>NW_003852432.1:4185392-4195185 GCF_000181295.1 Otolemur garnettii
GTAATATAAACACACATTATTTACATATACATTACATATATGTATATGTAATATAAATGTATATGTAAATATATTTATATGTATATTTATATATATACATATATATTCATATATATGTTTTCTCTCATAAACAATTCTGGGAAATAGCAACACTTTGTTCCATTTGGAGGAGCCTTTTTTTTAGTTTTCTAAAGCTATAAACTAAAATTACAATCCTATGCTTCACATGGGACCACAGAGTTGGATCAATCTATAGATTTGACCAAGAAAGAAATTCTCTATAAAATAGCAGTAAATGGAGTGATAGTCAGGATTAAGAGCTGATTTGTTGCTAAGTTGTTTCTTTTTTTTTCTTCTTGCAGTTTTTGGCCGGGGCTGGGTTTGAACCCACCACCTCTAGCACATGGGGCTAGTGCCCTACTCCTTTGAGCCACAGGCACTGCCCCTCTAAGTTGTTTCTAAGCTGATTGTTTTCAGGCTGCTTTCTTCCAGGTCATTATAGTTCAAGGTACACCTATACTTTTCTGATAATTAAAGGATGATTTGGGAAGAACGGAGGAATTTTAAATTCAAGTATAATACTCAGTGGGAAAGGAGCTTTAGCATGATTAACATGCAGGCATCTAAATAAATAGTTACAATAGAAATTCTCTTTTAACTTAATTAGAACCTGGGAGATGATTACATACTTTAAAAACAATGAAAGTGAGGGATCCTTAAAAATCTTATTTTTTAAACCTTAAATATTGTAATCTAAGGCATATAAAATGTTCATTTATTCACCAACCTTTTGAGATGAAGCAAACAGTATGAGTGCCATTTCCTGACTGAAGGTCCTTAGTTTCTTTTCTGCATACATCAAACCCACAACATACGATTTGCATTTCCAATTTGACTTTCATTAGAGCAAGAATTTAAGGTTTACAGAGCAATCTAAAGGCACAATTTTAAACCTTTATCATAACGTTTTATGTCGTCTCACATCTAATTTAGCAGCATTTAAAAAATCAAACCATTGTGAAATAGTCAGTGAAACAACTTTTTTTCCCCTGATCACATCGCCCAGCTTTTTATATAATGTTAACTACTTGGCAAAATTATCATGAAAAGCACATGTGGTTTGGGCCTACCCTTGAGCAGCCTGCCACTGTCCATGCAGCTCATCACTAGACCGCATCTTACGGGTGCAAAGGAGATTAGTGAATCCAAAATTTGGTTAATTCTAATGGACCTATTTTCTTCTAAAAATTTATGTCTTCATTATTTTAATGGCAACATATTTTTTATAGAAATTTGATAATAAAACACATATGGATATACAATGCATCAACTGGAAAATCACTATACATATTTTCAATCATTTCTCCCATCATACTAAATCCATGGACTACGTAAAACACCATGGTTTTAAATACAGTGCATGTTGTTAGCTAATACTAACAATATTAAATATATAAAAATATGGCAGTATGTGCTTATAATGAGCCATCATTTTTGGTATAACTCATGAATATTAGTGCACATACTGGACCTAGGACTAGAGTTGCTGGGTTTCCCGATATGCACTAGTCCTCTGAACAACAGATTTTAATAAATAGTATAAAATATATGGATTACTAATATGAAAATTAGGGGACTATTAAAACTACTTTTTTGAATATCATATTCTTTAACAATGCCTTATCCATTTTCAGAAGAGGATATGTGGATTCAGGAAGATTACAGAGACATTCCCAAGCTTACCTTGCCAGTTAGTTAATTAAAGAGTTAGGATTAAAACCCAGTTCTCGTCTCAATATTTTAATATTCACAGGGCCTGATGAAGTATAGTCATTATGATCTAAGTATACAATAATGGTTTGATAGTATGTTTTCTTCCTAAATGTATATTCTTCAATTAAAATTGCATATTTTGAGATCCTTCATGTGTTTTTCCAAATAACAATTTAAAATTGTAGCAATGTCGTTATAAGCAATTACAGAACAGCAACAAAGGATCCTCAGAATACAAAACTCTGATCACTTTTTCAAAATGGCACCTGAAGTTAACAATATTTTAGAACTTGTCAGAAGTAAAAATGCCTTGGGTCATGTTGCCCCAAATCCTTGCATATGATTTTGAGTCTAGTTTCTGATTATAAAGAGCTCAGAATTAAGCATTTCTGTGGCCGGGTTTGCATCATCAGGCACCCAGCAGAATGCCACATGAAGACAGTGCATAGTAGATGCTTGCTGGTTGACTGTCTCTCAGCAATTTTCTGTCCTTAGTGTAATCTCCAAATTTTTCTTAAATACTGTACTCATTTCATTTCTCTTCCCCTCAAGCCTGGAGAAGAGGAAAGCTTTCTCTATCGACCTTCCATTTATTACAGTCAGGTAAAGTTGTTCACTAGAGCTAAATGTCTAGTTATAGATCCCCTCGTTTTGTATGTGTTCCTCAAGGAAATCCAATCAAAAAGGAGCAGAAGTGACCCAGTTTCCCTTACCTGCTTCATGAGAGCTATGCTTCCAACTGGTCTCTGATAATTTAGTGGGTAGAAGTGTGAAAGAGATATGACATTCTTTTTCTTCTTAATTTCTCTTCTAAATAGGGTCTACAGAGGAAATCCTTCTATGTAATACTTCCATGGGTTCTAAACACAATATATTCTTGTTTGTTGCCTGAAAGTAAGAAAAATGCCTTATAAATATTTTTAAAAACCCAACATCTAGAAAAGCTAACCATTTTATACAAAATTTGAATGTTGTTTAGAGTTCTACCTATAGTTATTCTAGTAGGTAATTAAATTTCAAGTGCCTGGTTTCAGATCAAAGTTTGCTTTATTATATCTCAAACAAGAAACTGTACAATAAATCAGAGTATGCACTTCAAGTATTAATTAACACAGTTTTGCCACCTTAACCATAGCCAGTGTGTGCCAGCAGTGAAGAAGCCTGAAGAGTGAGTGGAAATGAAATCACAAAAGGTGTTTTCCAAGCTTGTTGAGAACTGAATATCTTTCCTTGCAAGAAGTGGTCCAAAGCCTGGAAGAAGGAGTCATCACTTGGTGCAAGATGTGGTGAATATGGTGAATGCCAGTGAGTTCCTAAGTCCAGCTTCTGTAGTTTGAGCTCAGTATTGTGTGAGGTGTTGTCCTGCAAGAGAATCCTCCTGTCCCAATTGACCGATCTCAGCTGCTTAATCAGAAGCATCTTCATCATTTCATCCATCTGGTTGCAGCAGATGTTTGCTGTAATCAACTGACCAGGTTTCACAAAGCTGGAGTGGCTAATACCAGTGCTGGACCACCAGACACCATTAACTTTTTTTGATCAATATTCAGTTTGGAACCATGTTTTGAGATTCCATCTTTATCCAACCATTATGCCAAACACTTAGGATTGTCAAAAAGAACCCATTTTTCATCACAATAACAATATGGTATAGAAATGGTTCGTCTTTATGTCGTGACAACAAGAAAGGCAAGCATCAAGATGATTTCTTTTCAGATGTTTGTTTAATTCATGAGGAACCCATCTCTCCAGCTTCTTTACATTGTTGATTTGTTTCTAATGGCCCCGTGTTGTTGGACTACTAAGTCAAACTTTGCTGCTAATTCATGCATAGATTGAGAGAGATTCACTTTCACTTCCAGCTTCCAGCTTATCATTATACACTTTGGTCTCAGGTCACCCATGTGACTCATTTTCAAGATTGAAATCACCAGAACAGAATTGCTCAAACCACTGTCATACTGTGCATTCGCCACATCCTTCACAAACGCTCCGTTGATAGCTCAAGCTGTCTGTGCTGCACTGGTTCCACCATGGAACTCTTACTAAAAAATAGCATGAATTTTTGACTTATCCATGGTTTTATAAAAATTGCTCTAAAAAATTTTGAAAAATAATCATAAGCCAAAACATACACCTGGAAGAATGAAGATGTACCTTCACACACACACACACACAAGAGTTGTCAAAGTGAAACGTCAGAGATAGCAACTGTCAAATTTAATGCTTAAGGAAATTGGACATTTTTTACTTAATAACACAATGCTAAGTTTAAAATATTAACTTTAAGTCTTTTCAATGATGATACTTAAAATTTTTTTCTTAAAATTAGAGAATTTGAGTGGATAAATGTATAATAAGGTATCTGGTCAGTGAATGAATATTTGCAATGAAAGATTTGGTTGGAAGTAATTGAATCACAGCTCACTCTAACTTAATGAAAAAGCAGTAGAGTACCTCATGCAGTCTAAGGAGTGAGAGGCAGCTGGATGTCAGGCACAAAACCCCACTCTGAAGCAGCTGGTTTCGCTTGCTGAATCACCTTCTTTGGTCTCCATAGGTACAAATTGGTTTTCTGCGTCTGCTTCACTGGAAACCAGTCTACCAACAGCTCCCATGTCCTTTCTAACATGGAGCTACTCTCTATACCAGCAGTTCTCAACCTGTGGGTCGTGACCAACAGGAACGGTATTAAAGGGTCACGGAATTGGGAAGGTTGAGAACCACTGCTCTATACCCTCTTTCTGTTTCTTTCCCAATTAGAAAAGTTCCAGGAATGGGATTCATTAGCCAAGCTTTGGTCAACTTGACAGAGCCAATACTAGGGAAATAAATAAACTACTGATGTAGGGGACTCAGACAGTATGTGTGGCGGAGGGCTGCATGGAGCACAGTCACAGTGGTGACAAGACAAAACTCGGGGGTTTTGTAAACACTTCAACATTTTCACTGGTATTCAAGAAACTGAAGCAAATGAGTTAAACAGGTTACTTATTAGTTAAACTGTAGATCACTGTGTCCTTTGATTTTACACACATTTCCTTTCAGATCATTACAACCTGTGTGACAATGGAGTGAACACCTGTGACTTTTTCTGTTAAGACCCCCTTCGCACACTGGGAAATGCCCATGCGTCTGTGAAGTCACTTCTCTGCACAATGTAACTGACAGGTGTCCATGGAAGCTGGCTGTATTTCAATTGGTACGTATCCTCTGACCACATTTGAAAGGTACACGTGTGGACCTTTCCAATTATACTGGGTCCCGTCCTGGGATATTGAAATTACAATCAGTTTTTCTCTCTCTCTTTCTCTCGCTCACCTTCCTGATTGTTAAGGCAGAGATGAAGAAAGTGTTGGCAGGTGAATTATAGATAGTTGAGAGGCAAAGGAAGCTGGGATGCAGGAGAAGAAAAAAGAAATCTGAGTGGCAGAGAGAAGCAGAGAGAAAGGATGGATCACAGGTCAAATTCGTTTCCTGCACCTCTATTTACATCAACACTCCTGCAGGACATTCTGGAAGGGACTTCTTGGTGGCGGTGGTGGTAGGTGCTTTCTGATTAAAAATTCCTCTGATACCTGTAATCCTAGCATTCTGGGGGCTGAGAAGGGTGGATTGCTTAAGGTCAGGAGTTCCAGACCAGTCTGAGCAAGAGCAGCACCTGTGTCTAAAATAACTAGCCAGGCATTGTGGTGGGCACCTGTAGTCCCAGCCACTCAGGAGGCTGAGACAAGAGGATCACTTGAGCCCAGGAGTTGGAGGTTGCTGTCAGCTATGATGCCATGGCTCTCTACCAAGGGCAACATAGTGAGACTTTCTCTCAGAAAAAAAGAAAAGAAAAGAAAAAGAAAAAAAGAAAAGAAAGTCACTCTCTCTTAAGTGCGCATTCCCTTCACTGCCTCTCTGACATGTCTCTCCCACTTTTACCTTCTATTTTTAACTCTACTCCAAGTAGAGTAGACAGTACTCCTGTCACTTTTGTGAGTCTACCATATTGAATTTCAGTTTTGTCCTACTTCATCTGGATGTTCAACTCTCCCTCCCTTTCAGAACCTGCCATCCCTCCCCCCACATTCACTTGCAGGTCTCAGTTTAAAATTCTCTTTTTCAAGGACATCTACTTTGAGCCCTTCCCAGATTGTATAAGAAACCTTTTTATGTCTTTCTCGCACTCCGTCGAACTTCCCCTATTCTAGGACTTTGTCATAGTCTATTCTGATCAATGCCTATTTACTTGGTTAAATCCCCTATGACAGTGTAAGATCCTCCAGGATGTAGACCAGAACTGCTTTGTTTATCACAGTACATCTGGCCACCTAGCACAATGCCTGCCACATATAAGGATGACAATAAGTATTGTCAAATAAATAACAAGATTAATACATATTTGAAGATCACTGGGCTCAGAATTAGTGGATCTTCAGGTCCTATAATGACCTAAGTATTGTCTTAATTAAGCACAATTCATAAATAAATAGCCTTAACGTTTTTTTAACAACAAAAGTTCCCATACATCGTAGCATCACCAAAATGCTTATAGTTCCACACACTCCGTCCTGCTCTCCCAGTCTGCTGGTTCCAGTCACTCTGCTCCAACAGGAACCTTCTCCCCTTTCTCATGAAGGTCTAATTCCATCCACTTTTTGGGGGGAAGCCTCTCTAAACTCCTGGCTGGTTACCCCTCTTTCATACTCTCAAAAGATATAGTCCAATACTATTTCTGCTGTAGTACAGGATACGGGGTAAATCATCTCTTTCACTTTGATCTCAGTTTCCTTATTTCTAAAATGAATGGATTGTACTAGATTACTGATCTTTAATTTCTTCTTTTTGAGCTGAGAAATCCTATCTTACAACTGAAATTCTCTTCCAACGTCGATGGAAGTTTTATCAGAGATCAAAGTGCTTCTTCAGTGAGCTGTGGAACATCTTGGAACCACTGAGAAATGCTGTCCCACACGATATGGCCCAAGAGGCACCACCTGTGTAAACACCTTGACATCACCAGGAGGTGCCTCCCTTAGAAGAAAGACCACCCCAAGAGTCCTCAGTCATATCATTACATTCGCATGGTGTAGGAAGCACCTGTGAGAAATACTTTGGCCATAAGGGAGTGGGGAAGGGATTTAACATCATTTAACATCATTGACTCTTGTCAGTAAGGTGCACAGAACACGAAAGTATTTACATCATTGGTTAGCCGTCTTCACACCTGTGGTGCAGCCGGCCAGGGGTCACTTCACTTCGGGAGAAGTTAGCCCGGGCTCCTCCTTGGGCTCCTCCTTTGTCTCCGCTTTTTGCTTGGAGGACGCCGGAGTGTCTTATCTCACCTGTTTATTATAGAGAAAACTGATTTAAAGAATGATTCTTGAAAAAAAATTAAAAAGAAGTTAAAAATAATGCTTGGACAGAGTTGGAGCAATAGTATAGAATAAAATGACTTCTGGCCTGCGCTCTCCTGCTGAGACGGCTGCTGAGATTGCTGCTGAGATTGCTGCTGAGACGCTCGCTCCTACAAATACTGACTGCGACTTCTAAGGTGCTTTGGCACCTGAGACCTGAACAAGAGAGACCCAGAGGGAAAATGCATAGTGGTCCACGTCCAGAGAGTTGAGTGGGCCGGGGCTGGAAACCTAGAGACCGGCTCTGATGAGGCCTTGGGCGGGGGCCAGAGACACAGTGTCGTGGGGCTTGACACCATGGACCATCAGGACCTTGAAAGTGGATGCCTGTGGGGATCTGAAAATGCAAACGCTATAAACTAGTCATCATAGGTATCCAAATTCAACTACCTTGAGCCAAAACTTAACATTCTGTTAATTTGATCATTCAAAATTTCTTTTCTCAGGTAAATTTTTTTTGCAATGATAAGAGTCACATCCTCTCAATGTCCTGAGTCAGTTTAAAAATAAAACAGACATTTTCCATCACAAATAACTTATTTTTTTCCTTTCTAGACCTCAATCCCAACAGGGAAAATATTCTCTGTAGAAGATTTGAAAAGATGAACACAAATCTTTAAGATTATACTAGAAATGTTCTTCCTATTGTTGATCAAGTTCTAAGGTAGAGTTTTATAACTCTCACAAAGCAACTTTTGTTTTGAAATGTATATTTCAGCTACTAGTCAAAAACAAACAAACAAACAAACAAACAAAAAAAAAACAAATGGTTGCTGAAAGTGCCATGATGCAAATCTTAGATATATCTATTATGTTGATTACTTTGCTGAAGCTAAAATTTAATAGGTTGCCAAGAAAGCCAAATCAATGGTATATTCTCTTTTAAAAACCCTTATAACCATCTCAATGTTTCACTTTTCACTTAGAAATACATGGTCTTCCTTACTGACTCTGTATAGAAAAATTACATTTTAGTCAGATTGCTAAAAATTTAAATACTAGCATTTATTTTAAGCAAAGAATGATTCTTCTGCCATTTAGCTTGACTTACTTTTATACTTCTATATTATCCAGTATCTATCTATGTGTGTGTGTGTGTGTGTGTATATATACACATGTGGGGTCTCACTCTTGCTCAGGCTGGTCTGGAACTTGAACTCCTGACCTCAGGTGATCCACCTGTCTCAGCCTCCTAAAGTGCTAGGATTTATAGCTGTGAACCACCATGCCCAACCCTATCCAATATCAATATTAGGCAGAAAACTGATTTAAAGAATAATTCTTGAAAATAAAAAGAAATTAAAAAGAAATAATGCTTGGACAGAGTTGGAGCAATAGTATAGAATAAAATAATTTCTTTCAAAAAGTCTTAGAAGAAATCTTATTGATACAGATAAGGCTTGGACTCAAATTGTAGGAGAAGGAATATTAAGATATTTAATAAAAGGTAATTAAAATGTATCTTTAGAAAATCACATTTACTTTGGACAGTTGTTGAGAAGTTCAGCTTTCTATAATTTTATTTTATGGGGTTTAAAATTAAAAGTGATGTGATTGCTGGGGAAAATCCACTAGTTCAGAAGTAGTAAGAGCCTGAAGCCAGAGTTGCCTTGGTCTCCTGCTACATCATTATTTGCTCAAGGGCAACTAAGTATTTTTAACATTGTCTTTGCTTCTCAGTGGATTTTGATCAGAAAGTGAGGCTGCATTTCACAAGTGTTTACTTCCATAAGGAAGTGTGAAAGGCTAAAAACATATGGTTACATATGTATCAGTTCATCCTTAATTTTATACCCTTTCTTTCTAATTAAAAATAAAAGAGGGAGTTGGCTATGCAAAAAAGCCATGCAGCGTAATGTACTGGCCCAAGTGTGGTTCAGATATATTTTGTGTAGCCAAATAGTTACACTTTTGTCTGGCATATATAAAGAACTATTTTAATAATTGTTGCATTTTTAATTTTAAATTTGGCACATACATATTGATTTTTTAGATAGGCATAACCATATTGGTGTTATATCCCAAACACAGTACCATTTCGCCCCATTAATTCTAATTGGCCTTCATCTATGGCAAAAGAGAGGGTATAGAGTAAGTGGTCAATGGAGTCTTCCAAATTAACAATTAGTAACTCAGAAACAGAGTTACAACAGAGTTTGTAACCACAAATGGTAAAAAAGACATATTTTGAGTTTCAGAAAAATAATCATTTATTGGTCACATATTACCATTTCCATTTGAAAAATGGTCCTTTGGAATTCTCTGAAGCAAAAAGGAAAGAAAAATCATTACAGAAATGAATTGAACGCTGGGTGAAACTTCAGCTGTTCAAAGATGTATCTTAAAAGTTGAAATAGTCATTTCTCTTGTGCTCTAATATGTCTTATTTCAGCACACCAGACACTAAATGGAGTGTAATAGATTTTATAAAAATGCCAAGACAGGTAATAATTTACATGTTCTATTTTTTATATAAAAAAATCAATATTATGTAGTATAAACCTTATGAAATGCTGACACAGAAACTGTGTTCAACCAGTTCTTTTTATACAGATAAATGACCTAGGATTTAAACCAGACAATGATTAGCTCACTTCTTTTCTGATTTATATTTTTAA
>NW_003852432.1:4196430-4203665 GCF_000181295.1 Otolemur garnettii
TTAATAAACTAATAATTGGCAGAATGAATTAGCATATATAAATGAGTATATTAATGTATAAATGAATATATGCTATTAGCCTACACTTTTTTCTTTCTTCATTTGTCTAATTTGATATTAAGGCTATTTTGGCTTCAAAACCTTTAAACATTTTATATAAATATATATTTATTCCTTAGGATATGTTAAGATTTAGTGCTTTCTTGTGGGTAGACCTTGATGAATGATTTGATTTCATTAACACAATGATTACCAGGCTAGAAAAAAAATTTTTCCCTTGGGGGTCATAGTATTTTATTTAAAAATATAATAAAAACTTTGAACAAAGATCCTCTTTAATTTAATGAAAAATTTGCTATTCTTTTGTTGTTGTTGTTGTTTGTTTCTTTGTGTGAATTATATTTCCATTGACAGAGAAAACCATGAGCAGAGGTCTCATAGAACAGGCACCCTAGGGACTTTCCTGCCTGCTACCAGTTCTATATGCTCAAAACTAGTGTGCGTTAAATACAGTTCACATGACAGTTAATGTGTTGTTATAGTTCTATTCAGGTTTCTAAAAGTTTTCTTCTTGGTCTAGTTTTGGCAGTTTATATTTTTCTATAAAATTGTTCTTTGGTAGTTTATATTTTTCTATAAAGTTGTTCTTTGTGACTACATTTTCAGATCCCTTAGTTCTTTAGTTTACTGTTGTAACTATGTCAACTGATCCCAAATTTAGTGTTTTAAAACAACAAACTGGGGTGGCACCTGTGGCTCAATGGGTAAGGCGCAAGCCCCATATACCGAGGGTGGCAGGTTCAAACCTGGCCCCGGCCAAATTGCTACAAAAAAACAGCCGGGCGTCGTGGCGGGCACCTGTAGTCCCAGCTACTGGGGAGGCTGAGGCAAGAGAGTTGCCTAAGCCAGGGAGTTGGAGGTTGCTGTGAGCTGTGACGCCACAGCACTCTACCAAGGGCAACAAAGTGAGACTCTGTCTCCAAAAAAATAAAAATAAATAAATAATAAGAAAACAACAACACAAACTTAGGACTTCATAGTTCTTTGGTCAGAAGTCTCAAATGAGCCCACACAGCCTGTTCCTTTCCTATTCCGGCTTCTACAGATTGCTCATGGCCTGGCTTTTGCTCTGACTCACCTGGACAATCCACTATAATCTTTCCATTTTCATACCCTCAACTGAATTACACCTGCAAAGTCCCTTTTGTCTGTAAAGTAACAGTCATTGATGATCAGGGACTGGGGTGTGGAGACCTGTGGGAGGACCATTATTCTCCCTGCCGCAACTGGAGTCTTATTTTTGATTGTACTTTCTCTCTAGATAAGTTGCTTAAGAAAAAAAAAAAATCCAGAACGTGTTTAATTCTACCAATTTCTCTAAGTCAATTTGTCTAATATTTGTCTATTCTATTAGCTATACCCTGACAGCTGTGACAGGGTTGGGGGGCACAGTGTAAAGGTTGGAGAGGTGTGATCAGCGCTGGGGAGTCAGCTCCAGGAGTTTTCCTCCTATTTTCCATTACTTCATCCAGCAAAGCCACTTCCATTGTGCTCTGGGTGGTTCCAAGTAACCTCTGGCAGGAGGCTTTCTAACTCAGCGCATCCCGAGCATTTTCACTCTGCTCCCACCCCCAGAAGTGGCAGTTCTTTATGACTGAAACCTCTGAGCTCCTCTTGTCCCCAGTCTCAGCTCTTGGCAGTACCTAAGGAGGTGAGGGTCTCACCTTACTACTCCCTCCGGGGCCGAGGCCTGGGCATGCGCACCGGCTGCGGCCGAGTGGAGGGGATCGCGGTGTCTGTCCCCTCTCTCCTACCGCCCTCTCCTTTTCCTCCACTTCCCCTACCCTTCCCAAGTTCCCATCCCCCTCACCCCCCGCCCCACTCCGGGACCGGTCTGGCTGGTTTAGACAACTGGGGATTTAACCTGTCACGCCCATCCCTCGCCCGAAGCCGTTCAGGCTTTAAGCCTCCACCCTGCCCGTGTTCCCTCGCCGCCTCCAGCTCCGAGGAGTGAAAGCCGCTACAAATAGCAAGAACGAAACGTGTGTGGGATCAGTAGTGGTAAACCACCAGGGGATCCCGTCTCCCCACAAACCCGCATCTCTCCGAGGAGGAAGAGGAGGAGGAGGGGGAGGAGACTAGGAGCCGAGCGCCGGGTTTCGCGAGTGCGCGCAGCGGTTGGAGCGGCTGGGAGAGGCCGGGCCACCTCCCCTTTCCCACCCGCGCACCGCCTCGCCCGCGGCGGTTCCAGGCACCGCGCTCTCCGCCCTGCTGCGCCCGAGGTGGCAGTAACGAGCTCCAGCTGCCAGCCCCAGTCCGCCGACCGGCAGCGCGCTCTTCTCCCCCTTCGCCCCGGATTCCCCCGCTACGGCAAGCCGCCCAGCAGCCCGCGACCGTCAACTTTGAGCTGGAGGAAAAGCAACTTTGACGGTGGCCGCGGGTTTGGAATCTGCTTCTCCTTCGCGGCAGTTGTGGGTGAGGTGGGGCAGGAGTTTCGTCTGAGCATCTGCGCTGCGTCTGACTGTTTGCAACCTGTTTCCAGTGAGCAGGGAGAGGGATTGTGACTGCCAGTCGTCTGGGAGTGGGGGACTTGTTTTTCTTTCTCTCTGGAGACCTGGGCTTGCAACTGGATAAAGCAGTGTGGAAAGGATGTAAATAAGCAGAGCAACTGTTACCAGAAGGCAGCCACCCAAAGGCAGGGAGGAGCCTGGGGCTTCGTTCGTTTTCCCCATTTGCAACATTAATCAACAGCGAGGTGTTGGTTGCAACTTTTCAAGGTCAGCCGCGAAGAGTAGTCCTTATCTCTGTGAACCTTGAGGGAACGCCTCGCTCGGATTGGATTTGTCTTACAAATGCACTGGTTGCCAAACGAGGCAGTGTTGTAGGGGTGTGTGTGTGTGACCCCGGGACGGGACGCATCCTCCACCCTCCTGGTAATCTCCGGTCCCCCGCTGCCCGGGCGGGGGTGAGTATGTGACATGTGTCTAACTCTCCGCAGTAACTTAGGCAGCAGGTGTCGGTCCTAAGCAGGAGCCGCGGCTGCTGGGTGCGCCCTTGCCACGCCATGCGGGCTAAGGGCGCGTTTCTCGTCCGCCTGTCGAGGCTGCTGCTTCTGTTACTGCTTAACGTTTCTGCCTCTTCTGCCCGGGGGTCCGCCCCTGCGGTTAGGAACCGAACTTGTCTAGGGGAGAGCTGTTCACCTCTACTGATCCAGCGACGCGGCAGAGACGCCTGGGGACCGAGAAATACTGCAAGAGACGTGGTCCGAGTCCGTGCGCCGTGGGAGAAGCCAGAGGCCGCCGCCGTGCTGGGGGCGCCCTCCTGGGACCTACCTGCTGCCCCAGGCAGTTACCCAGGTGCGGGGAGAGGGGCAGAGGCAGCTGCAGCCGAACCCTCGGGACCTCCGACCAGGCCTCCTGGCCCCTGGAGGTGGAAAGGAGGTCGGGGTCAGGAATTCCCTGAAACTTTGGGGAGAGGGGACCCTACGGCCCTCCAGCTCTTACTTGAGATCTCACACGAAGATGAGAAGACTCCCAGAAGCTCTGGCATTTCCGGGCGGAGCCAGGAGCAGAGTGTGAGGACGGTGCCCGGACCCAGTGATCTCTTCTACTGGCCGAGGAGGGCCGGGAGGCTCCAGGGTTCCCACCACAAGCCTCCACCCAAGACCGTCAGTGAGCTGGCTGGGTACGAAGGGCGGACAATTGCACCTCCTGGCAGGGCACTGGCCCAGAACGGGTCCTCGGAGGAAGGGGTCCACGACCGCGGGGGTGTCCGCCGGGGGAACAGCACCAGCCGGCGCGTGCGACTGAAGAACCCCTTCTACCCGCTGACCCAGGAGTCGTACGGCGCCTACGCTGTCATGTGTCTGTCCGTGGTGATCTTCGGCACCGGGATCATCGGCAACCTGGCGGTCATGTGCATCGTGTGCCACAACTACTACATGCGGAGCATCTCCAACTCCCTGCTGGCCAACCTGGCCTTCTGGGACTTCCTCATCATCTTCTTCTGTCTTCCACTCGTCATCTTCCACGAGCTCACCAAGAAGTGGCTGCTGGAGGACTTCTCCTGCAAAATTGTGCCCTATATAGAGGTAATTCCTCCCAGGGGGTCTCGAGCTACTGGCTTTATCTGTTTCCAGATGGTAGCATCAAAGAACTACTGTTGAAGGCACTTACCTGGCTGGGACCCCTTTGCCATTTACCTAGGTCCTCGTTCCATTTCTCTTCCCAATCTCTGATGCACGTGTGTATGTATAAAAAGAGGCAGCTTTAGTACATCAGCTTCAAATTTATCTGCTCCTGGGCTGTAAAAAAATGATGACCTCATAATGCACAGAATTGTTTGGATTGTACCTCTCTCTCTCTCTGAATATAGTGTTACACATATTTCTGATTTGGCACCTATTGGAGATTCTAGGGTTAAATAAATGCCCAGCCCACGATTGTCATTATCAGAGCCCAGCAAGGGGAAAAAAAAAATCATTAGCATTTATCTGTGAGGTTTCCAGTGCTGAAACACTTTTTACCCCAAGCAGACTATTGTATTTTTTAAAATACCAAAGTTGGAGTAATATTTTATTTTTTAAATCAGGAAATCTGCATTTCTTTGTCCGTTGGACTCGTGATATATTAATAACCTCCCAAATCAGTTTAAGTGGCTGGCTGTCTTCCATGTTGTCCCTTCTAAATGCTTATGTCATTTCTGGTTTCTCTTCTTTACCTTCTCACTTGTTTAACAGTTTTGTTTATTTTTCTAGGAATAAAATTAAGCAGAAACAAGACTTTGGCCACCATGGCACAGAATTTGTTTAACATTATTGAAGTATAGAGTATGGATTTATCATTTGGTATGGACATAAAGACTTGCCTATGTTAAGGGATGGACTCTAAGACTAAAAGAGGAGGACATGTAATAGTTTCCAAACTTTAGAAATTCAAATAATTTTGCGTGAAATCAGACTACTTCATCCTACAGTTAGTGTCCTGAACCATTATTGTAGTTGGAATTTGCTCTTTAAAGGGCCTCTCTTTAAACACCAGCTCTTGGAAGAGTCTCAAGTGTTTTGCTGCCAGTTGTGTTTTTAGCCAGCTGGCCCTTGATTTTCTCCATTCAGACTGTCCATTTCATTTATGGAAGCAAAAGAAGGGAAACTGTAAATATTTCAGAGCCCCTGATCCTGTCTGGCACCAGGGCCAGTGACACTATGTTCAACATTGTTCCAGGGCCTAAAGCTAGGGGAAAAGTAAACAGAAAACAGTACCTATTTAGCAGGACCAAGGAAGAGACAATAAATAAGACCCTCTGTTATCCTGACAGAGATCAGATGCAGAGTCGTTCCATGACTACTGAATCAGCTGTTGCTACTTTACCAGGACCCAGGATTTCTCTCGTTGCCAAGATCAAAGTACCTCTGAAAAATCTAATTTTTTTTAGTAGACAGTTGATTTTTGAATTGTGGAGAAGATCATTATACTTATGTTAGAGAATATGCCCCTGTTTACCACTTACCATTTCAAGGTCAATTTTCATTTAAGATTTCTCCAATTATTTGTTTGAAGAATACAGAAGAAATTGACTTATGCAAGAAGGAGATAAAAAGTAAACTCCAAAGTGGGCAGGAGAGGTATTCTACTAAGAGAATGTTTTGGCTTGTCTCACTGGAAATCTACATATGTAGAAACCTTCATATACAGCATCAGAGGGGAGAACAGTAGAGAGGGAAAAAAAAATAATTGAGGTAAGAGAACAAGTTACCAGTTCTTGAAAGGAAACTTTAAAAGATAAGAATTCTATAAAATTCAGGAACAAATATTAAAAACTTCAGTGTGTTGAATGAGACCTAAAGAGTTTGGAGCAACTGTAATATACATGTTTTCATTTTCTTTCACTATAATCTCAGAGTTCTAAACAATGGAATGATACTTTCTTTTATTTGTATTTTACTTATAAATTTAATTTTCTTCTCCTTAAGAATATTTTGGATTTTTACCTCTTCTCTTATTGTTGGCAAAATTTCTCTTTTACTCTCTATTTTTACTTAACTTTCCCCCACCTTTATAGCTTTCTCTATTTTTCAGTTATTGGTACAAGGCTTTATTTTTCCTAAAGAAGGAAAGGGTTGAAAAAAAATGCACTCATTTGGTTTTGTCCTCATTGAAAAATTAGGCTACCATACATATTTCTTTACTGTTCGAGTAGTAAATGAAAATCTTAATATGTAGAGTTTCTATATTTCTACCTAAGTCTTCTTCTTCTGAAATAAATGTTTAATTTTTTAGCATGTTTTAAAAAATAGTTATTGGACAATAGTATTGGCTTCATAACTCCTGATTATGGTTTAAATGTAACCCTAAAGCATTGCTGCCTCCAGGAGCCATTGCTGTTTTCACAGAAGTAAGAGCGATTTAGTGCCTGTCCCATGTTGGGTTTCTGAAAAGACAGACCCTGAAATGGAGGTTTACTGGGGCATAAAGGATATTGGACATACTCTCAGGCTTAAAATCTATTGTGAAATGGAGGAAGCAGGATTGGGCAGAGGTCGAAGTGGAACTGGGATGCAGTTGCCACAAGACCTCAACTGACACTTTGAGAAGTTCGAGGGCTGAGGTGGCCATGCAGAGGTGCCCTGAATTGAGGCCAGAGGAACCCACATTTATATCTCTTAATGAGCCAGTCACTGAGTGCAAGCCTGCTCCCCAGAATGGAACTGTCAGTTACTAACAATCCCAGCAGCTGGGACTAGTGTTTCATCCTTGAGGGACTTTGGGAGGGAGCATATCCCAGCATTCACTCACTACAGAGGCTTTTGAACTTTCATGTTTAATTAGAAATAGTTGGTGTCCTAATCAAACCCGTGAAACATGGGGCTCAGAGAAGAGAAAGCTACCCTAAGCATATACCCCTAGTCAGTGGCCACCAGATCCTTAGTCTTAATGCCTCTGCTTCTTGTTGATGTTTGCTGATTAGACAAACATGGGGAAGCCAAAAGTCGTATCCAGTGAGTGTTGTTTTCTGCTCCTTGGGATCTTTAAAAACTTTTTCTATAACTACTAGAAACGAAAAAATGAAAGGCCAGCTAAGGTTATTTGTTAGGTGGTAAAATGTATGGCTTCTTTCGGTTTTGAGTTTCATCTTATTTTTCATAAACCCATAAACTGGCAGTAAGTTTCAAAGTTGGTAGCTCATTAAAATTTTAAAAATTGAAATAATGTGAGACTTTTTTTTTTTTTTTTTTT
>NW_003852432.1:4203716-4263743 GCF_000181295.1 Otolemur garnettii
ATATGGGATTGGCGCTCTACTCCTCTGAGCCACAGGTGCCACCCGAGACAACTATACTTTTTAGTCATGTGCCAAACATGATTATTTTGATAATTAAAAATCATATATTACATTTTATACTCTTAAAATTATAGTGTGTCGGATTTGTGAAGGATAATACAAATATATGACCTTTATTCAAACTTTCTCCAAATCTCCTTCCTATTATGTGACATTTTGGCTCTTTTCATATTTTAGATTTCACCTTTTCTTTAGTTTTTACTTTCTTATACTTTAAAACTGTTTTTGGCCATTCTCCTCTCTTTCCTTTAACCATACACCCTCATATTAATTCAGAATGTGGGATTTATCATCTTGGCAAAAGTATGGTTAGCTTTTTTCAATGTTTTTATTCTTTAGTTTTTCAGAGCTAATTTTAAATTTTATTCACAATTATTATTGATTTTTACAATTTCCCCCTCATCTTCTCTTTTGTTTTCTTTTGCCTTCTTTTTCTTTTCTAGCATAGTCCTTTTTTGTTGTTACTGCTGAAGTGTTAACATAACCTGAAGAGGATAATGGAATTTGGGAAGAGTTGGGCTTGTGTAGAAAAGCAGAAGAGATTTCCTGAGCAGAAACTACAGACTCTTTGCAATTTGCACTCGCCAACTTGTTGGCCTAAGGACTGAGGATAGTACCCAGCTTCTAGGGTCTATTGTTAGAGATGGAGTTTTAGGATGATTAATATTGCTGTGAGTAGGAATGTGCTAGGAACTGTTACAATTGATGACTTCACCCTTCTACTCCAGGATTATGATATCTTTATGGCCTAGTGATAAATCTCATAAAGACCAAGGAGGAATGGAATGGTAGAAATGGAAGGACAGGAGAAAAGAAAATGTGGATAGATGATGGCCATCCTTATAGACACATCATTTTAAACTGGGTTACCATGTAATTCCTAGAAAAAACTATACCCAAAGCAACAGTTATGTATAGTGTGTGTGTGTGTGTGTACGTGTGCGTGTGTGTGTGTGTGTGAGAGAGAGAGAGATGGAAGTCTGGGTGTAGATTACCATAGAAGAATGGCAGAAGAATGGTATGCCTTGTCTTATCATTTGATTAAAACTCTAACCAGTGCATAAAGCCAAATATTTCAGGCATTGAATGTGGCAGCTGGAACAGCTCTTTGCTCATTACTTGATGGAAGTCAGGTAGAGTCAATGTATTTTCTGACCCAGATCAGCTGTCAAATACGTGTATTTATTTCTATTTGGACTTTAATTGGAGATTTCAAATGGTCTAGGTTTTTCTTTGCTTTAAAAGATTTTTAAAAATTAACGCTTTCGTGGTGTGTGATAGAGCAGAAGGCTTCAAATAGTTCTAAGATAAATGCCAGATGTAACTGTATTTCTATTTAGTTGGGATACAGGCTTGCTGCGTGGGGGTTGAGGGTGGTTAAAGGTAACAGATCTCACCAGGGCCTCTGGTCTGGGATAATTTGTGACAAGTCTAGAACATTTTTTGATGAGAACAGCTAGTTTCTTGGATGGTTTTAGAAATGCTAGCTTTACACTGAATGAAACAAAGGCTCTTTCATTGCCTTAGATTATAGCTCGTACGGACCAGAAAGAAAGACAGGGTATCACAGGCTGAAGATAACTTTGCCATAAAGCTCTGCAATTCTACAGATTTCCCAAGAACTCCTGCATTCAAGTTCTGGCACGTTTATCTTGGCAGATGGTAAATTTTCCTTGAGTGGTGGATTAGCCATTAGATATTCTACTGGACTGTTAAGTGGAAACACACAGTTTTACAAGTAATTTGAAATTTACTAATATTCTCAGGGAAAATGTAATCAATATATAAGAATAATGAATAACAAATCTTTTATGACTTCTCATTAATGTTTTTGTAATTGTTTTCTATGACCCTATGCAAATGAAAATATTTAGTTGATGACTCTAGCAGGAAAGAAAAAGCCTTTTCTTAAAGTGTGCTTTTCTTTATAACTCCATCCCTGCATGGTATATGGTGAATTTAATTAAATGTGGGTTTTACACAAGAGATAAAGGGTTCACGATATTCAAAAGAGATATTCCAATTATTTCTGTCACTATGGGTTGTAATGAGAACTCATCCTTTTCTAAAACTTGTCAATGAATTTTTCTTCACACCCAATAACTGACTCAGGAACAATTTGAATAATTTATTATTTTCTATAGTCATTTTCCATGTCTGTCATCATTCATTCATTTATTCATCATCCATTCATTTGCTGAACACTTTTTGGGCCTTTCTTCTATGTGAGGCATGACATTAGCAGTGCACAGGAGGAGAAGGGAGAAGGGGAAGCAGGGAAAAAAATTCAATGATAAACATCATAGATGAGGTGCTCCTATTAAAGTTATAAAAAAGTCAAATAACATTTCATAACATGGTGAAAATTATAATAGAGTTTTGAACGGAGCATTTTGGAAGCTCAGAAATGGCCCTGAAATAGGTCACAATTGTACTTGATTGTGCCCAAAGGTGGAGAAATTTATGGAAACTCTGCTACCTCTAATTCTTTTCAACTTCATTCTTATTATTAATCTTCCTAAATGCCCATACAGCCGAGATTCACAGGGCAAAGTTACAACCGGGAAAATATTTCAATTCTTGTTTTCTTACTTTCTTTAGCTTTCCTGGAATAGGAAACTTACAATAATAATTGGCAAGATAATTCAGCAAATAGGTCAGTCCTAGGAATTCCTATTAATATATGTAATTTGTGTTAATGCCTAGGGTAACTATCTTTGCTTTACAATTATTAGGCCTTATTAACTAAAAAGATATTGAATACATTAAATTTTAAAATTTTATTTAAATGAGTGGTTTATATAGGAATGTAATAACCACAACCTTAAACTGAGTCCTTTCCTTCTGAAAATATCAAAAGCATATATATTGTTTAATTTGATCTTAGAGAACCTTGGAAAGGAGATAGACAAGGAGATACTTTAGCTAGCATTTATTGTTGAGTGAAGGAAAGGAAAGCATAAAGAATGGACTTATGCAAGAATTGGATTGATCTCTCAAACACGCATGCAGAGTAAAGATCTATCCTGATCTCTCAAACATACATTCAGAGTAAAGATCTATCCTGAGTTCCAAAGTATCTGGTTATGATCAATAGGATTGATCTCTCAAACATACATTCAGAGTAAAGATCTATCCTGGCTTCCAAAGTATCTGGTTATGTCAGCAAAGTATCTCTCAATAGAGAAAAGGGAGCAAATAGGTGCGGAGAAGCAAAACAGATCTGAGCTTCTGTGTCCACCCAAGACTGAGGGAGGAAGGGTCTACCTTTCCCTCCATCCTCACAATACATAGACCTTGATAGAACATGTCCACCTTTAGTAACTTTTTTCTTATGTTCTACAACAGATCTAACAACGTCTGATTGAAAGCGCGTGGCTGTGTCTGGATGTAGCCTGTGGGAGGAGAGAGCTTGGCAGGCAGCTGGGCTGGAGCTTTGTCTCTGGCACTGCACTTGTGCTCCACCCCCTAGAGGTGCTCCTGTTATTTCACTTCTGAAGAATGGACCTGCCAATGTCCCATAATTAACTCAACCTTGTTGCCAAGACTAACTCTTAAATCTCCTAATTAGGTTAGTATTCTTTGTGCCAGAAGAGATGATCTCATCTAAAATTTGGGGGTTGAGTAAAGAATGTATTACTTCCTGCAACCTCCAATATGGGGTCTTTCTATTTGCAAAGTAGGTATAGATATTTTCCATTAAACATTCATAAAACACAGGATATCATCACAGTGCCAGCCTTGTTCCTAAGACAGAGTACTTTCACTTTGTGAATTTATGATAATTTTCGGTGTTATCCGTCTGTACACTTGAATGGCTCACAGTATTAATGAGGCCAGGGCCATTGATTTGATCCTTCCCTGGAATGAGTCATTCACATTAGGTCTATGATACTACTCAAGGTTGCCACAGTTTTGCAAAGTAGTCCTCTCCTAATCAATTCCCACGTTGCAGCCTTCCCTCCTAGCTTTACTATCTCTGTCTTTTCCTTGGCTCAAACGTCTCTTATATAGGAAAAGCTTCTGATAAACTAATTCACATCAAAATGAGATTTAGAGCTGTTTGCCTTTTATAAGAAGATAGAGTGAAGAAAGAATACTTCCTTAACAGACTACGGATGGTGAAATTTTGATAAAAAGCCAAGAAATTTTGTCTTAAAAGTGGTTGCTTGGTATTACCCAAATCACAATTACCCAACTACAAATAATTTTGTTTCTAGCTGGTTCATCATCACGCAAATCAGTATCATTAATCACCAGGGGAAATAGGTGAAAGTGTGTTACTCCTTTTAGAAACTCATCAGACTCGTAGGTCAATAATGGAAATATCAGGTCACTTTAATATTGACGGGGAACATAATAATACCCAAAACTGAACACAGGACTGTCGGCTTGGGGAAAATATTACATTCTGAAGTGAAGTTTTGATTACTGAGAATAAGCAGGACATTTAAAAAATGTCTTTAGATTTGTTGATTGCAAGAGATGGCTTATATCTCAGAACAAAATGATGCTAATCTTGCTTCATGTGCATTTTATATTAGTGAACACTTGGAATATTTATAACAAAATTATAACATGTTAGCCAAGCTGTAATTATATGAGTTCTTTTAAACTATAAAAGAAATAGACTGTGCTACAGAAATCATGATTTCTAAGAAATCTTAATTCAAGATGGGACTATAAAGGGAAAGAAAGGCTATATATAAAATCAGGACAAGTTTTGGAAGGATATGTTTGTTTTTAAATAGTCTTAATCACTTTTTAAAATAAGTGAAAAATCATTAACCAGCTTAAGCAAGAGAAAAGAAGGTGGAGAATGAGACCATAATGGCATTTGATAGTTTCAAAATATTACTTTGCGCATGATATTGGGAATCTCATATGAATGAAACAGGCTGGGTGAAATAGAACTACATGGATATTTGTTATATGTGGCTATATTAGATTAAAAGCAATAATGCTGAGAAGGGTATGAAGCCTTCTCTCTGGCTATGGAAGTGTGGCCTGAAGAGCCCTGTTTCACTCCAGGGAATGCACAGTGGTTTGTGTGTGTTTATAGGACAGGCCTTTCCTCACTCTGCTTTTGGTTTGGAAACACCCATCAGTGTGTGTCACTGCATAGTATCCTGACCTGCGTGTATTCTGAAATGAAGACCTTCTGAAAAAGGTCATCTTATTCACAGCAGTCTGGTAAACACTGGGTCTGATAAACATGGCCCCCCACTGGTGTTCAAAAAAGTATCTCTTTCCTTGGAAGTTGACCTGAAGTGCTCTTAGGACAAGGATTACGGAAAATGCAAGAAGAAGCTAAAGGCGCAAGCCATTTAGTGTCGCAAAGGAAACTCTACCCTGGGCTCGTCCTGCTTTTGCTGACTAGTTGTTAGGCCTGTAACCACTGACTTATAATGGATTGTCTTTCATGGCCCAAATGAATGGGTTTTCTTAACAATAATGCCCTTGTTTCGAGGGTCACTCGTAAACAAAGGACAACACATAAATAGATGTACTTAAATATTCTTCTGATGTAAAATATAAGTTAGGCTAGAGTGAAGTTATTGTGACCTTGGTTGGAAAATTCCCTATTTTGTAAAAAATCTGTGTATTTTAGTCACGTCACTGTCCTTAAGCCTATAGATTTAGTTCATAGGAAGGGAATTTTGCTGAGAAGTACATGGGTCCTTTTTTGTCTTCATTAGTGCTTGCAGCAGAAGGGTTAGCAACAGGTACTGCTCACATGACGAGTTGGGCATTCCGTGGTCTGTGTTGCCCGCTTCATAGCTTATTCTCATTCTTAGTGGTTTCTTCTGTCTTTCTTTGTCTGCAGAAGCGTCTGAGAAAGGGAGAAATAGCTAAGACCATATTTGATAGATTACTGTTTTTCATAAAACTTATGTGCTCTTTTTTCATGCCATTTTGAATGAACATTGATCTCCTGTAATACAGAGTGAATTTGGTAGCCCAGGTTTGCTCAGGGTCTGCCATTTGCTTTGAATTAGTAACTGGAACAGTGGAGATAATGAGATCTAGTTATATCTTAATTTACAAAGTATGCTTTCCAACTGAATTATCAAGTGTTTTGTCTTGTAAGTTTCATTTTGTTTTATTTTTAACAAAAACCTAGGAAGCCGTTGGCCTTAAAATTTACTTGTGCTAGAAAGAGGAATACATTTTTTTTTCATATTATAGAAAAAGATAGTTTCACTCTGAATCTTTCCCCAGAGTCATTATTATCACTTACCTTACTGGTTGGGTTAATGTCTCATCAGTAATATAAAATCGCTATCACAAGTTGATCAACATAGTTGCTGAACAGAGGTTTGGGGTTCATGATCTCATCAATACAAGTGTAGCAGAGTGACAGAACATTTGAAAGCTGTGGCACTATCTGTGTTTCTTGTAACTACTGAGTTGAGTTTCTCTAACTTCCTTCTGACCAGTGGTGAGAAGAACCACAGCCCTTCTGTGCAGGTGACTCTATTTGTGCTGTTTCATTATCCTGATCAGCCCACCTATTTTTTTCTGGTTTGTTTCCATAATAAAATTTAAAAGGTAACTCCAGAAGCTTCCACTACATTTTCAAAATCCTCTATATGTTTTGCTTCTTTTTTTTTTCCATAGTGTACCATCTTCTCAGCATCCACAATCAGAGAAAAAATATATGTAACTTTGCTTCTTATGAAGGAAACTGAGGCAAGGGGAAGATGAGAACTCATCTGTTGGGCTATGGAATGCCCCGGGAAATAGATATCTGAATCATTAACTCCCAGCCAATTGACTGTAATTAGGAATAAACCTTTTTAGATGACTTCAAAGTGAAGTTTAGTTTGAGTTAGTAAGACAGTTATAACATAGACTCTAATAAAAATATTTTATAATGTGAATGATTTAAGCCCTTAGCCTTTATTCTCAAGTACTGTATGAATCACCAAATTAACAGCTATTGCAATAGCATAAATTTTATTCCCTGAAATGTATTATCATATAAAAGAAAATGTAAGTAATCCATTCAAATGTGAAATTATTTCATATGTGACTTAAGTAATATATAAAGTTAATGGCATTCTTTCCTGCACGGATTTTTGTTTTCTTACACAGAAACAAACTTGTTGCTACTTTATAAGAGTTACTCTGTATGTCAGGAACAACAAAAAGCACATTGAGACTTGGTTTCTGGGTGGTCTTCAAATACTCTTGCCATTGTGTCCCACCCTTTCATCCCACACATAGAAATGAATACCTCAGTTAATACAAATCATTACTGTTCTCCATTGTCAACAAATAGTTCAAACTGTCAATCCCAAATTTAACTTAGTCTAATGGAACAAGGAGGACACAGCTGATAATTGCAAAGAATTAGATCCTATCTTTTGAAATGCAAATATATATCACAGGAGGTTTTATAATTTGGTCAGCCTGTAAAGAAACTTCCCTAGGAGACATTTTGAAACTATGTTTGTCTTTTAATCTCATTAAAGCAGTGATTGCCATCTACAGTCTTTAAGCATACATGGATATGTCGCATATCAAGGGAAATCACAGCAAACATGCCAGGAATTGTGATAGTCAAGGCTGTCTATAGACTATAATGATAATCATTCTTTGTGTAAATTAACATATAGCATTGACCTCTTTGCCACTGATACAAAGTTCAATAAAGCGATAAGGATACTAAAATGGGAATAATTTAAGGGTGGTCAAGAAAAGTGACCCTAAACCCCACACCTTGACACTGGAAGTGCTGCTCCCTTGCAGGAATTCTCAAGCTGAGCTTGTCCTGTGTCTGTCCTGTGCCTTGAAGCACTGCTGCAGGTGATTGTAGCTGCCCAAAGCCTTACTGCCTTGGATGTCATCCAGACAGGAGCTGCAAGAACTCTACTGTGGTTATTCTGGGCTCCAAAGAAGGGCAGAATATTGCCACTCAGAAGAAAGATCTTTGGGTTGTTTATTTTGATTCACTCGCCATCTCTGTATTTTGATGCCAGTCCCCTCAAAATATTCAACATTTTATTTTCTCCAATAGTTAAAATTTTGTTCTCACCCCTCCTGATCTCAAAATCCTCAGATTTAGTAGTCTTGCTGTCAGTAGTGTTTACAGTTCTGCTTCTGTTGCTGTTGATTATTTCTCCCCTTGCTGTGTAATTAATACGAGATTGCATCTTGCTCATCCCATCTCTCAGGATGTTGCTTCCAAGAACTGCCCATCTAGCCCATACGTCACAGCTCTCCTCCCAAGAGCGCGTTTCACGGTGATATTGGATCTCAGCAATCAGATATAGTCATTAAATGCAGAAGATCCAGCAGTCGTGATACAGTTTTGTAATTGCACATAATTGCACTATTCATCTTGGTAGAATTTTTAATAAGCTGTACGTAAACAAGTATATTTAACACTTGCGATGTAAATCTTTTCATGTTGCTCCAACATCTAGGTATTCTAATTACATGGATAGATTTCATGTTTGAGTAAGCAGAGATTAGGCCATCACCCATTATTCTGACGATTTTCATCAATTACCGTCGGAGGTGTGCAGTTAATTCTTTATACATGTTTAAAACCTCCTCTAAGGTTTTTGAAAGTAATTTGGCAAGTACTGAGTAGGGACTTTGTACACTTCTTGCTCTTTCACATGAAATTTAGTTCATCAATGAATTTACAAAGAGCTATCTGGAGTACTATCCCCGCAGGCAGTGGCAGCAGGAGAGAGTATACATCTAGGCTTGGCATTTGGGCTGCTACAGTGACCACACTGCAAACTCCCTTCAGCAACTCTCTGTTGCTCTTATGACCTTTCTGGACTTTTTGCCCTGCTGTAGCTGGATTCTAACTGCAGACAATGCTATCAGAAAGGAGTACAGGATGGAAACAGGAGACTGAATACTGGAGCTTTCTGAAATTTGTGTATAAAAACTGGGGAGAATCCCTCCGTCCATGATTTGTCAAGAATACTACCGATCGTATATGTGTGAGGTCGTGACTCAGTGCCAGAGCCTTTGGCAGTATGACAGACGAACTGAGCATCTTCAGATAAAGTAGAGTGTAGAAGAATTCCTGACTAAAAAGTTGGAACCCGTGCAAGCAAATCTTGCTTCACATTTGTCCCAGCTTTTGTTATCTTGTGAGATGAAATCTTATAGAATCTAAAAAAAAACATTGTCTTGCTTTTTGAGGCAGGGAACATCTTTTAATTAAGAGTGGATGTGCAGCACAGCTTTTGATATCTAAGGAGTTGGCAATCTAACCCACCCTTCTTACTCTTAATACACGTCCACCCACACGCATTTGCTGTTACCACTCACATAAGGCTTTGTAACCGGCTTGGAGTTAGGTATGCAAATGCTAGCACTTGTGATAATTGGTCCAGATTTTTTAAATCTCTAGATTTAAAGTTAGGGTGATTAATAGAGGAGAAGGGGTTATCCTTTGTGCATGGGGTTCTTTGTAAGTAACAATAGAGAACTACCAAGCAAATAGATGTTGTGAGCCTCTGACAGATGGCCTCTTCTCAGTCTTCAGTATTTTTATATTACTGAGCTTTCCTTTTAATAGAAATGCTATTCATAATTTAGAAAGAAAGCATGGCATAAAAATTTTGTAGCTTTGTATCTGTGAACTGACTCAGGATATATAGTAACAGGGGAACATGCTCAAAGGTTTGCCTCAGTAACGATGGCACAGAAAGACTTGCTGAGGATTTGCGTCTATTTAATAGCTTGAGAATTTTTTTTCGCGTTCTTAAATGAAATGAATCAAAACATCTGAAAAACATACACGCCAATGTAAGGCATGAAAAATCTATAAACTAAAGGACTTCAGTTTTCACCTGATACTGTTTGATCTGGACCTTTAGAAAATGGCCAGCCTTTCTCAGATTTCCCCAAGTGTGACATTAACTGACGTTAAAAAATATATGATCGTAAGACAGTTGCACAACGTGGACCTCAATTTTAGAATTATTTTGTGCCTCCAGCATAGATGCAAAACAAATTTCCACGATCAATTTATTAATCTGAAAGCAATGCAAATCAAAACCACTTTGAGATCTTACCAACACCAGTGAGAATAGCCCACATCACAATGTCCCAAAGCTGCAAATGCTGGCAGGGTACAGAGAGAGGAGTACATTTATGCGCTCCTTGTGGGATTGCAAACTAGTACGGAGTTTTTGGAAAGAAGCGTGAAGAATCCTCAAAGAACTAAAAGTAGACCTTCATTTGATGCTGCAATCCCATTACTAGGCATCTACTCAGAAGAACAAAATCATTTACCATAAGGAAATTTGCACTGCAATGTTTATAGCAGCTCAATTGACAGTTACAAAGATGTAGAAACAACCTAAGGAACCATTGATCTTTGAATGGATCAATAAATTGTGATCTGTGTACACCATCGGCTACTATTCAGCCATAAAAATGGATGTGGACTTTGCATCTTTTGTATTTACCTGGATGGTTTTGGAGAACGTTCTCCTAAGTAAAGTATCAAGAATGGAAAGGCAGCATCCCTTGTAACTCAGTTCTTGTCTGAAACTAGTAGATTAACTGTAGCCCCACATGAGAGAAAAACAGGATGAAATTCAAGAAGGAGAGGGAGAGGGAGGGAGCTCGGTAAGTTCCCACCTATTGGGTACAATGTATGGGGTACATGGCACCCTTCCTGGATGAAGGACACAGCTACATCTTGGACTTTAAACTTTACCTTACAAACACAAATAATGTAACCTACTCATATATACTCATACTAATCGAAAACGCCAAAAAAAAAAAAAAAAAAAAAGAAAAAGATGAAAGTAGATGTGGCTTTTTTTATTTTTGCTGTCAGGTTGATATTTCTTATATGATGCTTATGGGACACTTCTTGAAAAAATTTAGAGAATAAGACTGGGGTTTTAAGCACAACCATGACCTGTGTATCACCACTGGTGTCGAGCTTTGCTAGTCATATTTTTCTTCATTTTTGATTTTCGTATAGTTAACCCTCATTACACTTCATTTTCAGACTAGCTCTACTAATGACTATGAAAGTAGCCAGGACATTCATACATTGTTCTTATTTTCCACATTAGAACTAGTAGGCACTGTCTGATGTGTAGCCTGTAAGAAGAGTAGAGAATATTTGATATTGGAACTCTCAGAATCCATAGGCAAGGTGCCATAGTTCTAGGGAGGGTGACAGCTTGAATATGGTGGATAAAAAAATAATGTTTTGAGCCCTAAAACTGCTTGACAAATGGTTTTCCTTTTCTCAATAAGGGCCTTTGGAGTTTAAAATAATTAGCTATTCCATTATACTTCATTTTTTCCCCTGGTCCCTTTGCCAAGGCATGACCTATCATTATGCTTCTTAAACCTTCCCACTAGCAAGCAAAGGACAGTGAATTAACCTCCCCAGGTGTCTGGGAGCAGCCCAAAGAACTCCATCCACTTTGGGCCTGTTCTTTTAGTTTCAATGTTTTGTCTGCAACCTCTTAACTTTTGACTTTTATTCATCGTTTTTGTTTAAATATATAAATAATGACTAGATTTTTTAAACATTAAATTACTTAAATTTTCCTCAAACTATTTGAGTAAATCTGATGTTCCTGGTGATTGCTGTAACCGGGAGCACCATCCTCCCCCTCTTGGTTGACGATGCTGTGCTGGAGGGAAGGGACTGCTTCTGGTACCTTTCTGTGTCCCCCATGTCAAGTGTAGTGCTTGGCAGAGAACTGATGTCAGTACATGTGTGCTCATGTTGGATAAGTGTGTGTGTGATGCTCAGTGAATATTTTATAGGTAAATGAGAAATAGTGTGTTTACACTAGGAACATATGTTTGTTATTGTGGAAAAGCCTCAGTGTGAAAAAATAGGTACATATTTTTGGTTCTATTTTTTTGTTTTTTTAGACAGTTTCAGTCTGTTGCCCCAGGCTAGAATACTGTGGTGTCATCCTACTCCCAACAACCCCAAACTCCCAGGTTGAAGCAATCTTCTTGCCTCAGGAATCATGGGGGCTATAAACTCTGCCACAATACCTGGCTACTTTTTGTATTTTAATTTTTGTTATTTTCATTTTTATTCTTTTTAGTAGATAGCAGAACTTGCTTTTGCTCAGACTGGTCTAGAACTCCTGAGCTCAAGTGATCCTCCTACTCTGCCTCCCAGACTGCTAGGATTATAAGTGTGAACCACCACCTGTAGGCCATATTTTTGGTTCTAACCTTTGGCAGTTTTTTTACATGTATAAAAGCAGGGTCTTTTTTGCATATCATATTGCATGTAAAAATTGCTACATAGTTTTATGATCTGATATTTCCCTATGGTTGGGATGTCTAGACTTTTTTTGGCTCCTTTCTGCATATTTTCAGGGTTATTTTTTATATTTCCTATTTTCTTTGACTTTTCTGCAGTATCGTTTATTTCTTTAAATTTGATAAATATACCTATTTCATGATAAATGTACTGATTTTAGGTCTGTTCTGTAATTTGGGGTTTGGGGGTCCTATAATGTATAATGGCTGGTTGTCTCTTGCATATTATGATTTTTTGACTCTGTGAACCCATGTTCCCTGGAATTTTATCTGTGGGATTTTTCCAAAGCCTGTTTTTAAAGTACATTATCCCAGAAAAGAATTATGTTTGCTTCTACCACATGCCTGGGATAAGTTTATTATTTATCTATTTATTTAATTTAATTCTGATTTTCGTTACATACATGAATTGTGTAGTGGTGATGTCTGGGATTTCAGTGTACTCATCACTCAAATAGGTCGTCTCTCTTCCCTCACCTTCCTCCAACGCTCCCCACTTTGGAGTCTTCATTGGCTATCGTACCACTCTGTGTGCCCCTGCATACCTGGAGCTTAGCTCCCACTTTTAAGTGAGATAGGGGTATTTGGTTGTCCACTCCTAAATTACTTCACTTAGGATAATGGCCTCCAGTTCCGTCCAAGTTGCTGCAAAAGACATTATTTTATTCTTTTTGTGGCTGAGTAGTACTCCATGGGGTATTACTTTATTCTTTTGTGGCTGAGTAGTACTCCACATAGTAGTACTATATTTTCTTTATCCACTCCTTAGTCAGTGAGCACTTAGATTGATTTCATAGTCCTGTGATGGTGAATTGTGCTGTGATGAACATATGAGTGCAGGCGTCTTTTTGATACAATGACATCCATCCTTTGGATAGATCTATAGTAGCGGGTTTGCTGGAGGTAATGGTAGATCTACTTTCAGTTCTTTGAGGAATCTCCAGACTGTTTTCCATAGAGCTTGTATAATTTGCATTCCCACCAACAGTGTGTAAGCATTCCTGGGACAATTGTAAGTTGCATTTTGGGTTTTCTGAGCCACGGAGATGGTGTGAATTCTGGCCCTTAATACCACATAAGTTCAGGCTCCTGGTCAGAATTTGCCATTTCCTTTTCACCTTTCCCCAGACCCAAATACACATTAGCTAGATTCTTCCTTGTTTTCCCCTATTTTTTCCCCTTTATACCTGTAAGGATGTCAGTAGTTGTGGAGTTGTATGTCCTCAAGGGTGCCTGTGACTTAATCTCCACTCACATTGGCCCACTTTGTCTCCTACATCCGTGTACCTGGGCACCTGGCCTCATCCTCCCAGCAAGAACTAACTTCAGACCTCATCAGGAACAGTAGCTGCTCCCAGGGCAAAGACGCAGGGTGGAGAGGAAGCATCCCTGACCTGTTTGGAAGTTGTTTTCTCTTTCTTCTTGGCCTCTGGAGGACTTCCCTTTCTTGATCTCTACAAGTGTATGCCTTTGAAAATAATGTTTAAATACTTTATTTTTCACTTAGGAGAAATAAGGGGGAGCTAATCATTTAACCCCACTGTAAACAGTGAGATCTTAAGTGCTTGCTGTGTGTAAGGCAAGTCTGGAAAGCACAGCCAGTGAGAGTGGGGTGCTTTCAGCTTTCTGTACCCCTGGCCAGCCCCTCTCCTGGCAGCCTTTACATGGTCACTGGGTGTTCTCAGTTTTGTGTGCTCCTGGCCAGATCCTCTCCTGGCAGCCTTTACATTTATAGGGTCTCTGGTTTCTTATCTTCATAAAATGGTATTGGAATAGCTGGTCTTTATGTTCTAAAATTTATAAAATTTCTAAAGCTTTCAAGAAGTTCTCAGATTTCTTCACTCCATGACCCCTGAACAGCTACAATTGTTTTACTATTTGGGGCTTACGATGATGATTTAACTGCGGTCCTCTCTCTCTTCTCTGTTTCTGCACCTCTCCGTCTCTCTCTGTCTCTCCCTCCCCCTTCTTACCGTTCCGGTCTTGCTTTGAGCTTTCAGAGAACACCCAGAATAAACGTGCCTTATGTCCCCACAGGTCGCTTCCCTCGGTGTCACCACCTTCACCTTATGCGCGCTGTGCATCGACCGCTTCCGCGCGGCCACCAACGTGCAGATGTACTACGAGATGATCGAGAACTGCTCTTCCACCACCGCCAAGCTCGCCGTGATCTGGGTTGGCGCTCTGCTCTTAGCGCTTCCAGAAGTTGTGCTCCGCCAGCTGAACAAGGAGGACTTGGGGTTCAGCGGCCGGGCCCCCGCGGAAAGGTGCGTGATAAAGATCTCTCCGGATTTGCCCGACACCGTTTACGTGTTGGCGCTCACCTACGACAGCGCCAGGCTCTGGTGGTATTTCGGCTGCTACTTCTGCCTGCCCACGCTCTTCACCATCACCTGCTCCTTGGTGACCGCAAGGAAAATCCGCAAAGCAGAGAAAGCCTGCACCCGAGGGAACAAGCGGCAGATCCAGCTGGAAAGCCAGATGAACTGCACGGTGGTGGCTCTGACCATTTTGTACGGATTCTGCATTATTCCCGAAAATATCTGCAACATCGTCACCGCCTACATGGCCACCGGGGTTTCCCAGCAGACGATGGACCTCCTGAACATCATCAGCCAGTTCCTTCTGTTCTTCAAGTCCTGCGTCACCCCAGTCCTCCTCTTCTGTCTCTGCAAACCCTTCAGCCGGGCCTTCATGGAGTGCTGCTGCTGCTGCTGTGAGGAGTGCGTCCAGAAGTCCTCCACAGTGACCAGCGACGACAATGACCACGAGCACACCACGGAGCTGGAACTCTCGCCCTTCAGCACCATACGCCGGGAGATGTCCACTTTCGCTTCGGTCGGAACTCACTGCTGAAGACAGCGCCTTGTTTGGCCAGATTCGTTTATTCGTTAGACTTTCATATTCTGTGAAAGTTTTTACTTCATATTTTTCCTTACAGGGAAAAAAATGCATAACAAAAAAAAAAAAAAGGAATGAGAGAAAGAGATATTAACTACTTGTAGAAACGATTTTACAAATTAATATCTGTGCTTTGAAAAAAATGTTTATATTTAGTTATTTAAGAAGAACAAGGAGGCCAATAGTTCTAGGTCATTTTATCTGGTATGGTGCTAATATTTTCCCTGAAAAAGTTATTGCACCTTAACTTAATTAACTGCTAATCTTTTTTCCTTTCTTTTAAAAATATCATTATCGTATATTGTTTATAGCCATGTGATTTTGTAGGTTATTTTATGTTTGAGTTGTGATTGAAAGAATATAATGTATATGGTACCCTGAGATGATTTGTACTTAGAACCATTCACAAAGTAGCACCAAATAAATTACATTTTATTCTTTAATATAATTGTCAATCTACTTTTAACCAATATTCAATAAATCTTTTAATTGCCTTAAAGACACAATTACTGTTTCTATGCACAATTTAAAACCAGCCTTACTGTTTCATATTTTTCTTGAAGGCAGGTAATCATTATGTTATAAAGAAAGAAGTTAGCCTACTAGTCCTATTTTATATGCACGATTCATGAAACTATATTGTATGTGAAAACAAAACTGTATTTTTTAATATTCAGGTATAGATATAAAATTACTTCTGCATATTTATAAAATATGAATGAATAGACAGCAGGGTAGGAGGAAAACCTTTTTGTTAAATTCACCTCTGATCTAGCATCTAGAGTTACATATTTTTCCCATGAGGAATTATCAGCAGAATCAAGAATAAAATACAATGCACTTGTCATCTGATTTCTTCTGAACACTGACCTTTGACACTTCATGAATCCTATGAAAAGCATTCTGAATTCTAATTTCTCTCCTTTGGAAAAATGAACTTGGTTAAATGTGCACAACTTAATTTCTTTAATGGAATGAAAGTACAGTAGTGGAATAATAAAATATTTATAATTCTGGTTAGAACACTTGCATATTCAAATACTATCTTTAAATTGATACTTTATAAATTCCCAATTAAAAAAAGAAACAAACAACAAACTAACCCCTTCCATTTGGAGTACCTGTATCCCCTCTTTTGCTTCTTTAGAATTTCAGGTTGTAGCAGCCCTACAGGATGCCTGTTGTGTGGGACACATATCTAAGTCAAATTCTCTATTTAAATTTTAAATAATATTCAAAAGCTCCCAAAGATGATATGTGGTTGAATGTCTTTGTCATCAGAAAAATTATATTATAGGGGCACCCGATTTTATGGCTGGGAAAATGTGTTTTGTACTTGTTGATTTCTGTAGTGTTTAGCATAAGCAAAGGAGTGTTTTCGTTCTTCTAGATTACAACATGATGTAATTTAAAAATCATTAAAATTTAGTGGTCGACAAATTAAAGAGACTTGATCCAGACTATTCATCTTCCAGATAAAACTCAGACTAACTAAATGAAACTATTCAGAAAAAAAAGGATTCCCATGATCTCCTTTCCACAGTCTAATACTCTTCAGGGAGGTTTCCTCTTATTGTCCATATTCTAAGGGCTTTGAGGAAGAATTAAAAACAAGGTGCCTCTATCTTCTTACTGATCCCTGTTATAGGTCTTTGAAAAACTTCTCAAGGAGACACCTGAGCTAGATTTGGCTGTCAAGCAGATCGACAACTGTGATTCTTCAGTGTCACTCACGATATTTAGTCAATGTTATAAATCAAGAAACATCAAGCACGTTATGTAGGAAAGGTTCTGTGCTATTCCCTGCAGTTCACAGAGGTAAAAAGAGCATAGCCTCAAACCTTCCAAAGCAAGGCCAGTGGTGGCATGCAGAGGAAGGAATAAGACAAATACTTAAACAACTATGATATGACCTGGGACCTGTTAGGTGTTGTAGGAATGTATAACATTCTGTGATAGTTCAGAGGAGAGAGAGAAGATACCTGAATGGAGACAAGCATTAAAGTCTTAATGAGAAAACTGCGTGGGTGGGCTTTCAGGAGTTGAAAGTTTGTGTGAGGAGTAGACACTCCCGGAGGCGATAGTTAATTTCAAAAAGGAATAGAGGAGAAAAAACACTGCATGTGTTTAAAGAATAATTATATAATCTGGTTTGGCATCTGTGTATGCATGCATAGACGTCTCGTGGAAGACATTAATGAAAATATGCGTTGAGGCCAAAGGGCTGTTTTAAAAGACGTTTTAGATGGAATCCTTCAGAAAAGAGGGCTTTATTTTTAAGGTTTTTTGAGTACTGAAGAAACATCATCAATAGGAACATTGATTTTAAAAACAGTCTAAATAGGCTGTGGGGGAGCAACCGAAGATGAAAAGCCAATTAGGAAGTTTCGTCAAGGATTGAACCACGATGGAAGCAGCCCCTACTTAAATTTCCTCTCCTTTCTTTTTTTTTTGTTGCTTATACTTGCTTTTCAACTTTCAGCAGTTGAAAGATGTACCTTCCTATTGAATTCTACCTCTGTACAAGGAAAAGCTTTGATAACTCACATTTTCCAAAGTATAAAATAATTTGGAAGTTTTCTCATAGTTTTGTGTTTTCCACAAAAGGCAATTTCTATAAAAATTGTTTACCCTTTTTCTTCAATTTCTTTCTAATCTAGATCCTATCCAATGCCTTCTTTTCCTCATTTACAAAAATAATTTCCTATTTGAGAATAAATCCAGCAAAATGTTGATTAATCAAAAAACTCCAGAAACTGTGAGTTCCAGCCAAAATACTGTGGTTTAAGGATAGTCAATGAAGTCTTTTCAGAATTTATCTGTCCATATCTATAACTGGTAGTATAATGAACTCAATTTAACATTTCTTTGGTGACTCAGAATTTTGAAGCCTTCAAATTTATGACTTCAAGCATCAACTCATTTACATTCTACTCAATCAACGTTCATGGAACTTCTGATGCCCGATGTTATGCAAGGCAGTTAGAACACATAATTAACTTTTCTTAACCTTAAGATTCCTGCCATTAAGTAGTTTATTTTTTGAAAGTAAGACATATGTGCAATCAAATGGAATTGAGTATGATAAGCACAGCATGCATGAAGCATGGCAGTAGGAAAGGTAAAGTGGTGACGGGAAGGTGAAGTGACTCCTGAGGGATCAACGGTTGGGAAGGAAGGAGGTGGGAGCGTAGGCTTTACAGAGGAAAATGATAAAATGCTTATTCTTCCCCTTTGTAAATGTAAGTAATCTACTGGCTCCAGCTGAATTTTATTCTCAATAAATCCTGATACTTAGTTTCTAAACTATACCCCTAATAATTATTTTTCCTTGTCATTTGCTTATTTATCCTAAAAGTAGATTAGAACAAAAGGTCTATTTCTTTAATAATAATGGTGAAATTGATTTCAGTGTTATAAAAAGTACATATGACATTGAGTCCAGAGCGTTGGTTAAGTAATAGCTATTTCATTATTTCTCAGCTCATTTATTCAACAAATAATTAATATTAAATATTAAGCACCATGGTAGGTGCATGTGATATAGCTGTGAGCAAATTATCAAGACCCTGCTCTCTATTATTGAGACACTATGCAAAATAAATAGGGAGAAAACACAATATATATATTTTTAGAATACGTAGTATTTTTGATAGTGAGAAGAAGCATGGAAGAAAGGAGAACAAAGCTTTACAAGGGTAAGTTGGTGGTATGAGGAAGAGCTTACTGCACAGGTGACACTGGAATAAGACCTAGAATAAGAAGCAAGCTAGCACCTCACACAGCCACTTGGGGGAAAGAGTGGAAGGAACAGGTAGTGCAAAGGTCCAGGGGCAGGAACATGTCTGATAGCTTTTAGGAATAGGAAGCGGCCAGTGGAGTTGGAAAGTTCATGGCCCATGTCTTGCATTCCCATTCATTGATTACTATTCTAATATTAATATTAGGTTATATTATTACTTGATGAGCTGTATCAAACACATAATTTATCTTACTGTGTTATGGTCACTTTGTGCTTTATCTTGTATTCTTTAATAGGTTTAAAAACTCTTGAGCATAATATTAATGATAATATTAATCTCTGTGTCTAGGTTACTGAAATGGAGATAATTATGTTCTAATCCCTTATATTTTTAAATTTTACAGACTTTGTTTTTATATAGTGATTTCTGCTTTACACACAGTGAGTGTTTGACATTCAACATGTTTTCTAATTCTGTGAAAAGCTTTGAGTCCATGATTTCTCTGGATGAAACGCTATCTTTTCTCAAAGTTACTTCTGAGTCTTTAGATCAGAAAGCCCAGGTTGTTCTGTTGGAGGGTCTTCCCTTGGAGAAATATTATCCTATAATAAGATGTTCTGAAAGCCAGTCTCTTTTTGTTTTGTATTGTTTGGGATTTATTGAGGGTACAAAGAATTAGGTTACACTGATTCCGTTTGTTAGATAAAGTCCCTCTTGTAATTGTGTCCTCCTCTCAAGAGGTGCACCATATACCATGGCCCTTCTTCCCCCCCATCCCCACTCCCTCATTCACCTACCTTCTACTTTGTTTTAGATAATTTACTGCCTTCTTATTAGAATTGAGTACACTGGATTCTTGTTTCTGCATTCTTGCTTTACTAAAAAGAATATGTTCCACCTCCGTCCAGGTTAATACAAAAGTTGTAAAGCTCCATCTTTTTTAATGACTGAATAATAGTCCATGGTATACACATACCACAGCTTGTTAATCCATTCCTGGGTTAGAGGGCACTTAGGTTGTTTCCACATTTTGGCAATTGTAAATTGAGTTTTGATAAACAGTCTAGTGCAAATGTCCTTATCATAAAATGTTTTTTGTTTCTTCTAAGTAGATACCTAGTAATGGGATTTCAGGGTCAAATGGGAGGTCTAGCTTGAGTTCTTTGAGGATTCTCCATACTTCCTTCCAAAAAGGTTGTATGTCCCACTAGCAGTGTACATGTTCCCTTCTCTCCACATCCATACTAGCATCTGTAGCTTTGAGATTTTGTGATGTGCTCCATTCTTACTGTGGTTAGGTGATATCTCATGGTGGTTTTGATTTGCATTTCTCTGATGAGCAGTTTTTCATGTTTGTTAGCCATTCATCTGTCTTCTTTAGAGAAGGTTCTGTTCATGTCTCTTGCCCAGTGATATATGGGATTGTTGAGTCTTTTTTTGTTGATTAGAGTTTTCTGTAGATCCTAGTTATCAAGCTTTTGTCCAATTCATAATATGCAAATATCTTTTCTCATTGTGAAGGCTGTCTATTTGCTTTGGTTGTTGTTTCCTTAGTTGTACAGAAGCTATTCAGTTTACTTAAGTCCCGTTTGTGTATTTTTGTTGTTGCAATTACCACACAACTCTTCCTTGTAAAATCTTTCCCCAGGCTGATATCTTCAAGTGTTTTCCCCACATTTTCTTTGAGTATTTTTACTTTTTCTTGCCTTAGCTTTAAATCTTTTATCCATCTCGAATTATTTTTTGTAAGTTATGAGAGGTGCAAGTCCAGTTTCAATCTTTTACATGAGGTTATCCAATTCCCCTAACATCATTTATTAAATAGGGATTCTTTTTCCCAGTGTATGCTTTTGTTTGGTTTATCTAAGATCAGGTGACTGTAAGATGTGAGATTCATCCCATGGTTTTCTATTCAGTTCCAAATGTCAGTGTCCCTATTTTGTGCCATTATCATGCTGTTTTGATCACTATGGCTTTGTAGTATATCCCAAAATTTGGTAGAGTGATACCCGGCCTTTGTTTTTATTACTAAGAATTGCTTTGTGTGTTCTGGTTCCATACAAAATGAAGAATTATTTCTTCCAAATTTTGAAAGTATTATCATGGTATTTTAATGGGATTGCATTGAGTGTGTAGATTACTTTGAGAAGTGCAGACATTTTGACAATGTTGATTCTTCCCAGACATGAGCATGACATGTTCTTTCATTTGTTAATATCTTCTGCAATTTTTTTGCTTAGGATTTCATAATTTTCTTTGTAGAGGTCCTTCACATCTTTTGTTAGATATATTTTGAGGTATTACATATTTTTTAAGCTACTGTGAAGAGAATTGTGTCCTTGATTAGCTTCTCACCTTGGCAGTTATTGGCACATGCAAAGTCTACTGATTTGTGGACATTGATTTCATATGCTGAGACATTACTGTATTTTTTTTATAACTTCCAGAAGTCTTGTGGTGGAGTGTTTGGGGTTCTCTAAGTATAAAATCGTATTTCAGCAAAGAGCAGGAGTTTGACCTCCTCTGCCCCCTTGGATGACCTTTATTTCCTTCTCTTGCCTGATTATATCGGCTAGAACTTCCAGCACTTTGTTGAATAGTACTGCTGGTTCCAGTTCTAAGTGGAAAAATCTTTCAGTTTTATGCCATTCAGTAGATTTAGATATTAGCTGTGGGTTTGTCATAGATGGCTTTGATCAGTTTAAGAAATGTGACACTTATGCCTATATTCTTAAGTGTTCTAGTTAGAAAAGCATACTGAGTTTTATCGAATACTTTTTCTGCATCTGTTGAGAGGATCAGATGGTCTTTGTTTTTGTTTCTGTTGATATGGTGAATTATGTTTATGGACTTGCCTATGTTAAACTAGTCTTGCAACCCTGGGATGAAACCTACTTGATCATGATGAATGATTTTTCTTAATGTGTAGCTATGATCTATTGGCTTGGATTTTATTGAGAATTTTTGGATCTGTATTCATTAGTGAAATTGGTTTGAAGTTCTCCTTTTCAGTTGAGTCTTTTCCTGGTTTTGGTATAAGGGTCATGTTTACCTTGTAGAATGTGTGGGGGAGCCAGTACATTTTTTATTAATTCTAGTCTTTTATAATTTTTTAGAATTTCTAAAATAATGTGACTATTTAATAATTACATGAACATCCTCTCATATTTGATAGTACTAAGGACACATTAAAATTCAATTAAATCAATTAATGCATACAAGGAACAATGTCTTTCATAGAAAAAGCACTTCTAGAGTATTAGCCATTATTACTCTATTTACTTATTAATAATTTTACTATTATATATCACAATTCCTAAGGACATGGTGAACTTCAAAAAGCTGTTTCCCCACCTCCAGAGTTACTTAGCACTATGCAAAGTGTTCATTTCAATGAATGTATTCCATCTTTTTGTGAATCATCTGGAAAGAGCTAGCCTGACCTTGACAGAAGATGCCTTTAACAAAAAATATGCAAAACTTAAACTTACATTTCTGCAGATGGGTCCATAGTCCTGGCGCAAATATCAGTATATAAACCATTACTTCGCCTCTGACATTTTTAATGTCCTGTGTTCCCTTAGATGTCATTTTCTTCCTCCCTTGTGTTCCCATACTATGTGTTAACTAGCAACTAGTATAGCAACTTCCTTCTCCCTTACATTCATGTCTGATACTGAAGTGAAAAATTTTTTTTTCAGGAAATATCAATTTCCCCTAAAAACATTTCAGTTTATAGCAGTTCACTTCACAATTGCAAAGCTGTTGAAACAACCGCAGTGCCCTTCAACATGTGAATGGATTAATAAACTGTGGTATATTTATATCATGGCATACTATTCATCTATAGAAATGGTGGAGATTCTGCATCTTTTGTAATAACGTGGAAGACTTGGACACCATCCTCCTAAGCAAAGTATCACAAGAAGGGAAAGACAGCCATCACTTGTACTTAGTAATAAATTTAATCTACTTAATTAGCAACTACAGGCTCTCAGAGAAAAACTCAGTTGGATTCAATAGATGGGAGGGAGACGGGGTATATGGCACACTTTCTGGTTGAAGAACACAACTACAACTCGGAATTTAACCTTTCAACAGCAAACTATGTAACCTAGTCATATGTACCCTCATATTAATCTGAAAAAAAAGAGAAACTTTAAGTAGCTACTGTTCAAGAAATTTTGTTCTTTAACTATTCTCTGATTTTGAAATAGATGGATATTTTTAGTCTTCAAAGATTCTCCAAGATAACAGGATGTAGTTTATTCCTGATCATTTGAATCCATCTTGCATTTTAATGTACTCTGAAATTATTTTCTGTTGTTTTGGCATTTTATAATCTCTATCTAGGCAGCATTGATTATGGCTTACCTTTCTCACAAAGGAAAAGGAAGAAAAAACACATTAAAAGATTTTACAATTTCACAATCATGTTTTATGAGCACTCACTCTCTCTTCCTGCGGAGTAGAAAAATATATATTTTCTTTGTTCTGGTATTTCATAGGATGTAATAAAAAAGCATGCACTGAAATTTGGTTTTGTTTTGCTACTTACATTGTCCACTTTTTGAATTTGAAATCATTCAACATATATAATAAATATACTGGAATTATTTGCTTTAAAGTTCAAAGTGATTTTAGATATACAGAACTGATTTTTGAGAAGTTAAAGGACTTACATAAAGTCACAAAATTTGACCTTAGTGGAATATTGATTTAGTTACCATAAAAATAGAATATCTCCTCATAAGTAGAATTATAAATAAAATAAATAAAAACTTTTCTACTTAACTAGTAAACTCACAGCAATCTTTGAAATACTATCTTGATTCAGATAGTACACAGTAGGAATTTTTAGACCATAAAATTAGCAGTTCACATTAACCAAAGATTGTATATATCTGTGACCAAATATGGGCCTTGTATTCTAGATAAACTATAACATCTGAATGCTATGATTGAATCTTTAAACTTCTCTAACCCAGGGTTATTAAGTCCTGGTATCCTTACAGCCATTTGAGGACTTTTCCATTTCTTTCCTTCCATTATTCATCCTATTCAAAGAGTAAAACACATGTATACCAGACATTGTGTTAGTCTTAGGGACAAAATAGTGAATGAATTAAACACAAATTAATCTCTCTTGTAGCTTACATTATGAGAGCACCTACGGAGAGTAAAAAACACATTAAAAGTTTTTACAATTTCACAATAATGTTTTATGAGTGTTCACTCTCACCTGCTGGGGAGTAGAAAGTAGACTATTTACTCAATCAAATATTTAGTGAAAATGTGACTAATGTTGAGAAAGAAAAAGCTCTGAGAGCATGTAATAGGATACCCTTACCTATGTTTGTGTCATAGAAAGTTGCTTTGAGGAAGCCCCAGGACCGGGTGGAGTGGGCAGTGGCAGGAGTCCTTGTAGAGGGAGGGATTGTATTTTGTGGAGGCAAAACACAGCAACTTCAGATTCCAAGAGAGGGAAGAAAGGCTTGTGGGCAAAAAGCAAAAGGAAACACAGTAGCAGCATCACGCTAGAGTTTATATGAAACAAAATGCTTTAGTCTACAATAAGTTTGCATTTAGAATAACTTCACTTTATCAGTTAGATCGCCCTTCTATGGTTCATTGGAGACCACTCTTCACTGTGATTAGAAAGTAGACTTCTTACATATTTGAATGTCATAGCCTCATAATAGTCAGTCTTGAATTTTTGCCTATATTTTACTAAGTTGTGTTTTTTCACACTTTTAACCTAAGTATTATCATTTGAGGTAGGATAAGACTTCATTGATTGAAAAGATTGCATTGGTTTAAGTAGAAGTTGTTGATTAATTACTATCATCCTTATGAGTTTTTTGATTCATAAACCTCTGGTCCTAGATTAATTTTTCACTGCATTCTATAAATTTGTAGAGGATTAAAAGTCTCTGTGGCTCAAATGCTCAGAAATCTAAGATTGATTTTTTTTTTAAAGTATAATTTAATCAATCTCAAAGTGATCATTCTCTTGAACTAACAATGCTTTAATCAATCATATGGCTGTTAAATGACATTTCCATTTCCTGTTAGTCAAACTGTTGTCAATTCTATGTACTGAATTATTTTTTATTGAATTTTTAAGAAAGAAATAATTCATATGCAATACATTCTGTAATGTCCTTAGAAATCTTTTAAGTCTTGCTGTACAGATAGGCATATAATTAGTTTGCTTTACATCTTTATACACACCACATTTAAGTATAATCATAGATATTTAAAAGTCTCCTATTTAAACAATTTATTTTTCTGATTTTCAATGTGAAAGCCTTCTTTGAATAGTATTGCTTTAGTTTGTTTTTGTATTGATACTGTATTTAGAAATTTGGATCAACCAGAATTTCTTTTTTCCTAACCAAATATTTTGAACTTAATAAAACTTGAAAATTAGTCTGAGACAGAATTTTGAAGTTTAAGAGAATAGTGTGTCTAGGGAGAAAAGTCTTTCTTCTCTCTCTCTCTCTCTCACACACACACACATACAAAACATATGAGGTATCTAGAATGGGTGAAGAAGAGATGGTAATTGTTGTAACAGAAACTTTCCTTTTTTTTGAGACAGAGCCTCAAGCTGTCCCCCTGGGTGGAGTGCTCTGGCATCACAGCTCATAGCAACCTCCAACTCCTGGGCTCAAGCGAGTCTCCTACCTCAGCCTCCCAAGTAGCTGGGACCACAGGCGCCCACCACACCTGGCTATTTTTTGGTTGCAACTATTGTTGTTTGGTGGGCCCGGGCTGGATTCGAACCTGCCACCTTAGGTGTATGTGGCTGGCACCTTAGCCACTTGAGCTCTAGGCGCTAAGACATGACAGAAACTTTCACAGGAGTTGAAAAATGACATAATCATATGCTTTTATACCCTTTTCTTCTGCCAATGGCTTTTATTCTGGAATAATTTATTCCTAATTCTGTCTGCCAAGAAGAGTGGACTCTGATCACCAATGCTTTCAGGAGCAACAGTAAAGTGATCTGAATGATAAAGCCTTTTGGCAATGCAGAAGTTTTGTTGGGAGGTATAATTTTGTGCTTTAGTCATTCTAAAAATTTATTCATGCTTTTGTTTAACAACTAGCTACTTCTTGTTTGGATCACACTGACATTTCAAATTTAAAATCAAAATATTTGAGGATCAGTTTGTGAAGACAAGTGTGTTTTGGGTGAATTATCAGTGTGTGGACAGGAGAGACATCATGAGTCTCATTTAAGTCATCAGTGTCACATGAGTTGTGCTGCCCTTCACTTCGAAAGTGTGCTCTGATACTACATAGGACCAACTTTAGTTCTAGTAAGTTTTAATCTGTCTTTTGCTACTCCTGGAAAGAAATGTTTTAATTGTTGCTTTTGTTTCTCTATGTTTGACTAACTTTAGTGAGTTGCTGTTTGGGCAGAATTCTATCCTGATTTGCTCTGATTTGAATTCCAAATTGATTGAACAAACCCCACATTAACAGGTTGGCATTATTCTGAGAACATAATACAATGATTGTCCGAGAAGTGTGGCTTGGAAGTCCACCCGGGGTGTCAAATTGTAAATGGGCCTTTTGTTGGCTCTGAGGGTTATATTATTTTTCTTTGTCTTGCTGATTTTGAGATTGTTGGACAGAATTTAACTTTTTCTTCTTTTTATTTTGGCAAGAGATTAAAAAATCTCAATAACATTTCTTTAAATGGCTTCATTGACTTCCATAAAACTTTGTTTCTGAATTGACTTTTATCTCCTGAAAACCTTTGGGCAGGACAAGCTGGGCATTTACATGGCATTTTGCAACAATTAGAAAGTTCACTGGTTGGGACTGATCTTTGGTCACTGAGTTTAAAACGATTGGATGCTGTAATGCCAATTGATCGTGTGATTGTTTAAACCTCACCCATAAAAAATTTTAGCTGAAGAGTCTTTGTCTAGGGCAGGCCTGGGAGACCCAGCTGCATCGGCCCCTGGAATGAATGCCTTTGTGTAAATGATCAGCCTGGCTCTGAGATTTGATCATACCCCCTTTGTGTCCCAACCTATTTCTACATCAGTAGAGTGTGCATATAATGCCGGGCTTTGTAATCTGGTTGAGAATATGCCTGGATGTTTAGATGGTCTCCCTACACTGTCACCTTTAGAGGATTAAGTCTAATGGAGAGAACTTTTATATGATTAATTGAAAACACAGAACGACTGATTCACACCAAGTCAAGTTAATGCCATGACTTTGTTTCCAGTGCTGCAACTCCCTCTCCCCAAGGTGAGCTGATTTCTCTGCTATGATTGATTAAATTAACTAGATTGTTTACAAGGTCTTTACTTCATTTCCCCGAACTATGTCATCAGGCATCAGCCACTGGAAAAAGAAAGAGCATAGTTTTATTGTTAGAGAATTTCAAAGAGTACAAAACATTATACAAAGCCAGCTTCACGTGCACACACATGCACACACACGCACACAGCTATGAACAATAATATGGGAGTGGAACGTTAACAGGTAATACTATTTCCTGCTGTAGCAGTAAAACGTGCCCTTAGATCTCTAGTGTTTTTTGTTTTCAACCATAGTCTCAGAAAGCCACAATAGATCCTTACATCCTAGGGGACTAGGATGTCGTTTAATTTCTCCGCAGAAATAATGACTGGCATTTGGGACGAGACAGTTCTTTCTTGTCCTCTGTTGTGTGTGACTTTCCCAAAGTTGCCGTGTGTTTAGTAGACTTGATCCCTCAGGACCTGGATATCAGCAACATCTTGTTGTTGTGACAACACTTGCTCCTCTCTTTCTCACCTCAACCCTGCAAATTGCCAACTGTCTCCGGCAAGCTGTGGAGTGGTGCCAGACCAAGCAGATTCAGAACCACGTTAAGGTAGTATGATTAGTGAAATATTTTGAACAATACGGAAGTATGGCCAGTATGCTTACTTTCTTATACAAAAATTAAAAATGAAAAGGAAAGGTTTAACCCTAAAATTACTTAATTCAGGTGGATCACTTGTGAGTGGAAAATATTATTCCAAGATAATTTTAATTTTCTTAAATAATTTATAATTTTATATGAACTTTTTCATAGGAACTATTAGGCTATACACATATTACTAAGATTTACTTTGAAAGCTGTAGACTTTTTGTAAATAGCAAGGCCACGGATCTGATGAAATGTAGAGGTACCAACAGGGAAAGAGGCCCTGGTGTTCTGATATTGCCAAAGTCCAAAATCTGCTTCTTAGGCTTTGGCTCTTTCAAGATACTCATAAACGATGTGATTGAGATCAAGGAACTCGCTGACTAGGATGTGATAAGAATATCAATTAATGTACACATCCTTACATCCCCTAACCAAGGTGCTGCGCACTGGTAACAAAGAGCTTGGGATTTGCATTAGTAACCACATGGTAAGTAAAGGGAAACCAAGGTAACCACTTACCACTTGGAAAGTGAAAGGAAATGACTGATCTACAGGGCTAGTTCCTCTAGGCCATGGGGACACTCGGGTAAATGTCCTTTCATGACTAAAATGCTCATGTCCCTTAGATTCTGAATCTCTCTTTTTGGTAAACAGGGGTAGATAAGTCGTAAGAATTTACTTCTCTCTACCCTTGTGTTAATTTCACTGATTAAGCTGAATGTTGTTTTTAACCAAGTTTATTTCCTATGTCGCTAGGAAATTATTTGTTGCTTCCCTATTTTTGGTTGACATTAATTCTACCTTCAGAGGAAAATTGTCTTCCTCCTACCTCAGAGTTTCTCTGAAAGAAACCAGAATTGCCTCATACACTGCTCTATATACCAGTTGTATAGTTAAAAGAGCATTAAGGGAAGCAAATATTTACAGAGCATTTACCGATTGCCAGAAATGGAAATGAGCATACAAGTTAGAGAATAAGTCTTTGCTAAATATACAAACACTTAAAGACCTCAGTGAATGAAAGATTGTAAAAGAAATTTAAAGTTTGCTGCAGTATTTTTCATGAGTTTGTGATCCTGTATTATTCTCTCTAGGTGATAAAAACTTTGTACCACCATAAACATTCGGTCCTCCTTATGTCTTACCCTTATTTGTCTTCCACTAGATCATTCCTTCCTCTGTTAGTCATTGAGTGAGCAGTCTCCAAGCATCAAACTTTATTCACCTCATTTCAGACCTGTCCTGTGATTACATCTTCCCCAAGCATTAAAAATACCATGATGAAAAGAATTTGTAAGATATAGAAGGGAAATTGATCTATGCTTTTCTTAGAAAGAAGAAACCACTTTTCTGAGTTAGCTTTGAGCTGAACAGACTCTAATGTCTTAAAATTGCTTCCCAGTTTCACATCTTTTCTGAAGTAAGTGTGCTATGTTACGTATTAGAGGCTGTCCACCCGTGTTCTGTTCTCCACTGCGGGACAGCTATGGAATGTCTAGAGCTAGGCTCATTGATTTGTTTACTATCTTTGTCTCCAGAATGATTTGTCCTGTTATTTAATTCATGTCTAACCATTCAGCTCATGGTATTTCCCTTGTGGCTTGTTCAGCAAAATATGTTCAATCCATGTGAACTGAAGGTATTAGTAGTCTATGACTATTGTAACAAACTTACCCAATTTATTAAATGGCTTAAACGGGATGAATTTATTATCTTATAGCTCTGAAGGTCAGACACCTATCTCACTGGACTAAGATGAAGATGTTTGTATCATTTTTCTGGAGGTCCTGGGGAGGATCTGTTTATTAGTCTTCAAAGCAAAGACCTTTGCATCTCTCTGACCATTTTTTAGTGGTCACAGTCCCCTTGGAATAGAGCTGGGAAGGGTTCTCTGTCTTAAGGAACTATGTAATTATTTCGGGCCCATTCGGATCATCCAAGACAATCTTTCTATTTCAATACCCTTATTCTTATTACATGTGCAAAGTTCTTTTGCCACGTAGGGAAATATATTCAGTTTCTAAGGATTAGAACAGGGTACGATTGCTTATGTCTTCTCCCAAAGTCATATACTAAAATCTTAACCCCCCAAAGTGATAGTATTAGGAGGAAGGGCCTTTAGCAGGTAATTAGCTTATGAGGGTAGAACCCTCTCGAATGGGATTAGTGGCATTATAAAAGTGGCCTGAAAAACCTTTCTTATTTCTTTCACTATGTAAGAACACAATGTAAAGAGAACTGGCCCTGGACCAGGAATAGGGGCAACCTGGACCCAATCAAATCCTTCCTTTGGGCTGGATAAGCAGATGAAAGACATGTTACTCACTCTCTGATCATTACATAAGCAAGCCTGCTATCCATCTTAGTCTTAAGAATTTTGAAAATATTAAGATCCAGAAAAATTCTAAGCCAATGAAGCTATTCTTATCTTATTGCAGAATGGGACATGTAATCAATTTATATCCTTGCAGGAAATTTTTCTTACCTGTGAGTTTAAGGAATTCAACTAATGGCCAGGTGGGGTGGCACACACCTGTAATTCTAGCCCTCTGGGAGGCGGAGGAGAGTGGATCACTTGAGCTCAGATCGAAATGAGCCTGAGCAAGAGTGAGACCCTATCTCTTAAAAAAAAGAGAGAGAGCTGGACATTGTAGGCATCTGTAATTCCGGCTACTTGGGAGGTTGAGGCAAGAGGATCTCTTGAGCCCAAGAGTTTGAGTTTCCTGTGAGCTATAATGCCGTAGCACTCTACCCCGGTGACAGACTGAGAACCTGTCAAGAGAGGACAAAAGAAAGGAAGGAAGGAAGGAAGGAAGGAAGGAAGGAAGGAAGGAAGGAAGGGAGGGAGGGAGGGAGGGAGGGAGGGAGGGAAACCCAAGTAATATGCTTGCCATAGCTAGTGTTTCTTGATAGTTTGCTGTTTTCTCAGGCTACACTCTGTTCACACTTCTGTATTTCAAACAGTCTCCTGATCTTTTTTTTCTTTTCCTGTTTCTTATCTTTTTTTTCTTTTTTTTTTTTTTTAGAGTGAGGACACATAAGTTTATTCCTGTAACAGTAAAATTTACATAATGGTGAATGATGGCTAACGACTATGATTATTATTTTAAACTGACTGGGGTTAGGTGGAGGAGTTTTACTAAAAATATTTAGCCACAACTACCACCTTGTTCAGCTTCTCCTGTTTTGTTATCTGCAGTTTGAAAATTTGTAAAGCTTTAAAATCTTTCTCCATTTTAAAATGTAGATACTTCCAGAGGAGGTTCCTATATAAGACTTACAGTTATAGATCTTAGAGATAGATTTGGGAAGGAGAAGAAATAAAAAAGCAAAAAGACATTGAATTCATAGATTTAGATATCCATATAGTAGGAGATATTTATTTTCAAATTCAGGGAAATGGCACAAAAGGCCATTTCCAAACAAAGTCCATTTAAATCAAAGTTTTGCCTTGACCAATTCTTATAAAGGAGAGAGTTAATTAAGACCAGCCATGTTTATTTTATCCTATAATGTCAAAGGTAGGAGAGGATTCTTCTTTCATTTTACATGAGAAAATAAGAAAAACTCTGAGAAAACTCATCACTAAATGCAATGGAGAAAAAAATAAGCACCAAATAAAAAATATTGCCATAGACAGTTTCCTGAGAATGACATTTTAGGTTTCTTCTTACAGCCACACTCAATATACTCAATTTAATTAAACAATCAAACCGTGTACATAGATATAGTACACAAAGAATACACTGCCATGGACAGAACAGTATTCGTATGTGGGTGACTAAAGAATTAGGTTTTGTTATAATTTGCAAAGTGGGTATTACAAAATTAGGTCATCATTGTTTAGAAAAAGAAAAACAAAGAACTGTATTTTCAGGCTCGATTCTTCCCCTCCTTATTTTATTTTCCCCAGAGAAAAAACTTGGATGCTATAAAAAGCTGATAATTAACAAGGCAGTGTCAGGATAAAATGGAAGGAAAACATTACTTGGGGATAAAAGCGATTATTATTAACATCAGAGATCATTATTTTTCAACTGTTTTTTGTCAAGCTATAAAATAGAACTCTAATCATATATTTAAAAGAAAGGTGAAACTATTTTTAAGTCTTCAATAATAAACTCATCTGCAACATATTTTAAAACACACAGCAGTAAAGCTCTACAGAAAAAAAAACTCGTAAGTTTCTGTTTTTGTTTCTTCATGCAAATTGTTTTTTTAACAAACATCTCCCAATCATCTATAGACCATGAGTTTCACTTAATTTTAAACTCTTGTTATAACTTATAAATAGTTGTTTTTTAAGCTAGTTAAGGAAATTAAAAAAAAATTATCTAAAGGTCTACTTGCAGGAGTCTTAACATTTGATTCAAACAAAATCTTCAAAAGACTTCAGTCGCATGTGTGAAATGTAGGCACATCCAAATTGTAGAGGTTTTTTAAGTGAACAGTGATTTATGAATCAGGCAGCTGCAGAACAGGGGCTCTGCCAAAGGAGGGAGAGCAGATGACTTTTATAGGGTGAATGCAGAAGCAAGGCAAAAAAATATTAATTGGTTACAACAGAACAGTGGCTTTATTGGTGCATTCTGGTGGTAAGTTCCTTGTTAGAAGTTAGTTGGAAGTTTCTGATTCGTTAAGCTCAATTTTCATTTTTACTGTTTAAACTGAGGTGGGTTTTAGTTTAAGTGCAAACCCAGATACAGGACCCTAACGACCTCCCAATTAACTATTTTAACAAATGCTTATGGTTTATCTGGGTGGTTACACTCAATATTTAAAATTTTATGCCTTTTACCTCTTAAACATAAGTCACATAGTTCATATGTTGTGGTTGAAAAATGAATATTATCTAAATAATGGCAGCACAGGTAGACATTTAAGCTTTGAATCCATTGTCTAGAAAGAAAACAATTTTTTCTTTTTGAGGCAGAATCTCACTTTGTTGCCCTCAGTAGAGTGCCTTGGCATTATCATAGCAACTTCAAACTCTGGTGGTGCTCAAGAGATCCTCTTGCCTCAGTTTTTCTATTTTTAGTATAAACGGGGTCTTGCCCTTGCTCAGGCTGGTCTCAAACTCCTGACCTCAAGCAATTCACCTGCCTTGGCCTCCCAGAGTGCTAGGATTATAGGCATAAGCCACTTTCTAGTCTGACAGCTGTAATTTTTATATTCTCTTTGAAGAAGATATCTGCTTTTAAGTAGATATCTGAGGCAAACTATGTATTGTGCTGATTTATTAACAAGAAAGCAAACGTTGCCACTACATACAATTTCAATTAAGCAAAAAGAAAAAAAAAATCTATCTCCCAGTGGAATAAAGATATTTTTCTATTGCAATTCAACATCTTCATTTTTTCTTAGAAATTGAGGGGCATGTGGACAACCTCTACATGGAATGTCATAACCTAATTATAGCCTTAGAATATGGGAAGAGGTGGGAGGGGGAGGGAGAGTGATTGGTGGGGTTACCTCTATGGTTTATCTTACAAGAGTACAAGTGAATCTTTCTAAAAGCAGAGTATGAATGTTTTAACTCAATAACTAAGAAAATGACATGAAGGTTATGTTAACCAGTTTGATGAGAGTATTTCAAAATATATATGAAAACAGCACACTGTACCCCATGATTGCATTAATGTACACAGTTATGCTATTAGAAATTTAAAAAAAAAGAATTTGTATTAGATTTGGGTAAGTTTAAAAGTCTAGGCTAAAGTCAAGACTGTGTGAAAGATTCATCCTAATTCCTTATCAATCTTCTTATCAGGCAGCCAAAGGAGGACTTCTATTGATAGGCACCCTAAAATTTTGCTTGGTTCTCTGAGCAACAACTACCAAAAATTTCATTCCTCCTCAGAACCCCCTTATAGAGGCAATGATCCACCCCAAGTAGGTCTTGAGTTTCCATTGACTGTCTAGCATTCCTAGTACAGTAGAACCTCTAGACTGAGTCAGCCATCTCCTTACACTGCCCACCTGCTTAAGTTCACCTAATTTCCATAGACTGAACATGCACCAGGTATCCCTATCAGTGCAGAAGGCCTACTTCCTTATGCTGACTTCCTCATATGTTACTGGTTTGTTTCAGTCCTTTGGGTGGTCAACTTACAGAGGTTCTGCTACATTTCTACTGGCAGCTGCAGTCGAGTGAGTCAGGATGAATTTTCAGTTGAAATGGGTATCAGAAGAGACAAAAATGAGTTACAAATCTTTGCCAAGTACTTCTGGGGGCTTAGTATCAGATCAGAGCTCAGCTTAATGTTGAAATTCATTTCTTTGTATCTTTTAAACATGGCTTATCTGTGCTCTATGTTATCTGGAGCTTCAGATGGAAGACTCAAAGCCTGGGGACTGAAATCATTTGAAGGATCACTCACATGTCTGGTAGCTGATGCTAATTGTAGGCTGAGATGGTAGTGAAGGGTGTGAGAAACGCCTACATGGACATCTTCACGATCTGAGCTTCCTTGCAATGTGGAGGCTGGGTCTGAGGGCCAGTGTCTTGAGAGCCAAATGAAAGCCATATTGTTTTTATTACCTGACCTCAGAAATCACACAATATAAATTTCCCTTTGCTAGTTGGAGCAGTCACAAGCCTGCTCAAGTTTAAGAATTAAGGAAATTGCCTCCATCTCCCAATAAAAAATTACGAGGTTTTGGAGAGTATGTGGGATTAAAAATTTGACTCTGGCTATTTTGGAAAATATAATCTTTCACATCTTATAGTAAGGCAGTTCTAATTATCAAATCACTTTTCAAGAATGCACAGGATACACATTCTATTCTTTGGCACTACAGAAGGACAGTATAAATAGTGTATTACATGACAGATCTTTAAATACTCGAATCTTGTCTCTAAGCAGAGACAGCAGGTCCACCTTCATACTGTTACTCTTTTATTCAAAAGTGAACTGACAGAATAAAGCAAATGTTTATTATACCTCTCTTCTCTGAAGGGTCTGTATCATGGGGACACAAAGGTGAAGTAGGTATAAATTCCATTTTTGAGGAAGTTAGAATATGCAACAATTTAGAAATATATTTTGCTATTCAACGTGTACAATAACCAACTTGTTCTATAGAATTGGAAGAAAAAGTTTCTCTGAGTTTAGAATATGAACAAGTATTATTTTCTCTTCTAAATGATCTTCATGTCAAATTTAGAATAAAATTCATGTTAATTTAGCCTGTTGATTTCTCTATGAAATTATGATACTGTTTTCAATAAACCATTCTCTCAGGTTATATTCTTACTGGTTCTTCTGTTTTCATGGCAGATATAAAAACTTCCTTTTAGGCCAGGCATGGTGGCTCATGCCTATAATCCAAGCACTCTGCAGCAGATTGCTTGAGCTCAGGAGTTCAAGACCAGCCTGAGCAAGAACGAGACCCAGTCTCTACAAAAAATAGAAAAAAATAATCTAGCTGGGTTTTGTATTGGAGGCCTTAGTCTCAGCTACTCAGGAGCCTGAGGCAGGAGAATCTCTAGAACCCAGGAGTTTAAGGTTTCTGTGAGCTAGGCTGATGCCATGGCACACTAGGTAAAGTGAGATTCTGTCTCAAAAAACAAAAACAAAAAAATAGACAAACAAAAACTTCCCTTTCCCATGACTATAAAAATTAAAAAGGAGGGCAAAAAACCCTGCTTTTATTTCACTTAAGGAGGAACATATATAATGAAGACTGTGTAGCAATGATTAATTTTTTTTTTTTTTTTTTTGAGACGGAGCCTCAAGCTATCCCCCTGGGTAGAGTGCCGTGGCATTACAGCTCACAGCAACCTCCAACTCCTGGGCTCAAGCAAGTCTCCTGCCTCAGCCTCCCAAGTAGCTGGGACCACAGGCACCCACCACAGCACCGGCCATTTTTTGGTTGCAGCCATCATTGTTGTTTGGCGGGCCCAGGCTGGGGATTCGAACCCGCCACCTTAGGTGTATGTGGCTGGTGCCTTAGCCGATTGAGCTACAGGCGCCGAGCCGCAATGATTAATTTTTAATAAACATTATGTACCATAATGATTTATACCCCATCAAACGAAACATATTTTGTAATTGTTTATCTGAGATAACGTTTGGGTTGTAGAAGTCCTTTTGAAAATCTTGCCAGGGCTTGGCATATTTGAATGAATTTTTGGATTATAAAAGTAATTATAATAACAAAGATGAAAACAAGTATAACTAATACCATAGACCTTTTTATACCTACTACATTTGTATTATATAATTTCTCACAACAATCTTGAAAGATAAGCATTACATTATTATTTTCATTTTATAACTAACAGTGAACTATAGGGAACTATAGGGAAATGAAGCAACTTGTTCAGAGTCAAATAAGCTGACCTTGAGATTCAATTATTGATAGATCTGATTCATATTGTATGTTCTTTCCACTATGTCATGGTCATGGTCTTCTAAAGAATGCAATTGATTTTTAAAGGTTACTTATCTCATAATAGCCCAATAGGTTATGGCAATGGATGCTTTCTCCAGCTAACTTAAGCCAAAAAATATATTTATCTAAAAGGCAGGAGGTAGCTTATATCAGAACACACAGAAAATATGGTAACTCTGGGAATCAGATTAAAAACTCAAATAAGATCTTTTCCAGGCAGCACCACGGAGATGAACTACCCAATCACTTTTCTGTGCTAGCATCATTCTACTCGATTCAAATTTTCAATAGAGGTTTCTTGGCCTTAGTTAGGTGGTTTATCTACCCTGTGGCTTATGGAACCCTGCTGAGATTGATAGCCCTGCAAAAACAGCCAATGGGAGGTCGGACATAATTCTCTCGATGGAAGTAGGGATTTTATTACCAAGAAAAGGCAGAAAGGACCCTGGTCAGATAAAAACAACAGATGTCTAGTATGTTACTTTGGAAGAATTTATGGATAAGTTAAATGAGATAAGAAAGGAAAAATGACTGGGACACTGCTCAAAAAGTAGCAGTTATTATTATTATTATTCTTACCTTCATTTAAGTAAAACACAAGAGTTGATCCCCTGACACATCAAACATGAAATTTGAGAAAAATCAATTAATGTTAATCAGGTTTTCCATCTAGAAGAAAGATTTACGCCTTCATGCACATTCAGAGTTGTCAGGCAGGATGCCAATCAGCTAAACACCAGAAGGGCAGAAACACCAATGAGTGTCTGTCTTAATCCTTCCCAAGCGCCTACCCTAAGACGAGCTTCAGCACTTGGAAGGCTGGCTGATCAGGGCAGTGATTATATGTTTTGAGCAAGTTCTCTTTTGGAGAATTCAAGCGGGACAGTGGCGGGTTCCATGGGTAATGCTCAAAGGTCCATAAAGGTCCATCCAGACCTCCATCTCAGACAGCTGTTGGTGTCAGGAAGATGCAAACGATGGTTGAGCGAGAGGAGTGGCGTGCTGGCAGCGACGTGGAGAGGAGGTGTTCCATCTCTGTTACTTAGTTCATTATAAGCAGTTTACACTGTATACCAAAGCAGTACCCTGAACCCCATAAATGCATCAATGTACAAAGTTATGACTTAATAAAAAATAATTTTAAAAAATAAAATCAACTTATAGCCCAAATCCAAATTAACTAACAAAAAAATGAATAAAAAAGATAAAGAAGCACCTGCTACACCAGGGACGCACGGGCCCAGTGTTGTCAGGGACTTGATTTTCAAAAGAAATAGAAATCCTGATTTCCAGGTGATGTTAGATGGGCGTGAACTCCAAAAACTTTAAACTACTTTGTGATCTAACAATGTACAGGCCAAATAAAACCCATTTGTTGGTTAAATTTCTCCCGTGGGCCACCTGTTTGCCATCCCTGCCCTAAAAGACGCCATCGGCTCCTAACCTCACTGTTAGTAAACAAACTGACCTTATTCACACTGTTCTGCCCACCTTAGGTTGTGGCCATTCTCTACGTTATTTTTGGATTCATGCTGTCATTCATTCCTGTTCATTTTGGTCTCAGTTTAGTTATATAAGGGAAGAGTGGGGGAGATGGTAAGAGTAGTACTGGGGACGATTTTCCTCGCAGTGCTGTACTTCCTGCTCAGGCCTGAGACCATCAGCTGAACTACCTGATCAGGGTGGCTGCACATGGCACATGGCAGAGGGAGAAAAACGGAGTGACCACGCAAAACTCTTTCAGATGCTCACTCCACCAAGTACTTGCCTAGTTGGAACTGAAAGACACGCCGCTAGTTCCAGCTTCGTGCTCTTCTGACATTCCCCTCCCTCTCTCCTTGTCTCTGTCCCTCCTTCCCCCTTCTTTCCTTCCTTCCTCCATCCCTTATTCTTTCCTTCCTTCCTTCCTCTATGCAGAGCTATTATGGCAAATTTCTGCCTTCCAAATGAGCTCTCTGCTGGGTTATCATAAGGTGGCTAATACCAAAGCCTCGCATTGTGCTGGATTGGCATTTGCAAGCTGAGTTGCCTCTGGGCAGTTTTCCTGCAGCAGCTGGGCATTATTAAATCAGATGTCATTTTGTGGCACAACTTTATCTTATGCTGTAATGCTCTACAACACCTAGTTACTACTAGGCACAGAATAAGTGCGTCCTGATTGATTTGTGTCAGAAATTGACTTACATAAGAAATACAGGCTGCCTCAATAGGGTGCTTTGAAAATTCCTCAAAACATCTTTTAGGTACCATCCTCTATCAGCTTATTAAGGTAATTAAAATGTACATCACTAGTCTTTCTTTGGGGCTTCCAGTTGAAGATAAGTAATTATCACTAAGAAAATTGTGCATTATTTTATTAGCTACCCTTATAAGTTATAAAGTAATTAGAAAATAATCTTCAAAGTTAAAAATGGATACCCAAAATCCTATTTTTTTTTTTTTTTTTACAGTTTTGGGCTGGGGCTGGGCTTGGACCCACCACCTCTGGCATATGGGGTCAGCGCCCTACTCCTTTGAGCCACAGGCACTGCCTCCCAAAATACCCATTTTAGATGATGACTCCTGATGGTCTGAGGAGGACCCTGAGTTTCCAAGAAGTAGGTGAAGCTCAGGAGGAAACAAAGAGCAGCTGTCTAAAGGGGAGTTATCCCAATGACCATTTGTCTTCTCTTAAAATTGGGTCAAGATATTTGCTCTCACTATGGGTCAGGAAGCTTCACAGAATTCACCAAGGTGTGGGTTACACTGCCGGTTATTTCTAGAATAGTGAGGAATCTATGGACTAGGTGAGACTACAAGAGTGATAAAATATTTAGTCACCTCTAGTTTCCAGTGATGACAGACACTGCTGAAGGTCACAGCCTCTCCCTGATGTTACCTTCAGCAAACTCCACACAGAAAGAACGAGAAGGATGAAGAGTACTCCCAACTTTAGATGTTTTCCTGGAGTGTTTTAAATTTTAATAATTAAAAAAAAATTCTGAGAAATTTAATTAGGAGATGCCTTGCCACCACCTACCATTTGCTGCATCCCAACGAGAGACATCTGTCTTGACTGATTTAATGGTGATTATAAACCTCATCAGCAAATCTGTTGCATCACGTTATTAGCTATGGCTTAGGCCTTGTTTCCACAGCTCTGAATCTTGTTTCCCTTTCAAGGTTCCTTAATAAACCTGGATCCGTAGTGACCACCTCCTGCTATCATGATTCTCTCACCATATAAATACCTACCTCTCACCTTGGGTTTATTCAAATTAAGATTCAAAATAGATAACTGGCCCAAATCCTCAGGTTTGATAACACTACAGCAGCTTATATTGTGAAAAACAGGCCTTCAGGTAAAGAGGTCAATAACTTTTGATGAATGCATTTTTTTATTTCAAAATTTTTAGCAAACATTTTCTGTTTCATAGCTGCATTACTGAGCTTTCCAGAGCTGAATGCGTGTGTAAGATATAGACGCCATTTCAATCAAAAAAAGATCTTTGTTTTACACCTAGAAGCTTGTTAATAGAGACCGGTCACAAGTGACATCATCATCGGAACAAATGGACAGAACTTTCCAGGATCAAGTTAACTTTACAAACATAAGCTAGCCTGAAATAAGATTGGTTTCAAACATGTTTATTAATACCATATTAGAAGAGCAGATAGTTAGACAGAATGCGTCCAATCTGATGAACGTGACTTTTGGCGAATTCTCTACCAGTGATAAAGCAAACTCTATGATCCCAGGAACACAGAGTACACACGTGGCTGATAACTGATTCTATTACGCAATTTGTGTTTCTTTAATGATAAACATTAACTAATCAAATAATGGATCTATAGAAATCACTTAAGGGAAAATGATAAATTATAACCATTATTAAATAATACCTTTTAGTTAATAAAAAATTAATGGTTAAAATTATAAGTACACTTATGCATACCTACATGTCTATAGGAACATTTAATCACAGCCACACGATGATAAATATTATTATTTCGGTTCTATATAATTTGAACATATGAAATCCCAGTTTTGTACAGCAAAAACAGTCAAATATTGGCAGATTCAGGGAGCTCAACCTGACAGTTGAGGAAGCCGAAACTATGAGTGCTCAGATATTTGTTTTTATATAATTTGAAGGTAATCTTCCATCTTGCATGCTAACATATTTGTGTATGCATGTGTATGTTAACTTACAAATAAATTGTGCACACTTTGGATTTAAGCTCATAGAGCTGGTGATGGCAGAGTGAGCTTTGATCTGAAGTTACAGATCTCTCACATATGCCATTTTCAGGATTTGGTTTTTGACAGCGACTCAGTGACATCGGCAGCTTTCCGTCAATTTGACTGTCGTCAAATCAGCTTGAACAGAGAAGCACTTCCAGACTTTGTGGGACACAGAGACACATGGTGATCTATTTCATGCCTGGACCATTCCCATCTGCCTCAGTCGATTTTGCTCCCTTTGAGGAAGATCTCGCCCTTGGTTTATTCTGAGGGATGACAGAAACACTCGAGTGAAAACAGCCTACTTCATTTAGAAACGAACTGACTCCCTATGTATGGAAAGAAAAACAAATCGGTACCTTATTAGAAAAACTTCCTATATATCTTTTCTAAGCCAATAAAATTGATTTCAATTAGTGTCCTAGAGGTGCTTGCTGAGATATCACACTATTATAGGATACACACATCTTTTTCTTTTGTATGCATGCTATCTGAAGCAAGAAACAAAAATAGCCTTGTGTCTTATCATGATTCATTTCTTCATATGACTCCATCGTCCACATACTGTATTGGGCATAGCTGGCGCCCTTGTTTGCTTTTTGGCATCACTCACTCAAAGTATCTTGCCTTAAAACAAATTAATTTGAGATTGTAGGTAAAAAAATAAAATTGTTTTGTTTTGTTTCTAGGAGATTCAGATATATATGCATACAATTTTTTCCTTTCTTTCTCCTCATTTTCTCTTCTTTTTCACTGTCCCCTGTATAGGTGACTTTTTCAGAGACATTTTATTCTCAGCATATAAACACAGAATGAATTTGACACGGATTAGTATTTTCCTGATGGAGAGATGTTAGGTCGGGTCAGTCATACTTACACTCTCTGGCAACAATTTTAAAGATACATCTCTGTTTTGCTTGCTATCATCTCTTTCTTTCCTTTATCTCACCAAGATTTTTATCTTTTGTATGGAATAAAAATGTGTTGATATAAAGACGTCCATTTAAAATATAATATCAGGGAGATGGATTTTTGAATAGCCCACAAAGATATAAAATTTATTTCAGTTTTTTTTTATATCTAGTCTTATGAAACTTGTGCTGTAAGAAATTATTCTGTTAAGGAGGATATTAGACTTCCCGGAATAAATAGGATACGTGTGCTATTTCATGGTTGTGAAGAACATCAGATAAGTTGTCAGATGGTATGGCGATTTAATTTATATACTTTCAAAATATGCTATAATGATAGCTGATAACATAGAATTATATGGATGTGGCTTTAACTGGAAGGAATGTCTAAAGCTAGATTTGGACTGTGGGCCAAGACCAGCCTTCTGTGTGTTTGGTGAAGTAGCAGCTTGTTTGCTTACATGTTGTTTATGGCAGCTCTCACCCTGTAATGACAGAGTCAAGACGTTTCAGCAGAGACTGTGTGGTCCGCAAGGCTGAACATGGTTACCGTCTTCCCCATTTACCTTCCTGACTCAACAGCTACATCATAAAGTGTTTAGAAAGAAATCCTAGCAAATGGATATAAGAAAGAAGATGAAAATGCAGTGATATTTTCCACTAAATTAAATGTTTCTTATGGTCTTGGTTAAATTGGCATTCCTTCAAAAGTTTGCAATTCCGAGAAAGCCTGGCAGGTAAAGGTGAGGCATATATGCTATAAAGGAGTGAGAGGAATAGTTGTGTGCAACTAAGTTTATTGGATACATAGTTAATAGTTGCACTACGTGTTATGCTTTCATAAAAACCAGTAAAAGGTGATCCTGTAAACTCTGGTGATGAAGTTGGACCCGAATTGTCTCCCATAATTGTCTAGTATTTTTGACATCAAAGAATTAAGAATTTTTTTTTATTTGTTCTGAATACTTGAGAGAAGTTGGAACTTGTATCAGTTGGGATAGGCTAGATATGGCATAGGAACAAACAATCTCCAAATATCAGGGGTCTGGGGTGGTGCCTGTGGCTCAGAAGGGTAGGGCGCCGGTCCCATATGCCGGAAGTGGCGGGTTCAAACCCAGCCCTGGTGCCCACCCCCAAAATATATACATAATCAGGGGTCTGAAAACGAAGGTTTGAATCTTGCTCAGATAAAGTGTGATGTAATCTATCCGTTAGCTCAGCAGGCAACTGCCCTCTAGTGATGGCTCAGCTTTGCCATCTTTAAATGAACACATGACTCCATGATCATGGCAGCAAGGGAAGAATGTTCTGAAAAGTATCACATGAATTTAAACAGTGCTTCTGCTCATTTCACCTCCACTCACATTCTATTTTCCAATGAAAGTTGCATGACCATTTCTAAACTCAAGATTGTGAAGAGAGGCAATTACTGCATGTGTCCAGAATGAAGCAAGCAGGGAAACCAGAGGGCATCACAGGAAAGCTGGAGAATGGGCTGGCTCTATAGTAGTTTTCCTTATTTTTCTTTGACCCCTTCTTGCTGGCTTTACAGTAGTGCCTTCAGAGGATCATATATTTAGTCTCATTAACAGGAAAGACTTCAGAGAAAAAAAATGTTGGTATTTAAAATATGCACAGGTAAGTTGATAGTTTTGTTGCCAAGATCAATGACAATTTCTTAATTTGTGGTCATTGTGTTAGGTAGCTGGCTAGATAGAAGCAGGGCGGGTGACAGAGGCAGTTAGGCTCTTTTGGACTGGTTTGGATCAGGGTGACCCGGGCTATTATGGGAATGATTCTCATTAAGATCAAGCAGGTGGGTTGTTAGGATCTGGCTTGTGGGTTGTTTTGAAAACAGAGGACTTCCAAGAAGCAGCTGATATTCCTCAAAGTTGTGTATAAAACCCAGAGACTGCACTTTACTCAGTGCCTGGGATGGGGCCCAGCCTGCTATCCAGATCATTATAATAAATTTTTCCTTCCTTCCTAAAACTTTACTAGTTCTTGCTCTTTTTAGTTACTTCGGTGACTACCTCCAGCTCCTCCACCCCACCACTCTAACAATTGCCTATATTATTGTCTGAGTTAGCTGCCAGCGTGTGGTAGTAAACCAGGACCTTTTGTGACTGAGATCCCAGTATAACAACAAATGTAAAATAACGCTGTTGTCCCTGAATCTACAAGCTCAGCTTCAAAGAAAAGCAAATGAAACATAAACAGCGCAAAACTGAACTAGCTGCTCCTCCCTCTGGATTTTACATGATGAACATTCTGCATCAGTTCTTTCCTCATGCTTCAGCCCGGCATCAAACTCCAAAAGCCATTCCTCTAGCAGTTTCTTCTGGGTTGACTCATTTCCTCCTTATTCTCTATATTAAGCATAAATATTGACTTTCTTGCTCTAGCATCTTTGTTCTAGTTCACAATTTTAACTTTGAGTTTTTCCTCTGGCTCTAATGACTATGTGCATTTTTGTCCTTATTCCTCTCATGACTCAATGGCTGTCTCACCACAAATATCTCACCACGAATGTATATCATATAATATTTGTAAGATAATTTGAGTCTCCTCACACACCACTGAGGAAAGTGTTATTCAGAGTGGTTATGTTTATTTAAGGCCTCAATCTTACCGAGATTTTTGTTAGAACACCAGATGATTTTCTTTTTGGAGTTTTCTGTATGGTGCAGATGGAAACGATTGGGGATGGGCTATTTTGTAAATTAGTCCATACCCATCTCCACTCAGTCGCACACATTTATCGTGTCCATCAATCTTCTTCCTCACATCTCTTAGATTTTTCTTAAAATCTAAGATGAATTAGATTTTTTCCATTAGCCTGTATACATGATGAGTTTTTTTTTTTTTCCATTAGCATGTATACATTCTAAAATGGCCCTCAGGTGCTTGCAAATACAATTTCTTTCTTTCTTTCATTTTTTTTTTAAGAAATAGTATATGAAAATGCTACTAGAGTTATTGCCATTCATAAGCTACAGATTAAATCTGGAAATTTCATAGTATGTGGAATTCCCCATATTTTAATCTGAGAGATCCCTGACAAAGAAGCTATTTGAATTCTGTTGTTCATTGAGGTCTTCAAATGTTAACAACTATTATTGTGTTTTGCATGTGTTTCTTACTTTAGGGGTCAGACTTACACCTGGAGATATGGCTGTGATGGTTTGGATGTGGTTTGCCACAACAAAATTCATGCTGAAATTTGAGTCCCATTGTTGGAAGGTGAGAGGTGTTTGAATCTGGAGGCCACTGCCCTCATGAATAGACTAATGAGAGCGAGTTCATCCCCACTCTCTTGGGAATGGATCAGTGGATTGCAGTAAATGAGCCCACCCTCTCCGGCCCATGCTCACTTCCCCTTCTGCTTCCTTGCCATGTTGTGATGCAGCCTCAGGCCCTCACCAGAAGCCAAACAGAGGCCAGCACTATGCTTCTTGGAATTCCAAACCTCCAGAATTGTGAGCCAAATAAACCTCATTTCTTTATAATTACCCAGGCTTGAGGATCACGGGAGTCCAGGAATTTGAGGCTGCAATAAGCTATGATTTCACCACTGTGCTCCAGCCTGGGCAGCAGAGTGAGACCCTCCCTGCTTTTAATACATACATACATACATACATACCCCAGCCTCAGGTGTTTGGTTATAGCAACATAAAATGGGCCACGACAATGGCTTACACTAATTAGATCCCTATTCTACTAGTTTTTGACACTTTAATATAAACTTAAGTCCCTCTTTAATCTTATGTATCCTTTCCCCAGTATTCCCTAGTATCCAATTCAGAAAACTAAATATAGCTGGACTTTGATTAATATCTAGCAGATGTTTGGGGATGCAGCATGTGAGATGCCCTAAAATGGTGTTGAGAATTCATAAGTCTTGGTCGCCAAAGAGTAGACCAATGCCCATCACCAGTGGGAACTGAACATGGGTCTGACGGTTTTCTATTAACACTGGGTATTATTGATGATGCCATCTCACATCCAAATATTCATGCAATTCATAGTTGGCCTCTTGCTGAAGATTGATGGCCGCATATGAAGTGATGAGTTTGGGATGGACTTCACTTATCATCATTTCTTAATTATTTTGCTTAACATTCTTCTCCAGCTAAACATTCACCTTTAAAGCTATTAAACTTGATGAATGTAACATTTTAAATTTGTATACATTTATTAGCTAGGCCTTTTCAAAATTTTCTTTTCCCTGAAAAGTGGGAATGAAATAAATTACTGTTTTCTTTTCTATCCAATGCCAATTGTTCATTTCTAGGTATAAATCACTGTGCGGAGTATTCAAGTTTAGATTCATTATGGAGGATGCTTTATAACTTAAAAACCTCATATAACACACTAGTGCCAGGGAAGTCATATATTTTAAATTGTTTAAAGAAAGATTAAAAAAAAGATAAAGGAACAATTGGGAAAAGATACACATTTTTGAAATTGTGATTCAAGTAAAGTGTTCAATAAAAATGAAAACAGACATTTAAATTCAGACCAAATAGTTTAGTAAAACTTGAGGATTTTAGCTTCTGGCTTATCTTCTGCAATGCAGTTTCTATCATGATTCTTGTTGGTTGATTGCATTATGTGTGTGATGTTCTGGCATTCCATTTCCCTGACTTCCTCTCCACTGATAATTCAACCTCAGACACGTCCCCCCCTACATACACTTGGATATTGAGCTTGCTTTCTCTCTCTCTTCCTTGATCTCTATCTCACTCTTGCCCTCTGTCTACTAGAGAGTCGACTACTTCTTACCTTTGTCTACTTATTCACATGGCCAATCCTGCCTCCACCATCATTTTCCTTACTCTTCAATGAACATATCTCTTCCTACTTCATGAGTTGACAGGACCATAAAGAAGACACTGTCCAAAACTACATCACCTACTCTACTCACCTAGAGCCTCACAGCCTGTACCCTCGCTCTTTTCTTCATTGCTATGGACTCATTGTCCATATACCCCCCTGATCAGCTATTTCTGTCATGCACTTCTGTCACCTATTCAAGTGCTTTGGCTGCTATTTTCTCTCTCTCCTTTCAATTTTCTGTCTCTGCTATATTATTATCATCCATATAGAACTGCTGTTGTCTCTCCTTGTTAAAATAAAAACGCCCTTCTCTTGACCCCTCTTCCTTTTTAACTACTGCTTCTTTAAAGTGAAACATTGTGAATGTGTTGTCTTTAATCTAAGTGCAATCCTTTCCTCCTTATCTTTCTTAAATCCACTGTAAAAGGCATTTCTCCTTGCCTGTCACTAAAAGTCTTGTTAAGGACACCAGTGATCTCCTCATCTACTCAATTAGCAAAACTTGTTGACTCTATCTTTACATTATGTCTAAAATCTCATCATCTCATCACGTTATGTCACTTATTGCTATCACCCTGGTCAAAGGCACCTGTGTTCTAACCCACCTGGATCATTGCACTAACCCTTATTATACATCCCCACCCTGACTGTATTCAGCATAACAATGTGATTTGTTAAAAATGAGTAGATAGTGCTAGTCATTGTTTAAAATGCTCCAGTGCTTCACATCTGTCAAAGTATACGTTAGTGTCATATAATGGTCTGTGATATTGGTTCCCCCTTCTTAATCCTTTCTAATTATCTTTTTGATCCATCTCTCCATCTAATCTCCCCTTTACTCACTTAAACCAGTCACCTGGGCTTTCTTGGTATTCCTGTAACATGCCAGGACACTTGGATCTCAGGAGTTTTTCCCTTGTTGTCTTCCTCTCTCTGCCTAGAGTATTGTTTCCCCAGGTGGTTCAACAAGCCCATGAGTACATTTTCTTAGTCTTTGTTCAAATATGTCTTTCTCTTTTGAGAATTTCCCTACCTGTTTAAATTTGTACCCATGTTTCCCTCACTTTTCTCTCCTGCTTAATTTTCTCACCAGCATTGATCATCATCTAGAATACTCTATATTTTACTTTATTCATTTCTTTCCACCACTGCAGTGTGAGCTCAGCAAGGCAGGAATTTTTACAAGGCTGATCTGTTAACCTGTTTTCTAGGTTCATCTGTGTGGTACCAAGTATCAGTACTTCATGTCTTTTTATTGCTGAATAATACTCTGTGTGGATAAACCACATTTTGTTTATCCATTCATAAGTTGATGAACATTTGTGTTCTTATCACTTTTGGGCTATCACGAATAGTGCTGTCATAAACATTCGTGTGCGAGTTCTTAGGTGCCAATATGTTTTAACTGGAATTGTGCATATACCTAAAGTAGAATTGCTGGGTTCCATGGCAACTCTATTTTTAACATTTTGAAAAGCTGGCAAATTGATTTCCAAAGTAGCTGCACAATTTTATAATCTCACCAGCAATATATATATCAATATCTTCACAGCCTTGCTAACAGTCGTTATTGCCTATCTTTTTCTTGTTTCCCTTTTTTCTTATTTTAACCTTCTAGTGGATATGTGATGGTGTCTTATTGTTGTTTGGTTAGCATTTCCCTGATGACTCATTATACTAAACATCATTTCACGTGCTTATTGGCTGTTATGAATAGGAATTTTAAGAATTTTCAGGGAAGGCCTTTTTGAAGACAAACCACTTTCATAAATATGAAATGTAGGTAGGGTCTAGCTGGGATAAACACAAAATTCAGAACATTCCAGGCTAAAAGAACAGGTGTTACAAAGATCCTGAGGTTCAAAGGCACTTGATTTCTGGGGGAACTGAAAGAGGCTAGCATGGTTGGGCAGTGATGAACGAGGGGAGGGCAGCAGCGGAATGTGTAGAGAGTTCATTGGGAGTCAAAACACACCCAATCTTATAGGACATAATTCAGAAAATAATTTTATTTATAGGGAAAAGGGAAGACAGAAGATTTTTAAGCTGAGAAGTGAAATAATCTGATTTATGTCAATAATAGCTGATAGCTACATTGCACAAAGTGTTAGGCATCATTTAAAGTGCTTTACAAATGTTTACTATGCCTCTCATCTTACAAGGTAGTATATATTTTTCTATTGCTGCTGTAACACTTTACTATAAACTAAGTGGCTTAAGACAACAGAGTTTATTATATTCCTGTTCTGGAGATCAGAAATCAGTTTTGCTGGGCTAAAATCAAGATGTCAATAGGACTGAATTTTGCCAAAGAAATACCTATCTTTGCCTTTTCTCAGTGTCTGGAAGCTGCCCACAGTCCTGGGCTCATGGTCCAGCATCACTCTGACCACTGCATATGTTCTCAGGTCTCCTTCTCTGACCCCGACATCCCTGCCTCCCTCTGATAAGGGCCCTCAATGCACTGGGGCCATGAGATAATCCAAACTAATCTTCCAATCTCAAGATCTTTGACTTAATCTTATCTGTAAAGTCACTTTTGTTGTATAGGGTAATGTATTCACAGACACCAAGGATTGGAATGTGGACTTTTTTGTAGGAGGGGGTATTATTCTGCAAACTACAGGTATTCATTATTATTTTCTGCATAGCAACTTGTTCAACATCAGATAGTGACAGCTCTGAGATTTAAACCCAGAGGTCTGATTCCAGAGAGATTTTCCTCAACCTCTAGGCCTCCTGCTTTTTTAGGTGTTAGAGTTTTACAAACATGTAATTATTCCTTTTCCATTAGCACTGCCCTTATTGAACCCTGCCTCAGAATATGCTCGACATACTTCATGAATGATTCTTCTGCATTGCTTGTGGGTGAAGCTTAGTACTTTTGGTTCCTTCTAAACATATGCTTTATTATTAACAGCTTGATTGATGTATAATTGATAGACAAAGAACTGCACAATCTAATGTGTACAATAATGGCTCTGGACACATGCTGACACCTATGCTATCATCATCACAATCAAGGTGATGGACGTGTACATCACCTCCCAAAGTTTCCTTGTGTTCTTATTTGGTTGGTTCTTTTGATGTTAAGAGTACTTAAAATAAGATTAACTCCTTAACATATTTTGAAGCACAGGATATCATATTGTTAATCTATAGGCACTGTCCTGTGTAGGAAATCTCTAGAATTTGATTCACCTAGCATAAGTGAAACTTTGTACACACTGAACAACAGCTTCTCATTTGCCTCACACCAACTCCTAGAAATCACTGTTTAATGTCTTCTTCTATGAGTTTAACTGTTAGATATACTTCATATGAGTTTTTGTTTGTTTTTTGAGATGGACTCTCACTCCGTCACCCTGGGTAGAGTCCCATGGCATCATACCTCATAACAATTTTAAATTCTTGGTCTTAAGCAATCCTCCTGCCTCAGTCTCTTGAGTAGCTGGTACTACAGGCGACCACCACAACACCCACTAGTTTTTCTAGAGATCAGGGCCTCACTGTTGCTCAGGCTGGTCTGGAGCTCCTGAAATGTTAGGAGCTCCCAGAATGTTAGGATTATAGGCATGAGCCAATGCACCTGGCCCTCATATGAGTTTAATCATGCTGTATTTGACCTTCTGTACCTAGCTTATTTCATTTAGCATAATGTCTTTCTAGTTGTAAATGGCGGTACTTCCTTTTTGTAAGGCTCAATATTCGTCTATATTTCTGCACATAGATATTCTTTGTTCATCTGTGGATGGACACTGATTGTTTCCACATGTTGGCTGTTTGGATAATGCTCTGCTATGAACATCTGGGAGTGCTGCTATCTTCTTGAGATCTGGATTTCAATTCTTTTAAATATGTACCCCCAAATGGGATTGCTGAACAATATGGTGTTTCCCTCTTTAACTTTTTGAGGAACCTCCACATCATTTTCCATAGCTGCTCCATTAGTTTGCATTTCTACCAATAGTGTAGAAGGGTTCCAATTTTTCCACATCCTCTTCAACACCGATCTTTTGTTTTGTTTTGGTTTTTGATAGTTGCTGCCCTAATATGCATGGTTTCTCTTATTCTTTTCTGTGTTTTTATGAATAGTCTTCTAGCTGTTGACATTAGTTTTTTTCTTCTGTCCTTCCAAACATGTGGCTATTTCTTGGAAAAATCTAAGTGGTAAATTCCTACCTATTGTTACAGGAAAGAAATTTTGCTATTTATGTCAATTGTTTTTGCTCTGCAAACTTAATGTCCGAGTTATCAGTGTTCACAAGTGAACATAATGCCCCCTGATACTTCTTTGATCTTATGCCACTTTAACTATCTGAAGGCTAAATGTTGATTGATAATTTCTGTCTTAGAAGGTTTTACTCTTTAGAGGATCAAATGGGGAAAAATATATGACGTCATGCAAACTAAGAGGTACATATACTTTGCACGCTTATGAAGAGCTACCCTGACTGCAATTTGATTGTTAAACCCTAAATATGTTAAAGAATAGCAGTTCTCATGTGTGTAGTTTCCTTAAGCCTCGTCCGTCAGTTATTGGAACAGTTGACTAGAAAATGCAGCCTATGGTGTAAAGTTTAGTAACTGAATTTGATTGTTTTAATTAATCACTGTTGGTGAAACACTTTTGTCTATTGAAAATAATTGCCATTTTTCTTGTTTGTAATTTAGCCTTTATATTACAATTATGCTTAAAATAAATATCACTTTTTATTGTTTTAGGGAAGCAAATATTAGAACCCAAAACTATGCCGCCCCTCATTAATACACAATTGCTTATAGCATATCTGAGCAAGCCTTTGTATTTTAAAGTGTTGATTAGAGCTTTCACAATTTGCATGTATAAGAATGTATTCTGAAAATAAGGATGTTCGATGAAATGAAACACATTATCTTCACTATGGAAAATGTTGATGATACCTTTAAAGAAGTCTTTTTCTTGCAATTATGTAAAATGATTTAAAACCTGGCCTGCATCTTGGTGGAAGAGAATGATAGAAGATGATAGAAGCTTATTTCTTTAATTACATATTTCATTATAAGTGCTGCATGTCACACTAAAATGATACACTAGGTAAGGGCAATTGTCTAGTTCAATTCTAAGACACAGGAGGCTGCTGTGGGATTTCCCGGTAAAAGTGGTTTTTCAGTTCTTGATCCTTCCTCTCCCTTCATCTCATGACTCAGGGATTTCTGATGTTGTGACTTAGCAGGGACTAAGAGTCTAGAGAATTACATTTTGGAATCAGCTCTGCCTTAAATACAACCTTGGGCCAGCCACTTAGCTTTTGGGGGAATTAATTTGCTAAATTACAAACTGCAAGAACTGGACTGGGTTATACGCAAGGTCCCTTCCTGCACAAAGGGTCTGCTCTTTATCAGCAATTTCGTTAATTATGTCATGACACACTGATGCTGGGGCCGCATTGTCCAAGGGGTGGCTGGCACAGAGCCATTCCTACTTAGATTCCCAGGGTTTGGTTATTTTCTGCTCAGTGCCTGAAGTCCTGAGTCTTCTTGGTTTCTGTGAAATGTGTATTCTCAGATCCTCTGTTTCACTCCAAACCAAATTCAAGCTCCTCGATCCTAAACTCTCTGGTCATTGAAGAAGCCAGTTATGTCCTGTTGGTTCTTCATTTCTCCAGAGTGGATAAAATAGAATAAATTCTTAAATCTCCACAGCTCCCTGTGCACGTCTATCCGTGGCCTCGGGGTTTTCCATTTCACTGATTCTCACTTTTGACTTCTCTTGCTCACCCCATTCTTTTTCTTTCTGCTTTTTAATGACTGTGTGTTGGTCATTTTTCTCTTCTTCCTCTCATTATTCATTTTCAACTCATCTGTATCAAAGCCAAAGTCAAGTGCCTTACCCACTAAACATTAGCACATTTGAGTTGCTGTTTCTCTGAAGATATGATCGTGCACCAAGCAGCAAATTTAAGGTTAGAACAAGTGCCTATCCTCGCTCATTGCTACACCTCCGTGATGACTGTGGGCTCTGCTGGGGCAGGGACTCCACCTTGGGAATAAGAGAATAAGTGGTCAAATATTCCTTAATAAATACTAATTAAACATCTCATCTGAAAAAGCAGAAGTAATTAGCTTTTTCATATATGGAAAAAAATCAAATTTATTTTAAGGTAACTATGTTTTGTAAAGTTTAGGAGCTTTCATAGCACTAGAATTTGTTTGTTTCTATGTTAGCCTAGTCTCAACTCAGTTCTAATAACAATTCCTAAATATAAAACTTCAACCAGAAAAGAATATTCCTTTTCATTGAGTCCTTCAATATTGGTCACTTAAGAGATAATGTTCGAACCCGAGCCTTAATACCTGAGTGTGGTTCTCCAACCAGCTAACATGGGTGCCTTGGGGAACTTGTCAGAAATGTGGCTTAAGGCTTTACTTCAGGCCTACCAAGTCACAGTGTGCATTTTTAAAACATCCCCTGTCAGTTTTAAAGTTTGCACGTTAAAGTTTGAAGAGCTCTGGTCTAGAGGGGATTAATATGAAAAAAGACTAGAAATTAAAAAAAAAACAACTGAATGAGTGTGACAGTATGAAAGTAGGTAAGTGGTTTTTAGTGGTCGAGTTTTAAAACAGGGAAAATTTAGATTCATATTTATATGTAAAATTCCTTCAAATTTATGAAAGTCATAGTGATTTCATCACCAATTATTCCAGTCATCTCTGGGTACAACTGATATTCGGAGGCAGAGCAGTTTATAGGCTTTCATTTGACCACAACATGTGATAATAATATCAAACAAGACATTGTGTGACCTCATGCTGGGGAAGAGTGAGTATTCTGCTGTGCATTGGTAAAGGTAATATAGGTAACATCAGTATTGCTCTGAATACTATTACAGAAACCTCCTGCAGCCTAAGAGAAAGTTGCTTTTGTCCTAACTTCCTTGTGACCCTCCCTTCCCCTAAGGAAGTTTTTACAAAGGCTTAATCACACTGTTCTTTGTGTCTCCCTCCTAATTATAATCACACTACCCTATTCAGTAGAGGGCTAATTGTTTCAAAATAGAGTCCTGAAGCAAAAGTCTCAGGTGTATAGTTAAATGAGGTGTTAATTGGATGGCAGATGCATTAACTTGGGCTTAAGGAAACCAAGGGGATGGTGGTTATAGACTCAGCCAGACGTCCGGAGTCATTTTAAAGGTTTGCCATCCCATTTTGAAAGAAAAAGCTTTCATATTTATATGGTTTTGCCATTTTGGGACCTAAAATTTAAGTGAAGTCTGGGAGAAATAAAATTGTGGTCATATGTTCACCGCAGTAAGTAGAAAGATAACTCATTCCTTTTGTGTGATATTTTGTGTTACTGGTGCAGAGTAGCAGCCCAATTTGAGGAGTCACAATGACTGTTGACCCTTGAACAAGGCAGAGATTAGGAGCATTGACCTTTGCATAGTCGAAAATTTGAGTATGGCTTTTAACGCTCCAAAACTTAACTACCAACAACCCACTATTGACCAGAAACCTCACTGATGACATAAACAGTTGAATAACACATTTTGTATGATATATTTATTATGTACTTATAATAAACTAAGAGAAAAGAAAATGTTATTAAGAAAATCATAAGAGAAAATACACTCACTATTCATTCAGTAGAAGTGGGTGATCATAAAGATCTGCATTGTCCACCTGCAGGCTGAGGAGGATTTGATGTTGCTGTCTCAGGAGTAGCAGGGTGGAGGGGTGCAGGGGAGGCCAGACAGGTAGGCACACTGGGGGTAACTTGTACTGAAAAAAAGCCTGCACGTAAGCAGGCCCACACATTTAGTTCAGACCTGTTAATTCAAAAGTCAGCTGCTCTGCTCCAGTCGCACCCTCCTTAGTCCAGTCCAACCTGCCCAGGTGCGGGTATTTGCTTCCTTCTCTCCACTTTTCAGCACCTCTCCCTAAAACTCACTTCCATATCTGAGTGTTCACTAATAGTCATAACTCCTCACTTAGCACCTCTCCTGCAACATCTGATACTTACCCTCCCCTTCTCAGGATTCAGAAAAGGGTGGACTTTAGGTGTGACATGGGGAAAGTGGATTAAATACTGAGGACAGGAAGAATACAGAATTATGCTTTGGGCACAATAGCATCCGCTCCATGCTGGCCCCTTATATCAACCTCCGGCCAGTTAGCACACATGTTTACCTTGTTAAAGATACCAATACTACGAATAAAATCAGTGCTTTCAAATATGCTTTCTGACTGCTCTGAAGAAAATCAGCTGGGCGCTGTTAAAGATGCAAATTTCTGGGTCTCACTTTTCCTTGTTCAGAATCAGAATCACCATCACTGGGAATGGCCTTCACGAGCTCACCTTTACATAAGACCTCCATGCAGTTAATTTGAACAAAGAACCACTTGTTCTACCCTGGTATAGACAAGAAAAACCTCACTGCGCTGTCTAAGGCTGCTGGAGCAGTTCTCTGTCAGTTATTCTTCCTTCTAGGAAAACAAGCAAGCAAACCAACAAAATCCCCATCTGGTTCAGTTGGTTAAAAAAAAGAAGAGTTTTTAGCATAAGAAAGAGAAGTGAAAATTGTGTAGGCCTTATTTTTTGAATATCTCCATAAATACTCAAAGTGGGGTATCCTGAGGGGTTGTACAACAACTAAATAAAAGTACACGTACCGTTTGGTGGCTATGTCTGTAAGAATGGCCAGCGAACTGAACCACAGGGCAAAGTTAGGTTAATGTCTGTGCTGTCTTTTTATAATAGCTCTTTCGCATAAATAAACCCTGTAGGATAGAGATGGTAATCATTCTAAAAAAAGGACTTTTTGTATTTGCATGCCATGATATATGCTAAACATGGGCTGCAGGAGAAACCACAAATGTCAGTAAATTCACAGTAGAATATGGATAGTCGAAAGAAAACGAGAAAGATGATGAATGGGCGTTCCAGCTGAGGAAGCAGTTGTAGATTCAATCACTGTAACCTTTCGGGGCTAATTAGCAAGGCCCATAGGGTCAGGCTGATAGCAGCGGATGCCCCAGGATGCTGAAAATGTAATAAGTTTTTCTAATTTAAAAGGCAAGATAGATATTTAAAATAGGCTTATTTCACTGATTGGTCAGAAACACTATTTTGCTAATTAAACTCTGTTGATTTTAAAAATGCCATTAATAAATACTAAAACATTTGCATGACTATGTAGACCAACATATTATAGAAAATCAGTTATAGGAAACTCCCTTTTATTTTTATTTCTTTGAGTATCAGAAAAATTGCATCAAACCACTGGAAGTGTATATAAAATGTATTAAAACCTGTTAAGTTTCTTATGAAAGTTTCTAAGAGTGTGTTAACATAAAAACATTCTTTTAAATGTGATCAGTAAAATGTTATTATTTTCTATAGAAGAAACATTATAATGTGTTCAATTAAGAGAAAAAAAGATTTTGGGGGCAGCGCCTGTGACTCAGTGGGTAGGGCACTAGCACCATATACCGAGGGTGGGTTCAAAACCGGCCCCGGCCAAACTGCAACAAAAAATAGCCAGGCGTTCTGGCGGGTGCCTATAGTCCCAGCTATTCAGGAGGCTGAGGCAAGAGAATCACCTAAGCCCGAGAGCTGGAGGTTGCTGTGAGCTGTGATGCCATTGCACTCTACTGAGGGTGACAAAGTGAGACTCTGTCTCTAAAAAAATAAATAAATGGAAAAAGATTTTATTACTGACATTATGAAGATTAAAAGAAGCTGTCACTGATTATTAACTGATAGTTAAATGCCTTCTGCAAATTGACTTCAAAATTTTAGCTCCCAGATTGAATAGTGTTCTTTTGAACCTTGGGGAAAAAATCCTAATAGTTTCCTAAAGGTTTTCTGATGCTATCAGAATAAGGTGGAATTGGTTGATTTTAAGGAAAAACTTTATTTAGTAATTGTTTCCTTTATGGAATAATTAGATAAGTGTATATTTTAGCCCAATTTATTTAGGCTTATTCAAAGGAAACATTAATTTAAGACAATTATATTTATTACCAAGCCTCAAGGAAATTTGAAAAAGCATGTAGTTTTGTTCTTAAGTCAAATGAATTATTAGCCAAAATGCAAATGTAGAATAATCAGTATTGTTTCCTCTGAGACCAGAGTTTTCAAATGTATATTTTCATATTCTACATCTGTGCTATCTTAGTTGATTACCTAGTCTGGAGCTCAATAGAATGAGTTCTCAACTCTTGGTGATGTGAGCTTTATTTTGTCATTAGGTAAAAAGTATTGAGGAAGAAATGCCTCCTTTGTGCAGCTTCAAGTAAGTAGCCTTGAAATAACTCCCGAATTGCTCTCCATAACTTTGTTTCTAATTTCCTTCTTTTTCTGTTTTTGTTTGTTTGTTTGTCTCAAGTTTTTCAAGACAGATGGGGATAATTAATTTGTGGAGACTAAACAATAGATGTAAAACAAAAGTTAGGAATTGTGATATTTAGTAAAGCTTTAGAATGGACACAGCTATTTTCGCCACTTAAGTATTCCACAGCACAATTTTATACACTCATGTATAATCTGATCTCATGTGTTCAGCAGAATCAATTTAGAGTGCAGCATGTGCCATAGCAAACATTTGTGAGGATAGGAAGCTACTGGAACTCACATATGCTATAAAATGGTGCTACCACTTTGGAAAACAGCTTGACTGTTTCTTAGAAAGCTAAATATATACTACCTAGCAATTTTCCCCCAGGGAATTTACTCAACATGCAAAAAAATATGTCCCCAAAAGAATTGTGCAAGAATGTTTATAGCAGCAATATTTGTAATAATCAAAAACTAAGAACAACCCAAATGCCCACGGATCAGAGAATGACGAATAAATTGAGGTATAGCCACACAATGGAATAATACTCAGCAGAAAAAGTAAGAGGAACTACAGTAGGGACGGGACCTCACAGATACTATGTTGAGTAGCAGAAACCAGAAACAAAATAGCATATGTGATAATATTCCATTTATATGAACATTACAATCATGGAAGACTATTCTGTGGTGTTAAGTGATCAGACCAGTACTTGCCTCTACTGGTTGGATCATAGGGAAGAATTGATTAAATAGGGACACAGAGGAACTCTCTGGAATGATGAAAATAGTCCTTACCTAATTTAGGGAGGTGGATGCCCATGTGTACACAGTTTTTAGTACTCATTGAATTGTACACTTAATATCTGTGCATTTAACTATAATGCAATATGAGGACCTATATATGGGCGTAGATACATAGATACATAAATGAAAATTATAGTCTCTGGATTCAGAAAGCCTAGATTTAAATCTTGGCTCTAAAACTTCCTTGGCTATGTGAACTTGAACAAGTTACTTTATTATTTTGCATCTTATTTTCCTTAAATTCTAACATTTGATCATAATAAATTGTTGTGAGGATAAAGTACATGTATACATCTAAAGAGCACAGAACAGTGTCAGGGACATGATAATGTTTCAATAATTCTTAGAGATTGTAACATTATTTCCCTTGAGGGATAAAGATATCAGTTAGCTTGTGACTCAACTGTTTGGTTTCATTCAAATTGTTTCTTTCTGGGTAGAAAGAGAACTTCAATTCAGCTACCGTGGTGTCTTCCTGTACGAGTAGACTTTTTATTATAAAAGTGAAGTCACCAAATCATTACTTGTCATTTTGTTATGTTGAGCAATGAGCTAGATTTGTTCACAACTAACTTTTGTAATTTCAGCTGTTAAGGTGGCAGGTGTAAAACCAAACACACAAAGCTCAGCTGAGACCACTGAAAATCTTGGTCATGCATGTTTACATATTTTTTACCTTGAAATTCAAAATTCTTAGTTTTAATAAAGAGCCTTTCATAATTGAAAGAATAGAATTAGTTGAAGTGAATATGACTCTAAGTTCATTCAATTCACTGACTACAGTTTCCTTTAAAAACACTAGTGAAAAAACTTTAATAATTTAAATAATCCTTCCCCAGGACTTATCTGTTAGCTGTAAAGGTCTTGAATTTTCTATTAGGGGATAAAGCACCAAAGCATTATGAACACTTCTGCCTGTGACCTTAATATCTTCTATTTAGCATTGCATTTGTGAGCAATAAGGAAGTCATTCTGTCATCTCCCGAGATAGCCGTACCCACAATGAATGATGGAGTAAAAAATTGGTTTCTCCCACTAAGGTCATTCATTATTGTCCAAGATTACTTACTTCCAAGGTTATACCTTGCAGTGTTACCCTCCCCGGAGAACCGTCAAAACAACCATAGACTTATGTGGTATCAATTTATATTCATTGAATCATGGGAAAATGTTTCTTTTCCTTTGATAAAAGTAAAGTCATCAGATTCCTTGTTTAAGAACTTATTTATTTATGTAAGGATATCTAGTCTTTTCCTATTCTGTTCAAAGGGGATGGTTATCCATCTTCCCTTTATAAAAAGAATATTGAGGGTGGTGCCTGTGGCTCAAAGGAGTAGAGTGTCAGCCCCATATGCTGGACGTGGCGGGTTCAAAAGCAGCCCCAGCCAAAAACTGTAAAAAAAAAAAGAATATTGGTAGACTTTGATGTTTGAAATTCCTGTGTCCATTTATTGGATCTGTTAATGATATAACAATCTGATTTTTAGTCACTGTTTGGGATAAGATCATTCTATTAGCCAATCACAGCCTGGAGTCTGTAAAAAGGGAATGGTATGGAGGTGAAGTGACCATTACTTAAAAATAATTTAAGGTGAAGGTGGTGGAAGATAGTTAGCATTTGCATAGTGTCTATTTGTAGTAGATACTGTTCTAATTACTAGCTAGGTTATCTCCTGCCTTAGTCTGTTTGAGTTGCTATGACAAAATGCCATAGTCTGGGCAGCTGCTTATAAACAACAGAAATTCACTTCTCACAGCTCTGGAGGCTGTGATGTCTGAACAAAGGAGTTGGCAGGTTTGGTGTCTGGCAAGGGCCTGCCTGTTTTCTGGATCATAGAAATGGCACCTTCTCGCTGTGTTCTCACATGGAGGGAAAGGGCAGGCGCTCTCTGGAGTCTCTTTGATGGGGCACTAATCCCATTCATAGGGGCTTTACTTCCATGACTGAATTCCTTCCCAAAGGCCCAACCTCCCAATACTATCGCCTTGGGGGTTAGGATTTCAACATATGAATTTTAAGGAGTATACAAACCTTCAGGTCATGATCGTATTTCAATAGTATTTTTCTGTGCACTGATTACTCTAAATAATAACAGTACAGTCATTTTTCTTCAGTAGGACTAGTTGGACTTTCATATCTCCTACTTCAAGAAAACCTTTCCCTGGGCTTATGACGGAGGTCAGACACTGTAGACCTTTTTTCTGTTTAGCCAACACAGACTATGACTTAACTGCAAGTGAAATGATGGCTCTTGAAGTCTTGATGTCTGTCCACTAAGTCTGGAACTTAGGGGAACAACTCATTTTGCACCTACAGAAAATGTCTTCTATCAAAGGTCATGGCTATCCCTGGCTGCAGGAAAACAATATCAGCCCTCACAACACTTCATCAAATGTATGTATCCAAGTAATACCAGACTCCAACAAGATTGTATTAGCCCAAGTTATCGTCCTTCACCAGCTGTCAGAAATGCCAGGATTTTCCTGTAAATATTTCTGACATCCTGTTGACAGATTCCTTATTGGATGTAAATTAATCTAGTAAGGTGTTGGGGTGGATAATTAATCCTTCTTGCCTTTTAACTGTTACAAAGATGTTCAAAAGGCCTTTA
>NW_003852432.1:4265094-4265320 GCF_000181295.1 Otolemur garnettii
CCATTCATGAGATCTGTCTATAGGGTGTCAATGCCTAAGAATCAGCATGCATACCACCATTCATGAGCTCTGTCTATAGGGTGTCAATGCCTAAGAATCAGCATGCATACCGCCATTCATGAGATCTGTCTATAGGATGTCAATGCCTAAGAATCAGCATGAGATCCGTCCATAGGGTGTCAACGCCTAAGAATCAGCATGCATACCGCCATTCATGAGATCCGTC
>NW_003852432.1:4265434-4292147 GCF_000181295.1 Otolemur garnettii
GCCATTCATGAGATCCGTCTATAGGGTGTCAATGCCTAAGAATCAGCATGCATACTGCCATTCGTGAGATCTATCTATAGGATGTCAATGCCTATTCCAGATCTCTAAAAAGAAAGCAGGTCACGAAAACCTGTAAACCCCAGGCTGGAGTTGGGGCAGGCCTTTAGGGAAGGGAATTGAGATTCAAGATAGGAATGATGGCCGGATATGAAGCCTCCAGGCTGACAACAGGTAAAATTGGTCTGAGGAATTCTGATCCTGTTGTAGTCATGATTGCACCTGATACAGTGACAAACACTATATTGTTTGAGGTACTTATACTCTGAGATGTCTATGTTTTTAGAAAAAGGGTAGAAAGGTTAACGACTATCTCTTGCTCCAGACAGGGTTACCCAGGTCATGGGATGAGTCTGAGTGTTCCGGTGAGAGCTGTGGCTGGTTCGACCCGGGAGATGCTGGAGAAGGGAAGGGTGGGAGGAAGGAGGCAGGAGAGACAATTCGCAATGTTCAGTCAGGGCTGGGAAACCTGCGGCTTTGGTACCACCTCTGACCTTCCACAACCTGGACTGTAACCGTTTGACTGAATCCAAATTATACAGAACAAATCCTTTCATTAAGAGGGGTACGGCAGAGAAAGGCGAAGACTTTCTTGCCTCCTTTGGTGCTTCAAAAGGAACCATCTTGAAATCAGAAGGCTTCAGATTCCCTACCCCTCAGCAGTGCGGTGCAGAGAAGTATCTGAAAACAGATATAGTTCAATTCCAGTGATTGAACACTAATATTTAAAAATCATATTTCATAAAATTATGCATTCAGCTATTTTCAAGTTGACTAGGTCTGTCTCTGAGGGAATGAAGGGCAAGACCACAAAATGCAAATAGGCTTGTGAGATTAAAACACAGTTTTATGTTTTTATTTGTCTTTAAGGCATAATTTGCTACCTAAGTAAACACTTAATGTATTCATGTGACATTTAACTGTGGATAATCTAAGAATTTACTAGTTGTTCTTTTCCTTTCCAGATAGCTATTAACTGTGTAACTCTGGAATATTTTATATAGTAATAGCTGGGGCAATGGAAGAATTAATTGAATGATAAAGGTTATTTCTTTCGAATTCAGTATTCTGCCTTGTAGCGAAAAAAGGAGCCGTATTTGGCTTGGTGGAAAGCCCTCCACTGTCTGGAGATAGAAACACAGACAAATACGGGGGGGCGGTCTGTGTGGTGTGTGGTATGCAGGAGCGTCTGGGTCAGCTGCCACTGAACGTCCCTGGGGCAAAGAATTTCATGTTTGTACGTGACTAACTCAACTGCAGTGTTCAACAACAAAAAGGAAACGATAAGAACGTGAATTAATTATAAATAGAGGAAATCAGATCCACCAACATGAAATGCTGTCGGATATTTTTTCTTTGAAGCTACCTCTTTGAAGAGATGTATGTTCAAATATTCAACAAATCCATCTGAATAGCTATTTTGGAAATCAAAGAGAAAAAATATAATGCAGATCTATTTTCATTAGGGCTTTAGTGAATGTGCTTTTTTGGGTTTCTTTTAGATTGACACTGATAAAAACGGGCTTCCTTTTTAAAACCTCATCTTCAGGATTCACAGCTATGATTTCTCTGATCATCCTCCAGAGATATTTCTGTAATAATAACTTGTGGCTTATCACTTATTTCAAGTGACTTTCAATAAAAATAATATTTCCAGATACCTATTAGCCTTAAGCCTTGACGTAACAGTAATAATATCAATAATAATTATTATTATTGAGCATTAGTGCACATTCCTGTTACTGTTTTTAAAAACATGATCTCAACGTATCCCAAGAATGGAAGAAAAAAATATCCAATGTACTTAGTGCTATTGTGAAACCAATTTACAATCAGTCACACTTTCATATGAAGAATAGATCACAACTATGGCCCAAGATGAAGGAGGGAAGAGGGGGGATGGAAAGAGAGGGGAGAGGTCAGAGTGAGGGAGAGCGAATGGTGGGATCTCACTGTGGTGCATAATGCAAGGGTACATGTCGGATCTATTAGCATAGAGTATAAATGTCTTAACACAATGAGTAAGTAAATGAGATGAGGTATATATTAACCAGTGTGATGTAAGCATTCTTAATTCTATATGAAATCAGCACATTGTACCCCATAAATGTATTAACGTATACATGATCTATGTGTTTATGATGTAATAAAATTTTTTTTAAATAAAAGCATGATCTCATTTGATCCTCAAAAGAATCCTTTAAGAGTAGAAATTATTTTTCCAAATTTACAAATAAGGAAACAATGATTCTTAGAGGTAAATAATGTACCCAACATCATCTAATTAGCAAATGGCAGAGTCTTTGATAGGTCAACAGTGAATCAACGTTACTCACCTCCTCAAGCCAGCAAAGCCTGCTAGACCACACTACCCAACATGATTACCAAGTGCAGATGCTTTGAGCATTGCCTGCCAAATCTATACCACTTCTCTGTTCAATTCACTCAACCCATTCTTCACTCCCAAACTACCTGCTCTCTGTCTTCCTTCAAGCAGATGAAATTCCCCCTTACTTCAAGGAGAAATCAAGGTGATCAGAGGCAAACTCCCCAAGTCCCATCATTACACATCTACGATTTGCCACATTGTCACCCATCCTCTTTGCTATTCTCCTGTTATGGGCTTCTCTGTTGCTTTGGCAACCAACTCTTGGTCTTTCCTGCCTTTACCTCCTCGGGACCATAACACCATCGTGTATCTTTTCTCTCTTCTATAGATTAAATATAAAATGGAGATAACAGTAACTCTCAGCTCTTAGGGTGATCACAAGAGTAAATGAGGATATATAAAATTAATATGTCAAAAAATGTCCGATAGAATTGAAATGGGCTGAAAGATGAAGACAATGAAGATGATGAGGAAGACCGTTCTACTCTATAGCCATCCATTTCTTCATGGGAGACTCTGATCCCCACATCATTTCCTTCTTCTCTAGGACAAAACGTTAGTAAAAGGATTAAAAGTGGATTTTTTTTTTTTTTAAGTACAACGAAATGTCTGCCCCTGCCTTAGGAATAGCCATGGTTTTATAGTAGGAGGGTACTTAGTAATTTGAAAAACAGGTTTAATATTCTCTCCTTGCGAAGAATGCTATCATATAAAATGTCTGTTGCAGGCCATATCCCAGAGTGGGTATTTAGTGAGCTAATATTATGATGCCAAGGAATCATAAAAAGGTTTGATTCCTTAATATTGTTTTTTTCCTCTAGATTTGCTCCTATATTTTCTTAAAATATCCTGGCAGATTTATTCATGTGCTAGTTTTAGCTTTTCAAGAGGAGACAGTAAAATTTCTATTAATGGCAACTTTTGGGGTCCACATAATTTTAATGAAATATAAAGTAAATTCTTTATGGAGAAAATTACCTGGAAATTTCTTTTATTCCAGCTATTTTCTATACATAGGAATGAACAAAATGCACTTTCAGATAAGACTTCAACATTTTAGATGATATTATTTGAGAGCGTCTTTTTTGCTTCTTTCCTAAATTGCAGGCCAACTGTGTTTTTGTTTTTTTCTCCTCAATTCTCTTTCTCCATTTCATTTTTTTAAAAAAATAATGTTTTATTTCTTGATGTGTCTAGAATATTGGCACAGTATGCCACTGAGTGATTTAATACTGCTCTTTTTGTTATTACTTAAATGAATCCCGGATCATTAAAGAAACCAGAATTGAAAAGAAGATGTTAGTTTTTTAGTTCATGAATGTTATAGCTAAAAAAATAGTTTACAGAGTTAAAGTTAATAATTTATAAAATGCACATGTGGAATGTAAATTCTCTTATCCACAAGTAATCCAGGTGGTTAGAGACAGAGAAAGCAGCAATTCCGAGGTTTTTGGGCCTCCTTCCACGCTATCTCCCATCCAAACAGTTGTGAGCTCCAGAAATGCAGGAAATATGTTTCTTTAGATAAGCAAAAGCTGTGTAGAGCCAGTACTTCAGAAACATATTTGCAAACACTTTCTAGTTAATTCATAGTGCAGCAAATATTTATCTCTTAATCTTAAAAACATTAAACATATACTAATTCGCTTTTCGATTACAATAGTAACAAGTGCAATTTAAGCCTTTTTTTGTTGGGGGATCGTAAGTACTTCTGCTCCATCTAAGGAAATATAAATTCACTTAAGAAAATATAACTATGAGGCATAATGAAAAAGTATTATGGTGAAAATAGACAAACAAATGGTGACCTAAAATTCTTTTTAAAAAAATTTCATGCGACTAAGCTAACTTTGCATCTTTGCGTCGCAGTTTGTTGGTTTGTAAAGTGGGAATCATATCTACTTTGGGTTTTTTGGCAGGATTCTGAATGTCAAAGGAGATGACCTAAGTGAAAATGTTCTTTAATTATATGTTCTACATTTCTGTGGTGATGTTGGGAGATTTGAGATAAAGTATAGCAGCAAGAAAGGATATATCCAGGGAAGGCCAGTTGCCCACTTTCCTGAGTTTTCAGCAACTGGCAAATACATGGGTGGATTTACTATGATCCAAGATTGGTTCTCAGGCTTTGCATAGGCAGAAACTCAGGTTGATTGAATTGAAGGGAATTGTTTCACAGTAACTGAATTTACAAATTAATGATCTATAAGCCAACAAGAAAATTCCTAAATTTCAATGACTAAAATGCTCATGTCTCTCTCCAGCACATCATCTTCCTGGTACCAGACAGAATGGAGACAAAGGAACTTTGTAAAGAGGAAGGAGGGTCTTCATTGCATCACAAATATATCAGAGGTGAGTGGGTGGTTCTTCTAAGAGATGTTTTATCAAGCCATGAAAAAGATGCAGCGAATCCTCTTTACCTTCATAACAGTAAGTACACACATTTAGCTGTTCTTTCTAAAGCAAAGAACTGGATAAAGTGTTGAATAAACACTGGCAACTTCTGTCTCTTTTAACTTCTCTTCTGGATGCTCCAGGCTAGCTACCACTAATCCTCTACTCTCCCCTCCCCTCCCCTCCTGTCCTCTTTCTCCTTACTATTTGCAAGCACATTTCAAACCTGTAGTTCTGTAATTATACACAGGTCAAATTGGCATTTTAGTTGTTTCCAATTTGTTTTAATGGTTTGTAATTCTTTTTGGAGAATTTTGCCAAAGTTTCTAGGCATTTTGATATAAACCAACTTTTGAAGAGTTTACCAGGCTAAAAATGTCCCCCTTTTCTGTATCTCTATAAAGAATAACTTAATCCATTGTGAGAGTAATTCATCTCCACTCCTGAAACAGCATAGATATTGAATAAGTAATTTTTGAATAACCAAAAACAGGAAATGAATGAAAACATAAACTTACAAAGACATCATCATCGTTATAAAGTAATATATTCTTTCTCTTCTAACCTACTTTTTCCTAAAACATTCAAGGCTTATTTTTTAAAACTAAAACCTAAACAAATTCTACTTGAATAATATTTTCAAATAAATCGTTATTATGGAAACAATGTGTCTTTTCAAATCTGGACTTAAGGAGTATTCTGCATGTAATTTAAACCTCAAAACAACCCTGTGAGGACAGGTCCTAGCCACAGAAAAATTAACTACTTGCCCAAGTACAAGTACACATAGCTGGTACATGAACAGCAGAAATTCAAACCATTATCCTGGTATAATATAAGCTTTTAAATACATTACTGTCATTGCTACCATGTTGGCCTGTGGGATGTTCACTCATGTCATGAATATTGATGGATACTCAAAAGTGGGATCTTTCTACAAACTGAGGAAGGCTGAGACCACATTATGGAACTGGCTACTGCAGTTTAGATCCAGGCCCAAGAAAACATATATAGATCTTTGGTGTCTCATATTACAATGCTCAGGAAGTGTAGGTATGATGTCAACACTACCAGCTGAATGTAAAAATATTACTCATGCAGTTAATTTTACTTTTTGCTTTGGGAGAAAGGGAGGGGAAAGATATGAAAATTGCAGAATCACTTCAATGTTGGACTAAATTCACTGAATTTGGCTGAGTTAGAAAACATAAGCTTCTGCTTTCAGCTAAGAAAGTCTTGCCTGCTTCTGCAGCACAATCTATCATAAAACTTGAACCTAAAGACTGTGGAAAATACATAACATCGAAGTCTGATCTTGGCTGCCTATAATGAGCATGTTGGTTGGTAGTCCAACCAAATAGAAATTAATTTTTTAAAACAGTGGGACGTAGGGAGGTAGCTCAAGACAGAGTCAGTAACTTTGCTGGCATTAATGCCCCAATCTCCACTCTTCATGTTTGATAATCCTTATCACAGTGCTGTCAGAATTAAGGTTTCCCCGGTTGTTGAAATATGGCTGCTCTGTGCTCGCTTTGGCAACAAATATACTAGAATTGGAACGATACAGAGATTAGCATGGCACCTGTGCAAGGATGACACGCAAATTTGTGAAGCATTCCATATTTAAAAAATAAATAAATAAATAAATAAAAGAACTATGGCTGCTCTACTCTTGGCTTTATGTCAGCATTTCCAGTCAGGAGAAAGAGAGTGTGATTTATACAAAGTATAGATCCCATTCTAATGAAAACAAACACTTGTAGAAATCCTAAGCAGAGATTTATTTCTATCTCATTGGCCAGGATCACACTGCTCCCTTAGCTGAAAGTGAACACAGGAAATGCAGCATTGTCCTCGGACACAATCCCAACCCGCAAAAAAGGGGGTTCTGAAAACTAGAATGAAGAAGAAAGGGGGTATTGTGTGGGCAGTTGAGAAACCTGCCGCAGTCTGTCCATGTTTGGGCATTCGGTATCTTAAAGGCTGGTCTCATAAGCGTTCCAGTCATCTCAGAATCTCAACACTGAGCACCAAGAATGGGTGAAGTGCAATCAATCTGCGTACTGTTGGAAACAACAACAACACAGGGCACGGAGCTGAACTTAGAAAGCTTGAAATCGAGTAGGGTCTTATGGCACAACAATTTTAAAAAGATAAGCTGGTGTATGATACACATATGCATGCATTATACATATTTAGTTGGTCTATGCCCATTAGCACTAGAGATTGATCAAAGTAAGGAAGCTGATTTTATTCAGACCTTATTTTCCTTACAAACTCTTGCAGTGCTCAGATTATCAGAATAGGTCTTGGTGACTCAAAAACATGACAATTTTTCCAATCTTTCTTTTCTTTTCTTCACTTGAGAAACTGGCATGCATTTTGGGGAAATGTTACAGTAGAAAATATTATATTTCAGGGAATCTAATGACAGAAAAAGACACATATCACAGAAACTACTTTGAGGTAGAGATAAAAATAAATATGTTTTTAGCTTCAATCTGAAATCAGGGGTATACTTGAAAAGAGTACAAAATTATTAGAGACAAAAAGATCCTTTTTAGCAACAAACAGAAAGAAACCTTTTATATCCATTTTACCTGAGGAAAAATAATTGTAAAGTAATCTATCATTAATCTTGCATCCTTTTGAACCTATTGCAATTTATAATTTAATATATTATTATCTTGCACAGTACTCATTACTGTGGTCAATACTTCCTATTTGTTAAAGACACTCATTCTTTGATCTTGGCTTAAAATTATGATTATAAGAATATGGATTTTTGACAGGTGCATGCATATTTGCAGGATAAACAAAGCCTGCCACCTGCTTCAAAACCTATCCTGAATCTCAGTTATGAGTTCCTCTTTCATTAGGAAAAATGTGTTCAGAACCACTTTAATATGCAGGCTGCAGGGTTGGTTTGTCAAGAAGCAATAATTGAAGAAACTGAATTGAAATCACACACTTCTTTATTTCAGCACAGTGCTTTCTGCTGAAGGTACAAAAACCTTTCTTTGACCTCTTACTAGTAAATGAAAATAATTATATTAAAATGAAAGTAAAGGTCTTGAATGGATAAAGGAGTTACTGAGATTACACCATCGCTGACAAGTCTGGAAATAGTCCTCTGGTTTCCTAATCAATTCTTGAACTGTTTAGATTCTTAAAATGATTGAAAAGAAAGCTACACTTGGGTCAGGTGCCTGGGACCATGCAGTGTCTCATAATGAACAAAGATGAATTTGATTTGGTGTCTAAGAGACACTTTTAAAGTGAACCCACTAAAAAATGAGATTTTTTTTTTACATATCATAAATTTAATATAAAACAGAATTCCTGTTCCTGAATCTTTCTATTGGACAATTAATTTGCCTATAGAAATATCACCAAATAGCAACAAATATTATTTTTCCCTATGGCCTTAACTAATCCTATCTCTTAAGGATTAGTTCTCGCTCACTGCTATTACAAATTACCACAAATTTAGTGTCTTAATACAAAATGTGCTTTGATAAACTACAAAACTATATTCTTTTGGTTCTGTGTATGTGAAGTCCCACAAAGGTTTCTCCGGGCTGAAATCAATTTGTCCAGAATTGTTGTCTTTTCTGGAGACTTCAAAGAGAAATCCATTTCCTTGGCTTTTCCAGTTTCTAGAAGCCCTCTTGCATTCTTTGCTTGGTGATCTGTTTCCTCCATCTTAAAAGCCAGGAACATCACATGTCTTTAACCATTATTGCACAATCCTGCCTCCTCCTTATACAGGTAAGGACCAGTGCAATTATATCGTGCCCACTCAGATAATCTAGGGAAGATTTTCATGTCAACATTCTTAATGTGGTCACACATGCAAAGTGCCATGTAAGGTAATGTACAAGGTCTGGCAATTAAGTTTGTGAACTTGCCACTATGCACTTATGTTGGCAGCACTGTATAAACAACTCAGTAAGGGTTCATAACCTTGGCATATCAGTGTCTCACAGTTGTGTTAATGTTGACATGTGGTAGCAGCTTGCTGAGTGGTCTTCATTATTGTTGTCGCATGTCTTTGTGTAGCATCAAAAAAATGTCAGAGCTTGAAATAGAGCAATGAGCAAACTTACATAAATTTCTTCTTAAATTTGACAGGAATTAAATCAGGGACTGAACTTATGGGAATAATGCCATGAATAAAATGGCAGTACACAAATGGATAAAACATTTTTCTGAGGGGAGACAAAGTGTTACTGATGAAGAGAGGTCAGGGTGGCCAGTTATGAGCAGAACTGAGGGAACATGGAAAAAAGCTGTCAAATTTTGTGTCAAAATTGTCAGATGACTGTGAGAAGTTTAGAAGGCCAATAAAACATCAATAGAAAAATGGAAAAATCTTAACTAAAATCTTGGCATGAGAAAGGCACGTACAAAAATGATTCTGAAGGAATTCACCCATTACCAAAAGCAAAGATGAGTCAAAGTTTGCCAAGACCTTTTGAAGAGGCAGGATGATGTTTTGGGCCATGTTATCACTGGTGATGAAAAATGGGTGTACCAATTCAACCACAAAACAATGCATCAAAGTGCACAATAAAAATCAGCCAATTCTTCATAGCCCCCAAATTCTGTCAGACCAAACCAAGAGTCAAGATAATGTTGCTAATCTTTTTTTATATCAGAGGGATTGTTCATTTTAAATTTGTACGAACTGGGAAAATTATTAACAAAACTTACTATTTGAAAGTGCTGAAAAGACTGCATGAAAGAGTTAGACCAAAGTGACCTGAACTTATTGCCATCAAGTGATGGCTCTAGCATCACTACAATGCACCAGCTCACATGGCACTGACAGTGAGGGAGCTTTTAGCCACTGAAAATATAACTACAGTGGAACACCTTTCTTGCTCACCTGATCTCCCCAATAACTCTTTTCTTTACCCATCAAAAAAGGAAATATTGAAAGGAAGACATTTTGATGACATTCAGGACATCAAGGGTAATATAATGACAGCTCTGCTGGCTGTTCCAGAAAAAAAAAGTTCCAAAATTGCTTTTAAGGTGAACTAGGTGCTGGCATCAGTACTCCCCAAGGGGAGTACTTTGAAGGTGATTGTAGTGATATTCAGCAATGAGGTAGGGATCACTTTTTCTAGGATGAGTTCTCAAACTTAATTGTCAGATCTTGTATTCACAAAGGGATTGGGATGTATGCATTTTTGCCGAGTCATTGTTCTGCTTATCAAAAAGAAATTACCCAGAATACTAACTAATAATGTTTCACTACAGCAACTCTTAACCAGTCTCAACTACTATTTCTTGGATTCCTTCTTACATGTGGTCCCCTTAAATTCAATGGACCAGGTCATTCTTTCCTCATTGTTCTTATTTGTTTAGTTCTTATTTGCCATCATTTTCTTGTATGTTAATAGACATAAGTCCATGACGACACTTCTGAATACTATTGATCACTAATATTCCATTGTTCACCCACTGGACACATGGCTCATCTTTGTCCTTAACACATTCACTAAATTATCTTTTACCTACAAAATCATAGAGAAGAAATTGAAAGCAATTTGAGGGGGATCTGGAGCAATTGCCTAAGAGGTATAGAGAATCTCCTAAAAAATGTTTTATGGCACTACTAAAGAAAACTATGTTTGTAAATAAAAATGGTGTGTGTGTGTGTGTGTGTGTGTGTGTGTAGAAGTGTTTCATAGTCAAGTCAGTCCAGGATGCCACACTGTATCTCCATCTATAGATCCACAATGCACGTAAGGGGCAAGGAGGCAGTCCTGAATAGTTGTGAAGAGAACAAGTTCTGGAGCTGCATAATATGGGACAAGATCTCTGCATTTCCTCATCTGTAAAATAGAAGGAGAAGAAAAATTCCTGTTTCCTGAGAGGGTTATGAGTACTAAATGAGTTAACATTTATAAAATCTTTTGAATAATAAATGTCACACACTAAGTATTGTATAAATGTTTATAAAATATAAGAAAATAGCTCACAGAAAACTGTTGTAAAGTAATCGGTTTAACTTTGTTTATATTAGTATTCTCTAGTGCTATTTGACCTTGGAGCTGCCTTTTATATTCTTCCCAAATAATATCAATTCACATTCTACAGAAGTACTTTTCAATGGAAAGCCTTTTGGATAACACTGATATTATAACGCTTTATGTATTATTTAAAAATTGTCTATATACTTTCCAGTGGTATTTGGACGTCTAGGGTAAGAGGTGCATTTATACTAGAATATAATTCCAGGATGGAGGCAAGGGGCGGTGTGCACAGGGCACGTAGTTAATATGCAATACATATTTGTTAAATAGATAAAAAAATCTAAATGAAAGATTTTTTTATTAAAGATCTTAAGTTAATGGGTTCTAATCACTTGCTTTAATAAGTTCATGTTTTCCATTTCCAATGTTTAATTAGACATTTTCGTAGAGCAAAAACTTTGTCTGACTCATTTAAAGACTGAATATTGGTAAATAATTCTGATTTGTTCAGATGGTATAAGGCTTTCTTAGCTTTCTTAGTATTTCTTATAAGAAGCAGATAAGAAAAAAAAAAGAAGAAGCAGATAGGAAACTAAAAGGCAATTGTTGCATATGAATCACAGAAAAATAAAAAAGTATGAACCAGAGGTCTAAATGGATTAGTTCCACCACATTAGTGCTGATAAACAAGATAGCTCAGCAGCAGTATACTCTTTCCATTTTATTCATAAATTCCATTTTAGTTTAGCTTCAATTAAGCTGAATATTTCTATTGTGTGATAACAAAAATGTTGGCTTCTACAATAGTTGGCAAAGTTCTGGATAAAATAGCCTTTAATAAATAGCTTCTAAAAATTAATAAGAAAAATCCCGAGATTTCCATAAATGCACCAAGATGATGAACTGCCAATTTAAAACAAGGGAAAATAATGGTTAATGTTAAGATTTTAACCACATTAATATTATGTTAATTAAGAGAGGTATTTTGCCTTTTAAAATCAGTAATTAGAAAATGTGTACTGTTTAATTCTGATAAATGTGTAGAGAAACGGGCCCAGCCATACATTGCTAATGAAGGTATATTGGTGCGATTAACACTTTATATCAAAACCCAAGATATTCATCCTGTTAGATGTATTAATTCTGCTTCATGGAAATGATCCCATGTTATTAATTTGAAATTACCAAAAATATTCATGCATAAAATGTTTATAACAGCTTAATTTATAACACTGAAAATTTTTAATTATGTAAACATCTGGTAATAGGAAATGATTAAGTGAAATATATATAACATTAAAATTATGTTTTGAAAGTATAGTAATGACAAGAAAAAACTATTTGTCTATGTTTAGTAAGCTCTTTTAAAAAAATTGCTTTTGCAGAAGAAGACTAAGAATATTGTCAAAGGTTCGTATGATTATGAGGTGATGAAATTATGGGCAACTATTCCCATGTGTTTATACTTTACAGTATTTGCCTAAATTTCTTGAGAAATTATGTAATATTCTTAAATATGAAAAATAATGTAAAATTGTTGAACATTGTTTCCTGATGATATTAAATCCTCCAGAGAGCAAGGGGAACAGATTGGTTGAGGAGAAAGTCATTGCTGACTTTCAAATGTCTTATGAACAGTCCTGAGTGGGGAGATGAGAACTGTGATGAGACAAGTGGAGAGAGTTAAGGTTGACAGGAGAGGAGCTCAGTATACCAGGAGCCTTGCACACAGCAAGTATTGAAGTTGCCAAATAAAGGATGGCAGATAGGATGAGACCTGCATCAAAGGTTTTGTTTTGTTTTGTATTGTTTTCTTTTTTTTTTTTTTTAGAGGTTTAATCTTTTTTTTTATTGTTTGGAATTCATCAAGGGTACAAAGAATTAGGTTATACTGATTGTGGTTATTAGGTAAAGTTCCTCTTATAATTGTGTCCCACCCGTAAGAGGTGTGCCATATACTGTGACCCTCCATCCTCCTCCCTCATCCCCTCTCCCCACTTGCTTATTCCCCTACTCCACACCTTATATTAGATCATCTACTAATGATCTATTAGAATTGAGTACATTGGATTCTTGCTTCTCCATTCTTGTGATGCTTTACTAAGAAGAATGTGTTCAACCTCCGTCCAGGCTAAAACAAAAGATATAAAGCCTCCATCTTTTTTAATGGCTGAGTAGTATTCTATTCAGAATAGAATACTAACACCACAGCTTGTTAATCCATTCCTGGGTTGGTGGGCATTTAGGCTGCTTCCATATTTTGGTGATTGTAAATTGAGCTGTGATAAACAGTCTAGTGCAAAAGTCTTTATGATAAAATGATTTCTTCTGGATAGATGCCTAGTAATGGGATTGCAGGATCAGATGGAAGGTCTAATTTGAGTTCTTTGAGGATTCTTCATACTTTTTCCAAAAAAGTTGCATTATTTCACAGTCCCACCAGCAGTGTAAAAGTGTTCCCTTTTCTCCACATCCACTCTATTTATCCATGTACCTTTGAGACTTTGTGATATGGGCTATTCTCACTGAGGTTAGGTGATATCTCAGGATGTTTTTGATTTGCATTTCTTGGATGATCAGGGATGATGATTTTTTTTCAAATGTTTGTTAGCTATTTGTCTGTCTTTGTCAGAGAAGGTTCTATTTATATCTCTTGCCCAGAGGTAGATGGGATTGTTACTCTTTTTCTGATGATTAATTTGAGTTCTCTGTAGGTTCTAGTTATCAACCCTTTGTCAGATTATACCCTGCAAATATCTGTTCCCATTCTGAAGTTTGTCTTTTTGTTTTACTTGTTGTGTCCTTAGGTGAACAGAAGCTTTCCAGCTTAATTAAGTCCCATTTGTTAATTGTTTTGATGGTCACTGAAGTCTTCATAAAAATCTTTCCCAAGTCCAACATCACCAAGAGTTTTTCCAAGACTTTCTTCTAAGATTTTTAACATTTGATTTACTAGATTGAGGTCTCTTATATATCTTGAGTCAATTTTTGCAGGGGGTGAAATGTGGGGTCAAGTTTCAGTCTTTTACATGTCATTACCTAGTTCTCCTAGCACCATTTTTGAATAGGGATTCTTTTCTCCACTGTATGCTTTTGTTAGATTTATCCAAGATCAGCTGTCAAGTAGAGACTGGTTTCATTTCTTGGTTTTCTATTCTATTCCATGTGTCTATGTCTCTATTTTTGTGCTAGTTCCATGCTGTTTGATTACTATAGACTTGTAATATAGCCTGAAGTCTGGTAGGGTGATGCCTCTGACTTTGTTTTTATTGCTAAGAATAGCCTTATCTATCCGGAATTTTTTTTCTAGTTCCATACAAAACAAAGTACTATTTCTTCCAGTTCTTTAAAATATGATGTTGGTATTTTAATGGGGTATACATTGAATCTGTAGATTCCTTTGAGTAGAATAGACATTTTGACAATGTTGATTCTTCCCAGCCAAGAACATCGTACATTCTTCCATTTGATAGTATCTTCTGCAATTTCTTTTCTTAGGATTTCTTAATTCTCTTTGAAAAGAACTTTTACCTCTTTTGTTTGATATATTCCTAAGTATTTCATTTTCTCTTTGAAGATACCGTGAAGGGAATTGTGTCCTTGATTTGCTTCTCAATTTGGCTGTTATTGGTGTATACCAAGGTTACTGATTTGTGGACATTGATTTTATACCCTGAGACGTTACTGTATTTCCTGTTTACTTCCAGGAGTTTTGTGGTTGAGTCTTTGGGATTTTCTAAGTAGTAGATCATATCTTCAGCAAGGAGGGAGAGTTTGTCCTCCTGTGCTCCCATTTGGATACCCTTTATATCCTTCTCTTGCCTGATTGCATTGGCTAGAACTTCCAGAACCATGTTGAATAATAGTGGAGATAGTGGATATCCTTGTCTGGGTCCAGTTCTAAGTGGAAAATCTTTCAGTTTTACACCATTTAATATGATGTTAGCTGTGGGTTTGTCAGAGATAGCTTCAATCAGCTTAAGAAATGTGGCAACTATGCCTATTTTCTTAAGTGTTCTTGTTAGAAAAGGATGCTGAATTTTGTTAAATGCTTTTTCTGCATCTATTGAAAAGATCATGTGGTCTTTTTTTTTTTCTTCTATTGACATGGTGTATTACATTTACAGATTTGTGTATGTTGAACCAACCTTGCATCCTTTGGATGAAATCTACTTAATTGTAAAGTATAATTTTTTAATCAGTATCTGCAATCTATTAGCTAAGATTTTGGTGAGTAAGATTTTTTCTATCGATATTCATTAGTGAATTTTTTCTGTAGTTTTCCTTTTTAGTTCGGTCCTTTGCTGGTTTTGGAATCAAGGTGATGTTTGCTTCATAGAACATGCTAGGGAAGGTTCTTTCCTTCTCAGTATTTGAAATAGATTTTGCAGTATAAGTACATGCTCATCTTTGAGGTGTGACAGAATTCTGATGTGAAGCCATTTGGTCCTGGGCACTTTTCGTTGGAAGCTTTTTTATTGTTTCTGCAAACCCATTGCTTGATATTGGTCTGTTCAAGAGATCTATTTCTTCCTGGTTAAGTTTAGGAAGATGGTGATTCCAGGTATCAGTACATTTCCTCCACATTGGCAAATTTCTGGGCATAACATTTTTGGTAGCGCTCAGTAATAATTTCTTGTATCTTTGTGGTATCTGTCATTATTTCCCCCTTTTAATTTCTGATTGAGGTTATGAATGATTTTATTTTTCCATTTCTGGTTCATCTGGCCAATGGTTTATCAATTTTGTTTATCTTTTCAAAGAACCAAGTTTTTGTTTTATTAATTTTCTGAATGATTATTTTATTTTCAATTTCATTTATTCCTGATTTAATTTTGGTTATTTCTTTCCTTCTGCTAAGTTTGGGATTGGCTTGCTCTTCCTTTTCCATTTATTTAAGATGATTCATTAAGTGATTGCTGTGTTGTCTTTCTGTTTTGGGGGGATGTAGGTATTTAATGTGATAAATTTCCCCCTTAGTGCTGCTTTTGTGGTGTACCACAGGTTTTGGTAGCTTGTGTCATCAGTGTTGTTATGCTCAAAAAAGTTAATGATTTTCTTTTTCATGTCTTCGTTGACCCAACTGTCATTCAGCATATAGTTGTTTAATTTCCTTGCCTTATTGTTGGGATGACAAAGGAGTAATAGTGTGTGGTCTATAGTAGGGTACTTTAACCCACACTCACAAATCCCAACCTCTGGGGGTGCTAAATTGGGTGGGTCCCTTGACATCTGTAGCTTTTTTTCCAGCCTGAGCAGACACAGGATCCTATCTCCACCAAAGAGAGAAGAAAAACAAAACCCCTATAAATCACACCAACCCAAACAAAAACCTTAAGGGTTAAAGTTGGAGGAAATACCAAATAACAGGGGCAGAAAGACTAACAAAAATGAAGCCTTTGAAAAATATAGTTACATGAGAAAAATTAAGAAAAAAAGAAAAAGAAAAATCTGGGGAAGGGGGAAGTTTAAAAAAAATTTTTTTAAAAGAAAAAAATTTTTAAAACTACATATATGTAGCTGAATATTGCCTGGGTAACAGGTGACCTTCTGGGATCTGGGATGCTAATCATAATGCTGATACAGCTGTAGAAGATGGAAACTAGAAGCATCTGCTGACTTCTTTGCCCTCAAACCCCATGGGATTGGGAGTCTAAATGTCTCCTCAGCCCACTTAATAGACACTCTTCAACCTTTCCAAAGACTGTCCCTTGGCTAAGCAGTGGCTTTCCCATGAAAGCATGCATCTCTCAGGTCTCCCCAGAAGTGGCTGCCTACTTTTCAGGCATGCCAGAGCCAGCCTCTCTCTACGACCCTGAGGGCTGAGGTGCAAGGCAGCGCTCACCCACAATGTCTGCATCAGGCCTGCAGAAGAACAATAAAAGCTTGATTCTGCTACTGGCAGCTCAGTCTTGGCCTCTAGGCACTGTTGAAATTCACTTGCTTACATACCCAAGGTCTCCCAAGGTAACTCAACCAAGTGCCTAAGTTCCCCTTTTCCCCCTCAAAAAGAAAAAAAAATGCATGCAGGGAAAGCCTTCCCTATCTCCAAATGCTCCCCACTGCAGTAGCTCTTGCTGCTGCAGCTGTCATGGACATGGCCATCGCACACACTTGCTGCTTCTACAATGCTTTTTTGATCTCCTCTTGGGGATCCTGAAGTTTTCCATTGCTTCCCTGTGCTCCCAAAGGAATTTTTTTTTTTTTTTTTTGAGTAGGGCCCACAAGTCAGAGATGCCTAGAGTCTTCTCTCCAGTCTCACTACCCTCCTTTTATTATTATTGTTTTTTAAATAGAGGATATTTAAGAATGTATGTCAGATGATGTTGAAGTTAACATCCTAGAAGAGAAAGAAACAGAGCGATAGGATATGGATAAAAGTTCTTTCATATTTTTTCAGATATTATTTATAGTGACTATATTTACTAAATTCAGTAAATTATATAGGAGAATAAAGGAATTCACATACATTTATGAATTAAGCACATTTACTTACCTTAAAAAATATCTTGTAGTTTACAAGTTTGGCTTTTAGCTTTAAAATTTTGGGAATAGATTGTTTTATCAGATTTTAAATAACTTTTCCATTTTTCTTTGACAAAAATGAAGTAAAAAAAATAAATGAAACCCTAGGAACTTTCAGTGTATCCAGTTCTTGCATATGACCAAAATATAGATTTTATAAGTTGAGTGATAAACCATCTGTGAGTAGTTTGGCTATTTTACTTGTTTTTATTTTTAAAATTCATCATAGTATTTTATTTTAACTGGCAAATAATTACATATATTTATGAGGGGCAATGTAATGTTTTGATATATGTTTATATTGTGGAATGATTAAAACAAGTTAATTAACAAATCCATCCATACTTACCATTTTGTTTGTGGTGAAAACTTTTTCTTTTCTAATTTTGGCTGCAATGTGGTGAAATGTCAATAAATCACCAGATACCTAATAGAGGTTCTTCATTTGACAAACATATCTTTAGCCAGGTGCTAGAAACACAGAGGTGGGTGAAGTTCTCAGGAACCTTGTTTTAATGGAGTTTACAATTCCTTGGAAAGATGAATATTAAACAATTAAGTGTGATGGAGATTATAAGGCTTCTATACTAGGGAGGTACCCTGGTATGTGAATCATGAGGAATTATTATTTAATCTAGGGTTTAAAGAATGACTAGAAGTAAGTAAACCAAGATGGCAGAAGAGTTTAAAAGTGAACTACTATACAAAGAGCTCAAGGCCTGAAGTGCTGATTCATTCAGAGAATTTCAGCATGTTGGATGTGAGAGAGACGAGGCTAGCTGTAGGTGAAACTGAATCATAAAAGGTCTCATCAATCATAGTACAAATCTTGCTTTTAAGCCTAAAGGCAATGGGAGGTTTCTGGAAAATCAAAATTAGAAAGTAATATGATTAGATTACAGTTTTTGTTAAAAACCTTCATTCTGGCTGCAGTAAAAAGCAGAGTGCAGTTGGGCAGTGGTGGGCAAGCTGATTTGAGAAGAGTGTGATCATTCTCCAAGAGAAAGATGAGTGGCTTGGATTGTGGTGTTGGTAGCTGGAACAGAGAGAAGAGCATGGACTTTAGAGAAATATAGGAGATACAGCTGACAAGATTTAGGCCAATAGCAATAAAATGAGAATGACGCTTATAATTTCAAGCTTAAAGAAAAAAATGTAAGATTAATTTTTCTCTACTTTTTTTTTTTTTTTTTTTGGAGACATGATGGTCTTTTTCTGTTTCCCAGTCTAGCCTCCAATCCCTGGGCTCATGTGATCCTCCCACTTAGGTCTCCTGAGTCACTGTTGCTACAGGAACATGCCACCATACTCAGCAAGATTCATTTTAATAATATATTTAATTTGACTCAGTATACCCAGATGATTATTATTTCAACATGTAATCAATATTGAAAAATATCAGTAATGTTTTGTAATCTTCCAGAGTGTAATTCACACTTACAAAATAGTTCAATTTGAAGTAACACATTTCAAGGGCTCTATGATCAAATATGGCCAGTGGCTAAACATTTGGAGGAAATCTGAGTGCAGATTCTAACCCTAGTATTTGGGTTGGTAGGTTTTATAATCTTTAATACATTATAACCTTCAATATACTATGAACACTCCATTGTGTCCTTGTAATGATTAAATAATTTACATGAAAATAAAGGATGTTCAATAAAGGATTATTTAATATGAGAAACTGGTAGTTGTCCATTTAGGCTCTGACTTTGTGATGCTAAAATAAGGAGCAATTTATTCAAATCAGCGAGGAAAAAATATTTAGACTGACTGAATTACTTTATAAAGGCTGAAAATAATAAAAACAATTGGTTGCTTGCTACGTACAAACTATAATTTAGAACTATTGTCACCGATTGCCTCCTTAGGTGAAAGGTACACAATAAACAAGTGTGTAAAACTGTGCTTTAATGGCACTAATATTTTTGTTTCAGCAAAAAAGTACACCATTGGGACAAAGTAAATTGTGACATTGCACCATTTTTCACGTTCTATTAGTTTTCATGAACAACTCACTCTTTCATTGTGTCTGAATGCATTAAATCTCTAGTAAACACTGCAGAGAAACATGTTACCATCAATAGTTACACCGTCTCTGTGAAATGATTTATTTCCGAAGCTAAAGTAAGACTTTCTTTTCTTCTGGTAGCAGTCACAAAAAATGCCCAGGCTGCTTTTGATCATGCCTACCTGGCTGATGAATTAAAATAGTCAACACATCAAACCAGTTTTCAGATGTTTCCTCCTTTTTAACTCTGCAGGAATATTCCCATAGACACATCAGAGAGGAATTTAGCTTAAGGCAACTGATTAATCAATCATATGATTTTTCAAGGCAGCATCTCTATTAGGGAATGAGCTTCTTTAACTGGAGCAGCATAAATGAACTGTGAGCAGGGTGTTGGGGAGATGTCTGGGTTTGCCCATTCCCACGTCTTTGTTGGTAATGCTTTAAAAAAACAATTCTAGTTAAGCCATTTTTCTTACCACATTGCAACAACTCCTCATGCTTTAAGAACAAAAATCACAGTTTTCGGGGTGGTCCACATGGCTGTGAGCACTAAGCACACCTTCCTTTTCATGGTCAGTTTCCATGTTGTCTCTGGCATATCTGTCCCCCACCTCCCTGTCCACCTACACACACATTCTCTGCTCTCACCATCTCAGCCAGTCTGGCCTTCTGGGGTTCATCAAGTGTACAATCTTTGCTCCTTCTGGGACCTTTTCATAAACCATTCCCTATGTTTATAATAATCTGTTTCTACCCACCACCTTTTGCCTTTTCAAAATTAAACTTATTTTGAGATAAACTTAGAAGTTTAATTATAGTTTTACATGGGATAATAAGAAATACAGACAGATCCCATGTTTTCTTTATCCAGTTTCCCAGTAATAACATCTTATAAAGTTATAGTTCAATATTACAACCAGGACCTATAGTCACTATACATCATATAAAGTATGACAATTAAGTTCACAAACTCATCCTAGAAAAAGTGGTACATACCACATTGTTGAATATTGCAAGGGTCACCAGATGCCCAAGGGAGTACTTCAAAGGTGACTGTAGTGATATTTAGGAATGAATTATGTAGCACGATTTCTAGGATGTGTTCACTAATTTAATTGTCAGACCTTCCATGTATTGAAACATTTCTATGTACTCCATAAATCTGTACAATTATTGTATGTCAACTAAGTTATTGACATACAATAATTGTACATATTTAACTTTAAAAAAACAAATATTTTTTAAAGAAGTTAAAAGAGAAAATAAAATTAAGAACATTTCCATCACAAGGATCCTTATTGTTGCCTCTCCTAACCACAGATACTTCCCTCCAGCACTCCCACTACTGACTTACCTCCGGCAACCATTATTTTGTTCTCCAGTTCTATGAGTCATTTCAAGAATGTTATACAAATGAACATGTATCATATGGTGACTGGCTTTTTATCACTCAGCTTAATTCTTTGGAAATTGATGCCAGTTGTTGAGTAATCACTAGCTTGATATTTTCTGTATCAAACTGTATATCCACAGTTTGTTTAACTGTTCACCCACTGAAGGACATCTCCGTGTTTCCAGTTGTGGACCATGATGAATCAAACTGCTATTAAACATTCATGTACATGCTTTTGTTGTTGTTGTTGTTGTTGTTTTGTAGAGACAGAGTCTCACTTTATCGCCCGTGGTAGAGTGTGGTGGCATCACACAGCTCACAGTAACCTCCAACTCCTGGGCTTAGGTGATTCTCTTGCTTCAGCCTCCCAAGTAGCTCGGACTACAGGTGCTCACTACAATACCCAGCTATTTTTTGTTGCAGTTTGGTCGGGGCTAGGTTTGAAACCCCCACCCTTGGTATATGGAGCTGGTGCCCTATCCACTGAGCCACAGGTGTCACTCATGTACATGTTTTTATGTGAACATAAATCTTCATTTCTCTAGGATAAATTCCCAAAAGTACACTGTTAAGTGGCATGATAGTTGTCTGTTGTTTTTCAAAAACTTGCCAAATGTTTTCGAGGGTGGCTTTCCTATTCTTCACCACCACCAGTATTGTATAAGTGATCCACTTTCTGTCCATCCTCACCAGCATTTAGTCTTGTCACTAATTTTTATTTTAGTCATTCTGTTAGGTGTAGTCTCACTGTGATTTTAATTTGCATGTTCCTAATGGCAAACAATGTTAAATACCTTGCACATTTGCCATCTGCCTTCTATAAAATGTTTTTCATGTCTTTTTACCTACATTCTGATTGCATTGTTTGATTTTGTACTGGTGTGTTTTGAAAACTTTTTATATAGACTAAGTAACACCTCATTGGATCTATGGTTTTATTCTTCCTAGCTTTTGTTTTCATTTTCTTAAGTAGGTTTTGTGCAGAATAAAAGTTTTAACTTCAATGAGTCCACTTTATCACCTTTTCCTTTTGAGACTATGTTTTGGTGTCAAGTCAAAGAACTCTTCACCTAGTCCTAGAACATGTAGATTTTCTTCTTTTTTTAATAAGACAAAATTTATAGTTTTTATGTTCTACTTTTAAGTCTGTGGTCCAGTCTGAGTTAATTTTGTGTTTGCTATGAGGCTAGGCTAAGATTTATTTTATTATCAGTAAATTATTGATGATATTTATGGAATAAGGTTGTGTATAGAGTAGAAAGGGCTTTTGTTTTGTAGTTAGATTTTGCCACTTTACTAGATGGGTCACATTTGTAAGTCTCTTTTGTCCTTTGCATGCTATTTAGTTGACACTAAGTGATATAACAAGCACAAATCTTCATAGAATGTGTGGTACAATCACAACCAATAGCTATTAGTTTCTGAAATTACAGTCTTGCTTTATTTTTCTCTTTATCTTTGGTGCCAAGCACATTTCCTTGGACATGGCAGAAATTAATTTTTGAGTGGAATTCAGTTGCTTTGCTTATTCTTATTTAATGGGACTTATACGATATTATATGTTTATAATAGAACATCATACATCTAGCGAAACATAGGTAAAAGGAATGCAAAATTTAGGTAGGAAGGAACAGAGTTTTGTTTAGAAAGCTAAATAGTTGTTTTATCAATAGTTCATCCTTGAACTAGAACAGCAGGATAAAAGTGGTAAATACACTTACAAGGAGAGAATACAAACATCCACTATGTAATAATCACCATAGAAAGTTACAAAAAACATTTGGAAACATGAAACAAATGTGAACTGTGCTTAGAAGAGAGATGTCCTCTGAAGAAGATAAGAGAATTCTTTGTCAAACGGAATCCGCTTTACTGAGTCAGGTAAAAAGAACAAAGAAAAGTAGCATTTGCTTTCTTTGATATCAAAATACATACTTGGTATTGGGTATAGGAAATAAAGAATGGCAGAAATGAGTTTATAGCTTTTTGTTGACCTGCTCTTTATCATCTCAGAACCATGAAGCCTGTGGGCCCGTGGAATGACTATGAAGGGACTATCCTTGGGGCAAAGTGCCCATTGCATTTTAAGCAACAACATATATATAAGATACTGGGTGCTTCTAGCTCCTGAGAAGGCTGCAACTTGTAGTTGTGAGGGAGATAATAGTGCGGGGAAATATACATCTGTGAGCAAAAAGGGGTGATATTGAGATGGGAAATCATCAGTGAACCATAAAATGATGATAAATATTCAACATATATGCTAGCCCTTGCTCTATGAGCTTTACATGTATTTAAATTATTTACTTATTATCTCTATTGTTCGTATCATGATATGAACAATATCATGGGATATAGAAGCCACACTATTCCCATAGGCCTTATGACATTCCACCTCTCCAGGGACAAGGGAGAACAGATTATCTTACATCTACTCTGTGCTTCCTGTTGTGGGTTGATTTGTGTCCCCTCCAAGCTCCTCTCCCTCTGCCATTCATATGTTGAAGACCTCACCTCTGATACATCAGGACATGACCTTCCTTAGAAATGAGGTTGCAGATGTAATTAGCTCTGCTAAGGTCATATTAGGGTAGCATGGACACATAATCCATTATGACTAGTATCCTTTTAAACTATATGTGTATATATATATAGTTTATTATTGGGGATTCATTAAGGGTACAAAGAACTGGGTTACACTGATTGCATTTGCTAGGTTCAGTCCCTCTTATAATTGTGTCCCACCTCCAAGGGGTGTGCCATACACCATGATCCCCCACCCTCCTCTCTCCTTCCTTCTCTCTGCTCCCCCATCCCCCTACCCATCACCATGTCAACAATTGTCCTCATATCAGCATTGAGTACATTGGATTCTTGCCACTCCATTCTTGTGATGCTTTACTAAAAAGAATGTGTTTCAGCTACATTCAGGTTAATACAAAAGATGTAATGTCTCCATAATTTTTAGTGGCTGAATAGCATTCCATGGTATACATATACCACAGCTTGTTAATCCATTCCTGGATTGGTGGGCATTTAGGTTATTTCCACAGCTTGGAAATTGAAAATTGAGCTGCAATAAACAGTCTAGCACAAATGTCCTTATGATAAAATGATTTTTTTTCTTCTGGGTAGATGCCTAGTAATGGGATTTCAGGATCAATTGGGAAGTCTAATTTGAGTTCTTTGAGGATTATCCACACTTCCTTCCAAAGAGGCTGTATTAGTTTGCAGTCCCCCAAGCGGTGTAAAAGTGTTCCCCTCTCCACATCATGCCAGCACCTGCAGCTTTGAGATTTTGCGATGTGGGTCATTCCCACTGGGGTTAGGTGATATCTCAGGTGATTTTTTCAAAAGGGGTAGCTGAATACCTAGATGTGCATATGTGGAGAATGCCACAAGAACATGAAGACAATCATCTATAAACCATCTATAAGCCAAGAAGATAAGTATGGAATAAATCCTGCCCTCATAGTCCTTGGAAGGAGCTTACCCTGTCAATACCTCGATTTCTATATTCTGACCTCTAGAACTGTAAAACAATACATTTCTGTTGCTTAAACTACCCAGTTTGTGATGCTTTGCTTTGATATTATTAGCAACCTAGCACACTTTCTCTGGAACAGTGATCATTGCAATTTTGGAGGTTATGTATCTCTTTGAAAATATTTTGTTTATTTATGTAGATACAGAATCTTAACTCTGTTGCCCTGGATAGAGTACTGTGGTGTTATAGCTCACAGAAACCTCAAACTCCTGAGTTTCAGAGATCCTCTTGCCTCAGCCTCCCAAATAGCTGGGACTACAGGCACCTGCCACAATGCCTGACTACTTTTAGAGACAGGGTCTCACTCTTGCTCAGGTTGGTCTCAAACTCCTGAGCTCAGGTGATCAACTGCCTTGGCTTCCCAGAGTGCTAGGATTGCAGGATTGAGCCACTGCAACTAGCCCTCTTTGAAAATACTTAAAAGCAAAAACCAATAGAGGATCTTGCCAGAGAATTTCCATGCCCACTATTTACATGTAATTTATGGAGGTTCATAAACGTTCTGTAATTCATCTGTAGACCCTCACCCCCACCCCAGGCCGGGCTGAGAACTATTCCATGAAGTTAACAAGACCTCACCCAACCACTCTCTAGGCAATGCTTCCTGAACACATGGCCCTGAACTGAGCATTCTCCATTAAAAGAATCACCCCTTAGTGTGTGTCAGTAATGAAAGGAATTAAGGCTTTAAAAAGCTGATCTTGTGAGCTGTGTGACTCACATCACAGACTTCAACTGCCTTAGAAATACTGTGGATGTTTCTATAGTCTTCTGAAAAATCAGACAAATTTTTCTTTTCTAATTAAAAAGAATCTGCCTCTTCTAATTTTCAGGGCCATGTTTAGAAATGAGTAGAGTTAGCTTATTGCTTTGGTGCCCTGGAGGGAAAGACATTGAACTCTAAAAGACTATTGTTGTCCCTTGGTATACACAGGGAACTGGGCATCAGTGTATATCAAAAGCCATGGATGCTCAAGTCCCTTATAAAAATGGAATAATATTTGTTTCTTGATTATCCTTTCATCTCTTATGATACATCATACAATGTAAATAGTATGTAAATAGCCATTATACCATATTTTAAAATTTGTAGTATTTATGAATGGTTTGTTATTGTCAAATTAAAAAATATTTTCCATCTGTGGTTGGTTGAATCTGCAGGTGTGGAACCTATGGATATAAAGGGCCAACTGTACTTTTATTTCTGTTTGAAAGTGCAAGTATAATTTTTGGGGGGGTGGAGGAGGTGGATAAAAAGGAAAGCAAAGAAACTGAGGAAGTAGCTCTGGTAAACACAGAGGAGCATGAGAGGTGAATCCAAAAGCTCCCATTGCTGCTTTCACAGCAGCTTAGCCCTGTGAGTGTTTACACATATCCAGTGTGTTCTGTGTGTACTAGATTGGAAGGCATTATGCAGAGAAAGATATGAACCACCTGACTCAAGTATTTTTCTCTCTTAGTGTTTGTAGCTGTGTCTTGTTCTCAGAAGTTGGTTTTCTCCTCTTGCTCAAATAATTCATCTCTCTATTACTATGCTTAAAACTCTGGGAAAGTCAATCTGTCTTGTGTTGCCATTTTCCAGCCACAGGAAACAACTGTGTGTGCCATGGACTTGAAGAAGTCTTCCTACCTGTGTTCTCGTGACTTTTTGATGCCATTCACTTTGAGGAGGAGATACTTTATCTTGATATTGCCAATGCCACTCAAATACTGACTCAGAAGAGTAACTCCACATTGTTCAGCTGTCATTATTATCACCAAATAAGCATCAAATATAATCTGGAACATAATCTTCCTGCAAGCTGAATGAGATTTCAATGAGCCCAGTTGCTTCTCTCATTTCTGCCACAGGAAGAGTGATGATCATTTAGGATCCTTCCTCTATGCATCTCTTTCCTCCTACCAGCCTCTTGGTCTGTGAGGCTCAGTTATTTTTGCCCATGGGAATCCAGTTCATTTTTTACAGCCTAATGCACACACTATCATCACAAAGCCCTCTGGCTCTCTCAATTGAATGGAATGTCTACATTTTATGGTTTTCCTTAGGTCATAGTTATTATACTTACAATCTGTTTATGAATGTCCACCCAATGGATTTTAAGGTCCTGAGGACAATGTCTGACCTTGATTATTTTTCATCTTCCTTCATACTGAACATATAGCTCTCACCTCAGGGTATATTAGACCTTTTTGGAAACCTTTTAATATCTGGACCTGCTACTTAGATTTCCTACATGAATCAGACTTTGGATTTGCTTTTGCATTTGAGTAGAAAGTAGTTTGGAAGGTACGAAATTGAAGAATGTAGGGAAAGAAACATATCAGGAGATACCAGTCATTTACTGAGATTTTATAGTATACCAGTAGAAATGTAATAGGTAGGCTCGGCGCCTGTGGCTCAAGC
>NW_003852432.1:4292676-4293560 GCF_000181295.1 Otolemur garnettii
AGAGAAAACCAAGACTAGCATCCAGATTTTAGACTTACTCAATTTAAGAAAGATATATCGAGGGAGGGGATCAGTGGTGAAAGCTGATCAGAGCATGAATCTTTTCTGGTAAAAGGATGATGTTGGCCCAAGTTCAAACTATTAGTTCCCAGCTCTAATCAGTTCAGATATAGAAGCAGCAGCCCCCCCGCCCCCACCCCAGCACGAACTTGAGATTTAAGCGTGCTGTATCTCAGCCAGCTTGCCTGATGAATGTTAAATAAGGATAACGTCTTTTCAAGACATGCTTCCTAGGATTTAAATTGAGACAACTGCTCCTCTCTGTAGATTTCTTCCTTGAAAAAGAAACACTGAATATTCCCTAGTGACCGACCAACCCTAAAATAAAACCAATAATGTTCTTCTCTAGGTATAATGCTAAGAGGGCCCAATGGTGGGTATAGGAAGTGGGACAAATAAACAGGAAGTTAGGGTGAAAACAGGGAAAGGTAACAGCCCAGCTTGCAATCATTTGTTCAGTAAATGCTTATCAAAAGCCAACTTTAAGTCAGTAAAATGGCTAGAAACACATTAGCATGTTTGAGGGAATAATAAGGGTAATTTGCTTTAGAGCAGCAAGAGAGGAGGAGTGGCTGGTAGGAGGTAAGAACTGGAAAAGGGCTAGGTCCAGACCAGGGAGCCGCAAGGAATTTTGATTTTATTCTAAGTGTGATATTTAGATGCTGGAAAGTTTTGCATAGAGGATGACATAACTTGGTATAGTTGTAAAATCTCTATTTGGCTACTGTATGGGAAATGAGCTGTAGTAAGGTAAGAATGAGCAGGGACACTGGCAACCAGAGTACCGCACTCTGAGGAAAGTCAAGGCTGGCTTTTACAAGATT
>NW_003852432.1:4293748-4294620 GCF_000181295.1 Otolemur garnettii
TGGAAAAGGGCACAGATAAGTCTGTAAGTCTACAGTGAAATGGCTTTTTCTCAGTTTCTTCATTTACCAACAACATTTAATGCAATGGTTTACTCTTTTCTTTTTAAAACATATTCTTCATTTGTCTTATGGAACATGTGGTTCTCCTCCTGCCAATACAACTGCTCTTCCTTCTCTGCTAGATACCCCTTTTATTTCCAAACACTGACTGTTGGCATGCCAGAGGACTCAGTTCTCTCATTCTTCTCAAAGTACGCTCATTCCCTGGGGAAGTGATCTATGTCCATGGTTTAAAGTAACATTTATATGCTGATGATTTCCAAATCTACATTGTCATCTCATATGTATCCTCCAAATACAGTTGCATAAATTCATTTTCCTGCTCACAAGCTCTGTGTGCAGGTCTCATTGGCATCTATGTCTTAACATAGCCATAGCAGAACATACTTGTCACTCCCCTCTTTCCAAAAGTGGTGTCTTCAGCATCTCAGGGAATAACACCTCCATCTTTCCAATTGCTTAGCTCAAAAACCTTGAAGTTGATAAACAAATCCTTTCAGCTGTGCATTCTAACAATATTCTGAAAGGAAGAGTCCTTGAAATTTCACCATCACAACCACCTTTGTCCAAGTAACCAAAATCTCTCTTCTGGGTAAGTATTTTTGCCCCCTAATTGACTTTTCCACTCTCCTCATTCATATAGTTTATTTCCTGCCAAGATGAATTATCCTTTGAAAATGATACATATTATGCAGTTCTCCCACTTTAACTCTCCATCTCAGTCAAAATAAAAGCCAACGCACTTGCAGTGGTTGAGGGGACACTACATGATGTAGCTCCCAACCATTTCTCTTGTCTCTATAACTTACTTG
>NW_003852432.1:4303023-4310525 GCF_000181295.1 Otolemur garnettii
ACATGACACCTAAGACAAATAGTGTAATTTTGATGCATTCTGTTTTATTTTTATAAATAATTTCAACTCTTTATTCTTGGAAACATTCAATATTTCCTCTCAGTTCTGCATAATCCTGGTATCATAGAATTCTGTGAAAAGCCACTTATGTTGAAGACAAGCTGCCTTTTAAGTAGTTCAAAGGGATAATAAACTTACTCCACAAGTGGCTTTAAAATGTGCCAAAAAGAAGTTGATTGCCGTAAGCTATAAATTTTGGCTTTTGGAAGAATTACTAAGTCAAAATAAATGCATAGTCATTTTAATTGCCCCAAAATATTGCCTACATTCTGAGTCACTGTCCCTCCAAATAAATTAACAACTAAAGTAATACCAGAAACTAATTGTAGAGCAGTCTTCAAAATTCTGTGCCACAGACAATGTTTTAGCTAAGGGCAGGTCTACAGACGGATAGTAGCAAGACTTCTATAGCTTTCTCCACCCAAGCTTACCCATACTGACCTGTTAAAATGCTGCAGGCTATCCTACTATTTGTCAATATCGTGGCTTTCCCTAGAAAATACTATTTAAATTATGTTATTCCAATGAGGAACTAACTCAATAAAAACTAAGTATCTTATCAAATAAGTACAGTGTTAAAGGCATGTCTGAAGGTCATGTATTAGCTCCTGCCCTGGAGAAGCTTCCTATCTAGAGGAAGATAGGAATGGAGGGTAACTGGTGGGGTATGGGGAAACCTAAAAGTGAAGGCACAACCAGATTTAACAACACGGACTTGGAAAGCCAAAACTTAAGAATTTAAGCCAATAGTAGATTCTGGGACTTAGGGACAAAAGCAGAGAGGAAGGTAAAGTAGATGACTAGCAACCAGCAAATGAACTAGTCAACGAAATATTTAAATAACCACCAATATAGCACACTTGGTCTTGGTTATCTCTAAAATCTGGACAAGTATGAGACTGTGTCCACAAAAGTTTGGTTTCTGACATAGCCTTAGGCTGACCTGACATACAGGTGAAACAAGGTTGTAATGAGTTCCTTGTGTTACATTCAATAATAAAATCCTCTGGATGGAATCCAAGGCAAATTTGCCCTTGCTGAATCACAGTTTTTCATTTGTTAGAGTTGTTCTGACGTGTTGCAAATATGCTGCTTAGTCACTCAAAAATGACACACATAAGTACTAACGAATTTAGGAGCCACTAAACTTGAACATGAATTTTAATATCAGCATTTTTCTCATATTCTGTCAAAATGTTGTATATCGTAGAATTATTTTACTGAAATACATTTCGTCATCAGTTTTCATGATGCAAACATGAAACTAATCCTTGAAATTTATTAAACTGTTTGCTTTAAATTTTTTACTTAAAACATTATTCACTATAGCACAAAACTTCACTTCTGAGGATTCATAAAAGAACCATTTTCAGCTTTATCTAGAGTAACTGGTTTGCTTTTATGATATTACTGTTATGAAATAGGTTATTGATTTTGTTCCCTTCTTTGCTCTCACCATTGAGTAATTCAGAAACAAATTTTTTTCTACCTGCAAGACTGCATGGCAGGCATTTCTGTGTATTCACCTTGTACCTAAGTTTGGTTTTTATTTTTATATTATTTCTCTTCTTGTGGTAATTTTTTCTATATTTTTATTGTGATTTATGAAATTTTATCCATATATATCATACATACCTATATAAAAATAAGCATACACCAATATACATAATTACTGACATTAATATAAAAATATAATTAAGAAGATCACATTCAAGATTAATAGCGTGTTAACTGGGTACTGTGGCTCGCATCTGAGGTCCCAGCTACTCAACAGGCCGAGGCAGGAGGATCACTTGAGCCCAAGAGTTTGAGGTTGCTATAAGCTACGATGCCATGGCACTCTGTCTGAGGCAACAGAATAAGACTCTGTATCAAAAAAAAAAAAAAAAAAAAAAAGAAAGAAAAGATTAATACTAAACTGTGTTTAGCTTTTGAGTGACCAAAATGTGTAATATATACACACACACATATGTGCATATGCATAGAAGGATAGGTTTGTAATTATGTCATTCATCTCTTATCTTTTTAAGAACAAGCATTTTTTAATTTCTTAAAGGTCTTCTCCCAAATAATACCACAGCCAGAACCAAATGATTGCTTAATATAACACAGTACTATAAAGGTGTTTCTCATCAGTGCAATCATCTGTATTCTTGTCAAGCCAGTTGTGTGTACATATCAAACACGAATAACACAAGGAACTTTTCTTTTCACATTGGACAATGAAGGTGAGATTTTTCTTGTCATTATTTCGTATGGAAGACAAAAGTACTTTTATTTTACAGATTTTATTTAATTTCTTAACACATTTAATCTGCTACATATTTATACATATATAAATATATATGGAATATATATGGTATAATAACTCTCATCACACAACAAAATTGCTTTTAAGGGAGTGAACTTCAAACACACACACGAAACATTTCATTTGTTATAGTCTTCTAACTCTAACCTGAAGAAAATGTGTGGAATAATTTAAAAATTTCCTTTGAACAACAAGATTAAGTATTTAAAGTTTTACTGACTTTTTCTTCAGCCTATAGAAATATCTATTGCACAAAATTTGAAAAATATAGAACACTGACAGACAAGATGGCTGACCAGAGCCATCTTCCTGATCATCTTGGAAAGAAAGAAGAGTTTTAGATAAAAAAAGAAAAAACATACAAAATCACATAGGGCAGCTGCAATTCCAAGAGAAAAGTGCCAGAACCTATGAAGATTTCATGGGAAGAAGGTGCAGAGCAGAACAAAAAGTAGTAAGAAATCAGGAGAGAACAATCCCTGAGAGGCTCAGAGTCCAGTGGAAAGGGTAGGTGGCCCAGTCTGTTTCTCTTTTCCCCCACATCTCTGGCAGTCAGCAGGCTCTTCGGTTGCTGGAGAACCTTTCTTTCTTTCTTTCTTTCTTTCTTTTTTTTTTTCCCTCTTTTTAGACAGAGTCTCAAGCTGTCACCCTGGGCAGAGTGCTCTGGCATCATAGCTCACAGCAACCTCCAACTCCTGGGCTTAGGCCCTTCTCTTGCCTCAGCCTCCCAAGTAGCTGGGACCACAGGTGCCCACCACAATGCCCGACTATTTATTTATTTATTTATTTGGTTGTAGTTGTCATTGTTGTTTGGCAGGCCTAGGCTGGATCTGAACCCGCCAGCTATGGTATATGTGCCTGGCGCCTTAGCCACTTGAACTATAGGCACCAAGCCTTGAAAACTTTTCTACCTTCACAAACCCCAAAGCTGCTGGCACCATTGACCTGGGAACTTCTTGTGGACAAAGCACCAGCCTGCCTGGTGGCCCTTCTCATCAGACCCAAGGCAAGACAGCAGATTGACACCATATTGCTTCTCACCCTCCATGAACCTTTGTGGAAAATATAGAAAAATATATGAAATGTGTAATTGTTATTAAAGTGCTTTTTACCAATAAATGTCTCAATTAGAACAGGCAAGAGTATGTTGTGCTAACAAAGAATCCTTAAATCTAAATGGTTTTTTGTACCCTGTCATATGTTCCATAGGTGTGATCCTGCCTTTTACCCTCGCTTGTACAGGCAAATCTGTGAAATGTAGAACATAGATGTATTGGCATAATAATCAAGTAAATGAGGTGAAAGATATGTTGATTGGTTAAGTGTAATCACATTAGATTGTATAAAAAAAAAGCACATTTTACCCCACATATGCATGAATGTATCCATGATCTATGTGTATTTGACCTAATAAAATTAAAAAAAATCTAAATGATTTCAATCAAACAAAGTTTGTTTTTCATGTCAAACTCAGATCAACTGGAATCATTGTTCATTAGAGTTATTAATGCCTCTGGGTTGGCTGAGGTTACTCTAGATCACAAGCCACATAAGGTTATTGAACACTTGAAATGAGACTAGTTCAATTTGAGCTGTGCTATAAATGTAAAATACATACCAGATATTGATGACTTAACACCAAAATACATAAAAGTAAACATTTCATTAATAATTATCATATTGATAACTTTTTGAAATGACAATATTTGAGATATGTTAGTTAATAAATATTATTAAAATCAATGTCATTTTTTTTTCATTTTTTAAATGTGGGTACTAAAAAATTTTATATGACACACATAGTGTATATTATATGTTATCTGAGCAGTGCTTGTTTAAACATTGCTTTTACAAACTTCACAGCAAGAGGGAGAGAATAACCCTCATCACTGCCTGTTATATTGCACTGGTCATGCAAAATTTTAAGAAGTTGAAGGGACAGAGAAATACCAATCTACCATGTTTAGGAGGAAAATAACTTTGAACATGACTACATTATACAGTCACCCCTGATATCCATGGGAAATTGGTTTTAGGATGCCTCCTGGATACAAAAATCCTCAGATGCTTAAGTCCCTTACATAAAATAGTGTAGTATATGCATGTCTTCCTGTATACTTTAAATTATCTCTAGATTAGTTATAATATTTAATACAATGTAAATGTATTTACAGATAGCTTTTATGTTATATTTTTAAATTTATACTTTTTATTGCTGTATTTTTAATTGTTTTGTCCAAATAATATCAATGTAGTATCCATGTAGATTAAATCTGTGGTTGCAGAACCTGATGCAGAGAGCCAACTATTTACCCTCAAGAGTACAATATATACCTTTAACTTGTGCATACTACTTTGTAAGCATATTAACAAATATATTATTTTGGTTCTGTTTAAATTGATTGCTTGTGGACCATAATATTCCTATCCTTTATGGCCTACCTTTGATTCATATAAATCTAGTATACTACTTTTTTGACTACACTTCATCAAAAGATTAGTATGTATATGATTCTTACTGTAGGATAAGGATGACAACAAAGTATCTTGTTAATGTTTCAGAAAAATGGAAGAGAGAGGAAGAGAATAATAGAGAGAGAGAGGGAGAGAGAGAGAGAAAAGAAGAAAATAAAAATGTTAGGATCCATTAAGGATAGAAGAAAACAATGTCAGATCTTTGGATATGGGGTTGCTCATAGAGGCTCTTTAAAAGAGGAGAGAACACCGTAAGAATTCTGATTAGCAAAAGTTTTCTGCCTCATTACTTCAGTAACCTGATTTTCTCGTTTGATGTTTATAGAAGCTTTAAATTGTTCTTTTAATTCATAAGCTTTGCCAGGTGCATCGGGGTAAATCGCTTGACATTTATTTTTCCTTAAATATGGTAAAATATTTTAATTTCTTTGCTCCAGATACTTATTTTTCAATGTATCTGCATTTCTTTTTTTCTAATTATTAGGCTTTCCTCTATAGAAATACCTAAAATGTCTAGGTTTTTCTCTCAGTTCTTTATATTTATATGTGTATCTCTGGAGATTGATGGATAGATGGATGGATGGATATATATGCAAGATAGATATATACACAAAAGCATATGTTATCTTCACACCTCTTTTTAAAACTCTCCATGAAGATGAAAAAATTTGGCAATTCATCTATAAATCTGAATTTGATCTTGTGTAATTCCATTCTACTTTCTATTGCTTGCAATTTTGGTTTTAAATATGCAATTACTCTTTTTGTTTTCTTGTAACACTTTCAAATTTTTTTATTTATTTTCCCTTTTATTTTAAACTCTTATCTTCAAATGACTTTTCTGCATAGAGCAACACTATCCACTAGAACTTTCTACAGTAAGGGAGATATTCTCCATCTATTATATTCAACACAGCAGCCACTAGCCACATATGTGGCAGGTATAGCACTTGAAATGTGACTGGTGGGACTGAGGAATTGAAATTTTAATTTTAATTAAAATTTAAATTTAAATTTAAATAGCCACATGCAGAAAGCACAAATGTTGAGTATGTTTTTTCAAATATCAATAATGTTGAAAAAATACTTTTCTTCAGTATATATTTTTTCAGAGTTAAGCTCTTCATTGCTCATTGTGAATGACATTCCTATCATCTGCTGTACTGTGTTGTAGCCTTCACCAAATATTTCTATTTGATCACCCTCTAATAGGGAAAAGGTCTCCAGATCTTATATTTGCCAAGAAGTAAGCAACTTGAAATATGAACGTATTCTTTTTACTTTGTGTATTTTCTTCTTATAAGAATAAGAATATCAATGTAGTATCCATGTAGATTAAATCTTGTCAGACTTAACAGTAAGAGTTTATAAAGAATGATTATAATAGCATACTACCTAACCTCAGTTTCCAGTCATTGAATTTGGACTATACTCATTTAGTATACTCCAATGAAATATTTAGTTAACTCTTCGTAGTTGACCATTTCCCTACACTAACCACTTCCTTAATCAAATTTTCATAGACCGGATATGAGCCATATCTACCAGTTTGTTACAGTCCTTTGAATGGTCAGTTTACAAAGGTTCTACTGTATTGGGATTTTTTTCAATTCACTAGTAATCACTGATACTCAAACCCATAAAGTACACGAAAACTATAATTCCTAACATATGAAGACTATAAATGATTCTACTTCTCTCTAGAGTTCCAGAGTCAATACATTGGGATTAAGGTTCCCATCATAAAATATTTCAATTTTGGTTTACCTCTTCATCTCCATATTCCAAGTACCTACTTTCTGAAAATCAGTATCCTGATAGTTCCTATATCCTTTGAGTATAACCCTCGTAGTTATTATGGCCTTATAATATTACATCTTTTTCAAAGTAAATATCATGCATACCTTGTGCTAGAGCTAGATTCACTAATTCTCTAAGCGTCCTTAGATTCTATTGGTGAGTATTTAGGATGCTCATACTGATTAAATTGATAGTGTTTACTGATCTTTCCAGTAGATAAATCTATAAATAATTACTTATTTTTTATTAAACATTGTATACACAATAGTCAACCCAAGGTCAATACTACCATCAACATTACAAATAGTAAAGACCAGATATGCATTCTTTAATGTTCTTTTTGATCATGCTAGAAAAGAATCTGTAAACTCAAAGACAAGTTAATTGAAAAAACATGGCAAATATGAAAAAAAAGAAGGGAAGAAATCATACCAGATTTAAGGAATACCATTTTTAAAAAGCAAATATATGTATGGGTAATTGATATTCAAGAGGGAGTAGAGAAAAAGAAGGAAATAGCTTATTTAAAGCAATACTAACAGGATAATTTCTAAACCTGGAGAAAGATAAAAATCTGCAGGTACAATAAGGTTAACAGTCTTCAGTAAAATTCAATCCATATAAGACTATCTCATGAAGTATTATATTTTAAAAGTATAAATTTCTATTACTTGGTAGAAAACTTAAAGGCCAAAAGAGTATGGGATGATATATTCAAGGTGATGAAGAAAACTACCTGCTTGTCAACAAAGAATACTATACACAGAAAAGTTGTACATCAGAAATAAAGGATGGTAAAGACTTTTATTGACAAATAAATGCTAAAGGAATCCATCAACATTAGACCATCTTACAA
>NW_003852432.1:4311422-4312980 GCF_000181295.1 Otolemur garnettii
TATAATTGTTATAAATTTATAAATTTATAATTGTTATATCTTTTTGCTGAATTGATTCTTATTATTGCATAATGACCTCTATACATGCCCCCACCATTGGAACAAACACACACACATATATATAGCAAATATTACTAGATGTAAAGGGAGAGAGAGATTGTGATACAAGGATAATACAGGACTTCAACACCCCACTCTCAGTAATAAAGAAATCATACAGACAGAAAGTCAGAAAAGATGCCTCTGATTTAAACTGTATCTAGCCCAAGTGGACCTAAAAGACATTTACAGAATTTTCCAGCCAACAGTCACAGAATAAAATAAGACTTAAGAAATTTAAGAAGATTGAAATTGTACCAAGTATCTTTTCTGAATACATTCATGTAAAACTAGAAATCAATAATAGAAGAAACCTCAGAAATTTTAGAAATATTTAGAAATTAAACATGTTCTCAAACAATCAATAGACCCATGAAGAAATTAAAAGAGAAATTTAAAACATTTTGAGAAATAAAAATTAAAATATAACATCAAAACCCTATGGGTTACAGCAAGATTTGTTTGAAAAAGGATATTTGTAACAATAAACATGCCTACATTATAAAACAAAGATCTCAAATAAACAACCTAATCTTGCATCATAAGGAATTAGAAGAGCAAGAACAAACAAAATTCAAAATCGAAGAAAGAAGTAATAAAAATCAGAGGAGACAAAAACAAAATACAACCTAAAAAATTCAAATAATCGACAAAACATAATCAGTTTTTTGTAAAGGTAAACAAAATCAATAAGCTACACAAAGGAAAAAAAAACCCTAGAGTATAAAATCAGAGGTGAACAAGGAGACATCACAGCTGAAATCACAGAAACACAAAAGGTTATAGGAGAATATTATGTCAAAAAAATGGATAACCTAAGATAAATGGCTAAATTTTTAGATGCACAAAATCAACTACAATTGAATGATAAAAAGATAGAAAACCTGAACAGATTAACATTGAATAAGGAAAATAAATTAGTAACAAAAAGTCTCTCACCAAAGAAAAGCCCAGGATCTGATGGCATCACTGCTGAATTCTGTCCAACATTTTAAAAAGAACTAAGACAAATTCTTTTCACACTATTTTAATGAAAAGGAGGTAATTCTTCTAAACCCTTTCTATGAGGCCAGCATTACCCTGACACCAAGAACAAAGGCACGACAGAAAAAGAATCTACAGACCAATATTCCTGATGAAAATAGGAATATTGCCATTGTTTCCTCTTCAGCAAACTCTAGCAAACTGAATTCAATAGTACATTAAAAGATCATTCACCATGATCAAATGGAGGTGATTTTAGGTATGTAGGATGGTTCAAAATATTTAAATCAATAAACACAGTGCCTCACATCAACAGGATAAAGAACAAAAAAACCCATAAGATCATTTCAATAGAATGCAGAAAAAAACATTTGACAAAATTCACTATCCCTACAGGATAAACAAGGTCAACAAACTAGGTACAGAAGAGAAGCAATGTTAAGTCGACACATAAAAATACATATATGCCCACCCC
>NW_003852432.1:4314071-4315322 GCF_000181295.1 Otolemur garnettii
CCTCCTCCAGTACATGGGGCCAGCGCCTTACTCCTTTGAGTCACAGGCAGCCACCCAGCAGTTATTTATTTATTTATTTTTAATATGGCCATATAAGCAGAGGCAACAAAAGTGAAGTAGACAAACGAGATGGTATCAAGCTACAAAGAAAGTCTGCACAACAAGGAAAGTAAAGAAAAAAAGTGCAAACCAAGAGAACATATGTGAGTACCATTCATCTGATAAGGCATTGATATCCAAAACGTATGAAGTAGCAATAAAACACAGAATATCAGTAGCAATAAAACACAGAATGGGCAAAGAACTTGAAAATATATTTTTCAAAGAAAACATACAAATAGCCAACAGGTACATAAAAAAATTGTTCAGCATCACTAATGATGATGGAAGTGCAAATTACATGTAAAACCACAATGAGAGATCACCCCATACCAATTAGAATTACTTTTGCCCAAAAGATATAGTATAACAAAGGAACTCTTACACAATGTTGGTGGCATATAAATTGGTATAACCATATGGAAAACAGTATGGAGGTTCCTCAAAAAATTAAACGTAGAACTACCATATGGTCCAGTGATCCCACTTCTGGGTATGTATCTAAAGTAACTGAAATCAATATATGGAAGGAACATTTGTACTCCCATGTTCATTGAAGCATCATTCTTAATAGCTAAGATATGGGAACAACTTAAATATCTACCAACTGATGAATGGATAATTAAAACGTGACATATATACACAATGAGATACTATTCAGTCTTTAGAAAGGGAAAATCCTGTTACGTGAGACAACATGGATCGACTTGGAGGTCATTATATTAATTGAAATAAGCCAGGCACAGAGAGACAAATGCTGCATAATCTTAATTATATATGTAATCTCATGGAAGGAGAGATAGGATGGTGGTTACCAGAGGCTGGTGGCGCCATGGGGAGGGAGGAAATAAGCAGTTGTTGGTCCTCCTGGAGGAATAGGTTTTGAGACCTACTGCAGATCAGGGTGACTACTGTCAATAATTATATATTATATATCTCAAAAGAAGAGAATGAGCTTCCAATACACTTATTTTACCTAAGAAGTGATAGGCGAGTGAAGTGAGAAATATGTTAATTAGCTTTATTTATTCATAAACATCATATGCATATATCAAAATACCATTGTACCCCATTTTATATATATATGAATAATTAGAATTTTTCAATTAAAAATAATATTAATAACAAAAACATTCGTAAAAAGAATTCTAA
>NW_003852432.1:4316039-4325976 GCF_000181295.1 Otolemur garnettii
GATGTTATGTACACTAAGGACCAGGTACTAATATTAACCTTTTCTTAATCTGCTTCATTAAGAATTCATTTATGGTTTATGCCACATTTTATCTGACCTTAAAATTCCATTAAACCCGTTATGATAACCACATATATCAATATTCCTTTTTTATCAATTTTCTTACCTTTACCTTCATGCTCTATGGATCTTTGGTGTCTTGAATACTTAATACCAATTTATCCATCAACTGGTTTTTTTTAGACTTTCCAGGAATATATCTCATTCCTTCCATTACACTTTGTCATCCCCCAAACAAGGAAATGAATTTCTTCCCTCTTGTTTTTTCAGCTCTCTCCCTCAAACAAACCTTTCTTTCTACATGGGTTTCAGCAAGTTTTGTATGGTGTGTGTGTGTGATAATGACCCACAAGGTATAAAGTTCTCATGCCTTCTCATTTTGTGCTGAAGTCAGAGTGATGGGATGTTATCCCCCAGTGGAGGAATGTTATTTCTAAGTACCTAAAAAGGCAGGCATTGACTAGAACAGAATGGGGGAAACCAGGTTGCATGATCACTCTGTTTTTATCTATCCTACTCCAAGAAAAATAAGTCAATACCAGAGGAACTACATCAAATATGGGTATGGAGTGGGACAATATTGGCTGTGTCTTCCTTTTATAATCCCTGTGAGCTGCCACCCTAATTTAAAAGAGCAACTATCACTTCTGGCACAATCTCTAGAACAATCTAGAAATGATTGACCTTAGTCATAAACCACTAGTCCTGACCAATTCCTTAAACTACATTATAACTTTTTATTTTTCTCCAGCGTTCCAGCTTCATTGTTTATTTTCTCCCCCAATCTTGGCTTTATTTTACTCTTTGGATGGGCTTTACATTGTACTTTTTCTTCACTCCAAACTGTTCCTTTTAACTATGATTTGGGTTCTCCCCAGGATAATCTTTGCACAATTCCAACATCAGACATCAACAAAATGCTAAAATTCAAATAAAAATAAAAAAAAAAACCTCTCTCCTCCCCTCTCTCCCTCTCTCTCTCCTTCTCTTTGCTCTCCTCTTTTTCTTTCCTTTTTTCTCTCCTCTTTTCTCTCCTCCTTAGTGCTGTCTACAGCCTCCCTCCCCTGCCAATAAAAACCTTTTGTACAAAAAAAAAAATGCTGAAATTACTTACTCAACTTTTTAAAATACCCTCTCATCATAGAAAGACATATGAGAACCACAAATTATTTCATTCTCAATGACTAAATGCCATAATTCTAGATGAAAAAGTAGTCTTCTCTCAGCCTATAAGCAAACAGGTATAGTATTTTTGATTTTCATGAGAAACTATTCTCATAACATATTCTTATTACTTTTAATATTAATTACATCAATGAAAAACAGGTGCAAACCGAGCCTATGAAGTTGACATTCATTGCTAATTAAGAAAATAAGTCATCGGCCTTTTTTCATTATTCTCTAAATAGCTCTGTAAATAAATGTTTCATGTGTAGTCTGAAAAAGTTGTTTCACAGAACTGAGTGATATCCAATTTTATTTTAAGTCAGGGCTTCCAGTTTGGGAGTTTTCATGGAAAAAATCCATTTATGACCTCCCCCCCTTTTTTTCCTAGTGGTAATGGGAATGGAAAATAATATAGTGTGTATCTTTGTCTTAATGCTTCTGGGAGGCACACTGCAAATAATAATGACACATGAGAAGAACCAGTATTGACATAGGGTGATTCAGAGAAGATTGCCGAGAGTCCGTTAATTTTGTATTCCAGAAGTTTAGGGACCAGCTTAAAAATAAATTAACTGTGCTAAAGTAATGAAAAACCTTTGCTTTTTTACAATGAAGAAAAATGCAAATAATATACATTTATTTATTAACACCCAACATAATGGATGTCTAGTGCTTTTTTATTCTCTAATAGTTTGTAAGTTATGATACTTCCTCTTTAAAATGAAAATGAATTGAAATTAAGGACATTTGGAAATTCCCAAGGACACTTCAGGGACTAGAATTATTCCAATTCCTGCCATAACATAATATTTCTCAAATCTGAGAGAAGAAAACTAACATATACTTATGTGTGAAATTCCTGTTCTTTAGACCCACCCAGAGGCTTGCAGGACCAGTTCTCACTGGGTGAATTGTGTTGAACAGAATGAGAAGGGACTACCAGGGACACTCAAGGACAAACCACATCAGACATTATGGAAGAGAAATTTCTCTTGCATACTGAAAAGACTTAGATCCTATATTTCCATAAATCTCTTTGATCTACTTTTTGCTAGAATCTCAATTTGAGTTTTTTTAGCCCTGATTTCATCACTGACTTTTTGGGTAAACCTGAGGTACTATAGCATAATTAATGGAAAGAGATTTCAGGATCCAAAGTTATGCTTTCAAATAACAGCTGTCTTTCTCAGTAATTGTTTAGCCTCTGTTAGATTTTCTCTCTTACGCACACTGTGTTGTGAGAATAAAAGATGGGAATAGTTGTGAGAATGACCAGCAAGGAAGGTAACAGTCTACTCCTAACGGTTAGTTTGCCTCTTTTTAGCATAAGTTTCTTATAAGAAAAGAAGATTCACTGCTGTGACAGTATGTCATATTAGCTGTCGTTAATAACTATATGCAGCATGTTTAAAGATCACTATGAGAGTAGATTTTAAGTGTTCTCACCACAAAAAAAGATATTGTCTGGGAGGTAATGTGTGTGTTGATTAACTTGAATTAGGCATTCCATGATGAATATTTATGTCAAAACCTCATGTTTTACACTAAAAAATATGCAATTATTTGTTAATTTTAATAATTAATTCATTGCAATATTTTTTTATTGAATCATAGCTGTGTACATTAATACTCTCATGGGGTACAGTGTGTTGTTTCTATATACAATTTGAAATACTTTCATCCAATTGGTTAGCATAGCCTTCATGTCATTTTCTTAGTTGTTGTGTTAAGATATTTACATTCTACATATACAAAGATTCACATGTACCCTTATAGGTTAAATCAAAACTACTTTGAGATATCATCTAACACCAGTAAGATTAGCCCATATTACAAAATCCCAAAGTCACAGATGCTGGCGTGGTTGTGGAGAAAAAGGAACACTTCTACACTGCTGGTGGGATTGCAAACTAATATGTCCCTTTTGGAAAGTCATCTGGAGAAAACTTAGAGAACTAAAAATAGACCTGCCATTTGATTCTATAATTCCTCTGCTAGGTATACATCCAGAAGACTAAAAATCATGCTACAATAAAGATATTTGTACCAGAATGTTCATTGCAGCCCAATTTATAATTACTAGGCCATGGAAGAAGCCCAATTGCCCATCGACACATGAATGGCTCGTTACAATATTTAAAAAATAATTTCTCAATGTAAGCAGCTTTAATTTACATTGATAACCTCTGTCCCTTTCCACGACTTTGCCAAGAGTGGAAAGTTGGGAGTGGAGTGTTGGAAAATCAACATGTCCTTACACGTTAGCCTCAGTGAGTCAGCGGCATGTTCATATTTTATTCCTACGAGCTGCATATTATGTTCCTATGATTTCTTAGATCAATGAAGAAACTTAAATGCAAAGTGTTATAACCAGGCTTATAAAGGAAAGTACAAATAGAGACTCAGAAACATTCTACTGCACATCAGGTCCATGGGCTCAGAAGAAAAGCATCATGGATAACACAAAGGTTTGCTCCTCACATCAGCCTAGTGGTGAGCAGGCTCAGGGTCCCGGGGTTTTCTCTTGGGCATTGTTCATGGCCACACTCATAGGCTTTGAAGACAAGCATATCTGGGTTGGCATCCTGGCTCAACTGCTTTTCCACCTGTTTCCCCTTGAACATGATACTTACATTCTCTAAGACTGGGTCTCATCAGGAAAATTGCATGATTATAGGAGATAGTTGATGAAGTTACTTTGGAAAGTAAGTGTTGTGCACGAACACTCTTTAAGAATTATCTATTATTACTATCGCTTTCAATGAGAAGGGTACACTTGCATTTGGTGCTACTAGCTTTCAAAGAGTTTCAATGCAATAAAAATATTTTTATAGGATCACTCCACTGTTCAAATATCCAACTTAACTTCGGTATTTTTACATATCCTTTGACTTTCTAGTTCACTTTTCACAAATATGATACCTCTTGCTGACCTCAGCCAACAACTGCCTGTATGTTTGTATCCTGGTGTCCTAATCCTGCTCTAGTTGTCCCTGATCCCTGTAATTTCCTTGGTTTTAGTTTCTCTTTTCCTTTTGGTGACACGACATCTGTCAAAAATCGTATCCCTGACCCAGCTGTGGAAGGACAGTCATCTGACTAGACCACATTGGGTGAGTAGAAACCAAGCACCTCCCCCAACTGCAGTTTTTGCCTCTCTGCTTTTTTTGTTAGCAACAGTGGCAAATTAGCTAGCTAATTCTCTCCTCCGTCTCTGAAAAAAAAAATATGTATAACACTAGAAAACATAACAATTTTGAAACAACATCGAGTTGCCTCCTCAATACTTAAACTATTCTAGTTTACGTGGCATTTACTATTACCGACTGAATTTGAATTTTATCCAGACTAAGCAGAAGCGTTCACTAGTTCTACAGGTCTTGTTAACCTAAGTAGGAAAGTGAGACAGGAGCCAAGAAAGTACCAAGCAGGCCATGTAAACAAACGGGTTACTGAGTAAGAAAACGGACTGCAAGCTAAGCATAGCCGCAAGGGCCGCAGAATGTTAGATAAGAAAAGCGAGACATGAGCAGGAAAAATACAAAAGCAGGCAACCTAAACCAGGGGGTGCTGAGTAAGAGGAGGAACTGTAACAATGACGATAAAGACTAACCACAACTGCCACAGAAACATAACCCGAACCACACAGGCACACTGTGCATTACAGTTTGCTCTCCCCATGACACACCCAGGCCCATTCAGGCCCAATCTTAGAAGGTGGGAAAACTTCCCTGCCCCACAGCAGGAAGGAGACAACATCCTCACTGGTCAAGAGACCAGAGAGGAGAAAAATGGATGACACAGAAACCGCAGCACCACTGACTGAGGGGACATATGCCTCCCCTTCCCACTTCTGGAGTGGACATCTGCTTGCTCATCCTTCTCCACCGTCCGCCTCCCATCTGGATGTGCACTTGCCTCATAAACTTCTTTCACTCCCTTTGCTGCTCTGGTGTTTGGCTCGTTTCCGAACTCCAGGAACTGGGGACAATCCAGCAGTAACAGTTTCAGCTGTCAAATACCGGAAACACACTGTTTAACCTGTCTGATGGATTTTACAACTAACCAGTAAGTGCTCAAGCATCATGTATCACCTTTTCCTAAGGCCGTATTTATTTTTAAAATGGATAATGATGGAGCAGAATGTAACTTCACCTCACATTGCAGAGGACAAAATAAAATGAAAATTATAAGGTAACCTGAAGAAAAAGCCATTTTCCAGAGGCAAATCTCATCACCATCTGCTCAAAATATAAAGAGAACGCCAAGCCTGTGTTGTATCTATGCAAGTACCTTACGTCCAAATCTGAGCACAATGAATCAAGACTGGTCATCCAAGTTTGCTAGAATGCAGTCATGATCTCAAAAACATTAAGTTTGAGTGATCAAAACCCCAGACTGTAGTCAGATCACAACTAAACCTCTTCACTCTTAAGCAAACAACCCCCAGTCCACTCTGGTCAATGTCTCCTCATCTTGCCTGTGATATTCAACACAGTTGGTCAACCTTGTTAAAATACTTTCTTTACACGGCTGTCTCGACACCACACTTCCCTGGCTTTCTTCCTCCTCAACTGGGTCACTGCTTTCTGGTCTTACTTACTAGACCCCCCTACTTACCTGATCTCAGAATGGCAGAATGACTCTGGGCCAAGTCTTGTTTCATATCTCTCTGGACTCACTTTCTGGGTAACCTTCACCAGATCCAAGAGTTTAAATAGCATCTCTACCCTAATGGCTTCTAAATGTGCATCTACTCCATTCTCTCTTTTTAAGCCACAGATTCACATATTCTATGGCCTTTTTGACACTTCATGCAGTGAAACTTTGTATTTTCCACTTCCTCCCCCAATTTGCCCCCATTCCAGGGAACTTGATTTCATTAAACAAACAAATAAGAACTACAACAGGTTGAGTATCTGGTACCTTAAATGCTTGCGACCAAACATGTTTTATATTTCTTATTTTTCCAGATATTGGAATATTTATATTATATTCTTAACCCACTTGACCATCTCAAATCTAAAAATCTGCAATTCAAAATAACCTAGCAAGTATTTCTTTTAAGTGTCTTTCATGCCAGTGCTCACAAAGTTTTTCATTTTGAAGCATTTAAAATTTCAGATTTTGAGATTTGGTTATGTTCAGTCTGCAGTTCACAAAGCCATTCAGAAAAATGAAAAAGTAATTTTTGATCTCTGTCTTTCCAGAACATCTATGCCCTACCCATCAGCAATTCTTGTTGTTTCTACCCTTAAATATATCCCAATTTATCATTTACCATCCTTTCTTCTCCTGCCTCCCCAGTCCATATCATCACAGCCTCTGACCGAGGCAAGGTAACAGCCTCTGTAGGTCTCTTTACTGAGTCTTTACTTCTGTTGTTTTCATTCCATTTTCTACAAGTGAACCCAAGGTATCTCTTTAAAATAATTCCATTTCTCTGTTAAAGCACCCTAATGCAGCAGTTCTCAACCTGTGGGTCGTGACCCCTTTGTAACAGTAAAAATACATCCTGCATATCAGATATTTACATTCCGATTCATAGCAGTAGCAAAATTACAGTTATGAAGTAGCAACAAAAATAATTTTATGGTTGGGGGTCACCACAACATGAGGAACTGTATTAAAGGGTCATGGCATTAGGAGGCATTAGGAAGGCTGAGAATCACTGCCCTCATGTGCCCTAATGTCATCTCACTAGAATTAGAACAAAATCCAAAGTTTTCACTCTGTCCACACCATAGTCAGGCTTCAACATTGACCTTCTCGCTGTTTTAGTATTGTCACCACAGATCATTTGGGCTGGCCTGTCTCTCTGCCTGGGCACCTGTTCCCCTGGTGTTCATTCACACTGTTCACTTCATTTAGGTATCTGGTCTATGGCATCTTCTCAGAGAGCCCTTCGCTGACCAAGTAGATGGTCAGAAATCTCCTGAGTTTTCAATTCTTTACATGTGATACCCTGTACAAATTTTACACCCGTTCTGAGGTTCAGTTTCCTCTTTGAATTAGGCACGTATGTATTGTTGCATACCAAATTACCCCAAACTGATCTGTTTTTCTAAATGAGCATTTATTATCAATTTCCTGCGAGTCAAAGAATCCAAGTGGAGCTTAGCCAGGTGTTTCTGGCTCAGGGTGCTTCACAAGGCATGATAAATGTGTAAGCCCAGTGCAGTCAGATCAAGTCTTCATGGGGAAGATGCACTTCCCAGCCACCTTCATGGCTGTTAGCAGGGCTCAGGTTTTCTTTAGCTGTTGACTGTAGACATCAATTCCTTGCCCCATAAACCTCTTCAGAGGGCAGCTCACAATATAGCAGCAGGCTTTCCTCAGAGATAGCCAATGAGAGAAGAAGAAAGAATGTGCAAAATGGCAGCCACCATCTCTTGAGAAAATTATATTCTTGAGAAATGAGCCACTAGGCTCAATCCACAGTCACTTAAGTCATAGGGATGTGTGAATCACCGGAGGCCAACTTGAAGCCTGCCTACCGCAGGCAGTGTAAATAACGTCTGCCTCAGGAAGTGGTTGGATATAAAAAGTGCAACATGTATATACTCCCTGGCTTATCTGTGCATAACTTAATTCAAATCTTTGTTGCAACCCATGGAACTAATATGTGTAAGATCAACATAATAACATATTTTTCAGGGCACAGGAATTATTCTTAGAGTTATGAGCAGAATTCTAAAGATAAAATGCCATCCTATGTCTTAGCCACTTATGTATTTTTTTATTTCTTTATCCATAAGTGGTGCCAAATAGTATTTTTTTGCATGCTCCAACAAAATTCTAGATGCCAACTATAATTACTCAAAATATTTAGAATCCTCATAGGAAAATAAATGCACTTTCAGTATTAAAAATATAATGAGCTTAGCCCCAGATTTTAATTTACAAAATTAAAATAACCATAAGCTTTAGAACACACACATAAGGTCTGAAGTACTTGCTGGGAATTTTAACTCTAGGAAAAGTAAACTAACTGTTTTATATAGAAAAGAATTTATAAATGTTATTTTAAAAGAATGGCCCTTTTATTCCATAGGAATATTAAATACTAAATAACCCAGACAGCCTAAAAACAGAAGCATAGACAAAGCTATTCTCATTATCAGTTTTTATAAGATTTTGAAGGCCCAAGGACTTATAAGATCCATAAAAAAAAACCTAAAAAACTTGAATGTAGGATATTTTTCATTCACAATCCACCACACTTTTCATTATTGTACAAAAAATTCAACTGAATAGGTAGCAGCCTACTGTGTATAAAATACGCCATGCAGAATTTGTTTAATAAATAAAAAGACAAGAAAACCTAGAATAACTAGATTAAAATATAGTTAAAAGGATAAGTTATAACCACATAAAATGGTAAAAAAGAAATATATAAGACTATCAATGCAAATGTCCACTTGAGTCATCCTACCCCTCAAGACCTATAGATGAGTTTGAACCTCCATTGTTCATCCAGTAGAAAGTTTAATATTTCCCCCTGAAATTCTGCAGACTTCCAGCTATTTCTTTCAGCTCTCTCTGGTTCTGATTCCTCCTTTCTTCTTAATCCTTGGTCTTCTGCTCAGCATCTGGTGGCTGGTTGTTCTTTTATCCTTTCTGCTACAATCTTACCTCCAACACAGACCTCCATTGCTTTCATTTGATTTCTGCAGAAACCACTCCTGCCAAACCTTTATGTGTGTAGCAGGCGTCCCACACAAGTGTTTGAGAAAAAGAAAGAATTTATATCACAGTCACATTAACAAATTGAGTCCTAGAACATCTGCGGGGCCATCTCCGTTCGCGTCCAGCCCCCACCTCCACGCCACGTTGTGTTTCTCTGTTTTTCCCTTCAGCTTCTAATCTGCCCCATTCCTAGTTTGGTTCATTTTTCATTTGTCCCTTGTCCCTTTGTGACACTCATTCTCAAGGCCTTATGTTTTCTTCTCAGGCCGATATCAAAGTATTTCCTTAACCAGAAATAATCGTCTCCCTGGGAGAAACCTGGGCCCAGCTGTTCAGGAAATAATGTTTTCACCATTTCACACCGTTTCATATCTTGAAAAAACTTTTGTGTTTCCAGAGAAGAGAGACCAAGAGATTAGCAAAGGTAGGGTGATAAAAAAAAGCTTCAAATAGGTGCCAGCACTCCAACTAAGTATTAAATAATTACATAGATCAAGAAAATTATAAGGATGGGGTGTCTCGGAACATTCCGAAGGAAAACCGGGTAAGCATAATCCATCCAAGGCCGCAGTGAGCTGTGATCGCCCCTCTGCACTGAGCCTGGGGGAAACCTTGTCTCTGAAAAATAAGCAGACAAACAACAAAAAAACCCTTGCTAAACATAAGCTTCTATGCAAACATAGACACTCTAAAGGTCTTTTCTTACATTAATTATACCTTTGTCTTTCTTAGAATAATCCTTGAAAGGCATTCTAGGAAGGCCTTATTAGGTGATATTACATGCCTTTAATTTTTTCTTTATGACTAATTTAAAATTACTAGTCAAAATATATAAAGAGAGAAGAAGCCGCCTCAGAGAATCCAATTTGAATATTGGATTGTTTCACATGTGAGTCTTGAGAAAGTGTGGAATATGGAGCAGCAAGTCATTAAGATGCAGTGTGAATTCATTCTAGCTTGATGGGAGCGTTAGCGGATTAACCCTTGTCTAGACACAGTTACAGTACAGCCTTGAATTGAG
>NW_003852432.1:4326009-4341565 GCF_000181295.1 Otolemur garnettii
GTTTAGGAAAATTGGGCTACATTGTTTTCACTGCTGTATAATTCCTTCCTAGAGCAGCATGGGCAAGATCTGAGATGATGCCTGGTTTCCTTCAGTGACTAGAGCTGGGAAGAGCATACACTACGGAGCTCAAGTGCAGGGTTTGTGGCCCTGGTGCAGGCTTTACTTTCTGTGTTTCTTTGTGAACGTTACCTACTCATTCTGTGCTCTAATTTTCTTCATCTGTGAAATGAAAATAGTAACAGTGGGACATAGAGGGGAAGAGTCTAAACTGGCATTTGGGAAACACCCAAATATGTGAATCTCATGCTCACTCTGGTCATACACTTGATGTAGATGTGTATGTAACCTCATCATCAGTTTTTTGTCTAGACATTTTCTTCATCAATCTTTACAAATATCTTCTCCAATTTCTCCTAAAATGATGATGATATAAAATATATTATTTCCTTTGAATTCTCAACTCTCCATCACAATTGCTTGTGATTGTTTTCTAATATAAAATTGGTTCCTTCAGCCTTTTGTATAGAAGAGTAATTCGTTCTTAGATTTCAGCATATATAACAGTCACTTGGTTTGCAAATTAAAATGCGGATTCCTGATTCTTATCCTTATATTCTGAATCAGGAGCTGTGAAGTAGGTTCTGAAAGCTTTAAAGGTGATTCTGACAAAAGCGATCCGAAGACTGAGAAACACTGATCTTGTTCATTGATAAAAACACTAAATAGCATCAGATTCAATTCACACTTGCCAGGAGTACTATCAGTGATACCTTCTCAGATTGAAAATAATTCATGGTGGTTTCCTTAAAAAGTTATACAACCTTCAAAACGATAAGGCTGGTGGAAAAATGGAAATTTTTGCTGGAGGTTGGGAGTGGAAATGGCAAAGGGAGATAGATAGATAGATAGATAGATAGATAACAAAAATGGAGACAGAGATATCTAATTATATAATTTAGTACTAAATTTTTGGCACCTAAATTGACTGCTTGTTTCTTAGTGCCTAAACCAATGTCTATAATCTGGTAGGCACAAATCCATGTAAGAATGCTACATATTATAATAATCAATTATGAAAACAAAATCTAGGTTTTCAAATTACTTTATTACAATTTTTAAAAAAAAATTTAAGAACCAATGAGAATATAAGGCATAAAATGTGAAGAAACAAGAGGCAAAGTTTTATAATTTTATTTCATTTTATTTTTTTATTATTTCAGGTTAATTGTGGGCACAAAGAATTAGGTGACATTGTTGGTAATTTGTCAGGTAAAGTCCTTCTTATATTGGTGTCCCACCCGCAGGAGGTGTGCCATCTACCCTAACATGGTGTCCATTAAGTGGGAGCACACCCATCCACCTCCCCTCTCCCCACACCCTTGTTCCCTGCCCCTCACCTTGGATTGATTTTTGAAAGGCTTTTAAAATACATGCCATTCTCTTAGTATATTAAGAAATAAAAACACTGTAAGTTGAAGAAAGCCTTATGTGATTCCTCTGTAAGATGTCATCCCATAGACATGAAAATAATGTCCTTATTACTAAAAGAAATAAATTCCTGGAATATGCTTGAGAAAATTAAATTTCAAGCTGGATCAAATTGTTGAAAAAAAGAAGTTTTAAGTTAGTTTGTGCTCTCAATGCATTTTTGGGTCAAAATCTGATGTCACCCCTCAATGTGACCATTTCTAAGGGCTGAAAATGTTGTGTTCCCCCTTTACCTCATGAAATTTTAAAAGTGTGTAAGAGCAGAAATCTTATGAAGAATGCCTATTGCTTAGGAATGTGGGGTCACTGAGGATAGAAATTTCATTTTATTTAAAAGAAATCTGATCTGATGCCAGCTGTTGTTCAGCAATTAGTTTATGAAGTACATAATTGATAATCCAAAATGTTTACCCACTAGTACAACTCTGCAGATATTGGTAGAATAAATATAAACATCCTTCTACCTCCAGAAAGAAGAGTCTGCATGATAGAAATTTCCTGGCAGAAACACATGATATATATGGCCGATTTCTACATTTTGACTGTGCTGTGTGTATTGTAAATGAATGTATTTTGTTCCAGTCTCTATTTCTTTGACCTTTTAGCATCTTAATAAAACTCCCAAAGCAGCAATCAAAAGCACAGTGTTCCATTTTGGAAGTGTTCAGAAGGCAATGCACTCTGGCTAAATTTAGTCATAGCATTCAGAATTTAAAAACACAACCTTCCATTTTTCTATGGGGCACACTGTCGCTTTTGAGTTAAACAAATTGGTCAGATAATAGTTGTTTCCTCTTAGCTCACTCAAGTAAAAAAGGGGTGGGGCAGAAATAAAAATTGACTCATAGAGTAATTGTTCACAGTGGCCACTCCAGTGTACTCATTCTGTAGGACATCAGAGAGTGGAAACTTTTACATTCATTTAAAGCAATTCTGGCTCACCAAACAAATTCCAGTTAAATCAAAGCAATAAAATTACAAACTGAAAACATTGATAACTTCTCATGCTGAAGAAATGCCATCTTTTTGATCAAGATTTTCACATTGCACAATCTGCAGAAAGATAATTGAATATTAAGAAAAAAAGAGCATGGGTCTTAAAAGCAGTATATCACTTCCTAAGCCATAAAATGGGAAATGTATATCTTTAAGAATTCAAAAGCTTATTCACTTTAAACAATATTCCTGATTTTAAAGCAGATGTTGGTTATGATACTTAGTCAGAAATCTTTTTTCTGCACGACATAATCCAAAAGAGCAGCAGTTTGGTTCCACAGAGTTAAATTGAGAGAATGTGTAAAATTCCAGATGAGAGAGAGAGACCAGATGAAATTTGGAAGTCTGAGCATAACCCAAGCATACTCTAGTTTTTTTCCTACTGGAAAGCTATCTTTAAAGAGCAGTTATCTTTTTAAATTTTTTTTTAAATTATAGTAAGAATAACTTAACTTGCAGTCTATATTCTTAACAAATGTTTAATTGTAAGCGATCGTTGACTACAGGCGCAATGTTGCACAGCAGAAGTCTAGAGCTCCTCACCTCCACAACTGAAACTCTACCCCCATTGATTACTCCCCTTTTCCTCCTTTGCCCAGCCTCTGGCCATTGCTATTCCACTTTTTGATTCTATGAATGTGACTATTTTAGATACTTCATATAAATGGAATGATGATATATTTGTCTTTCTGTGACTGGCTTATTTCACTTAGCATCCGTGTCCTCAAGTTTCTCCCTGTTGTCGTATCTTGTAGAATTTCTTTCTTTTTCAGAGCTGAATAGTCCTCTACTATGCATATATAATCATTTTCTTTCTTCGTTCATCCCACTGATGGGCACTTAGATTGATTCCATATATTGGCTATTGCGACCATGTTTCAAAAAAATGCAAATTAATCAATAAAAATAAATAAATAAGCAGCTGTTGTAGATGGCAGTAAACAGAACAATAAATGAAGAGAAAAGCTGAGCTGGTGCCTTAGACGGTCAGGTTGTCTGCTGACCTTGGTGCTGAGATAAGGTGTAAGGAAGGGAATAAAAGGAAAGGGTTTGGGGAAGTTGTGCCTTGTGCCTGGCCACCTGACCTGTGTACCCAACTGTACCCATGGGGCAGTGTATGTGGTTGGTCAGACTTACTGGGGGAAGAGGCTCTGGAAAGAGAAGAGGAGGAGTGTGGGAAGGAAGGGAGCCTAAGAACATGAACAGGTCGGTGTCTTTATTACCTGTGGGTTGACTGAGATAAGATTGAAGCCATTTCCCAATTTCTTCTGGCAGTCCCACCACTAACATGAAATATGTTTCCCTTCACCTATACAGAAAAATCTCTACTTGATTATGTCTAAGTTTAAAATTCCAACTATCTCTACTCTTAGAAATTAGGAAAAGTTGACCGTGATTATTTATTAGTGAAATAAGTGGAGGAGCCAAAATCTACCTGGGTCAAGTGTCCCCCCAAACCATGCTCTTTCCACCGAACTTCAGCAGGGATCTTACCTCTTAAAAATAACAGCCTTTGGGGTACTAAGTAGGAAAGCCTACGAAACAAAGATTAGAAAAAAAAAAGCAGAAACCTCATCAATGGCTTCCAAATATTTCAGGGTTGCCTGAATTATGTAGTGTATTATAATAAAGTTTCATTCAGACAAATACTGGAAACAAGTGTATTTCTTAGTGCATAAAAGTGTTAGAATCAGAGCAAGCATGCAGGCATATGTGTATACAGGTGTGAGAGATAAAATTGAGTTCTCTAGGGTACCTTCTGGCACAGAAGTTTAAGAAATGATGCAAGTTTGAGATGATGAGTAAATTCCAATCACCCTGATCTAATCACTATGCATTATATGTATTGAAACAATACAAGGTACCCTATAGGCACGTACAATTATAAGTCAATTCAAAAATGGTTTTATAAATTAATAAAAGATGTTCTAATTCAAAGACAATATTTCAGAAGTCACCAAATTACAAGCATAAGTATAAAGAAATTGCCCCAAAAGACACTGACAAATCTTCTCTCATACACCCAAACTCATAAATCTGTTACCATGGGCTGGCGGTAGGGGTGGGCAGGAGGTATTAGTTAAGGTGCACAAAGTTTTAGGTATACATAATGAGTAAGTCTTAGAGACCTAGTGTATAGCATAGTGCCTGTAGCTAACAATACTGTATTGTATACTTAAAAGTTTGCTAAGAAGATTGATCATATGTTAAATGTTCTTGTCACAAATAATTATTATAATAAGAAGAAGGTAGGAGGAAGCTTTTGGGGATGACGGATGGATTTATGGCACAATAGTGATGATAGTTTCACTCATCAAATTTTGTACATTAAATCTGTACAGGTTTTTGTATTTCAGCCAATAAAGTGCCTCTAAAAACAAAACAACACATACAAACACACAAACACTTAGAAGTAATTGTGAGAGCACAACTCCAAACCTTGATGAGGTACGTGTCATTGTTTGGCTGGTGCAAGAAAATAGAATATTTTAATAAAAGTGGGATAAGTTTGGGAAGAGTGCATAAGGCCATAAATTTTAAAAATTTGGGCAAGTGTGGCCAGCTCTCTCTTTAAAAGAGACGCAATAGAGGTTAAGAGCAAGGGCTTTGGAATCAGGCCAACCTCTCTCACCTACCACTTATTAGATTATGAGACCTTGAGCAATCAAGGTCTCTGTTTTATTTTCTTTTAAATGATAATAAGAGAATTACCTTGAGTTCTTGTTGGATTAAGCTGGGAAATGTACATAAATGATATAGTATAGTGTCTGGCACGCAGTGAGAACTCCATCTGAGTTTGAATTAGTTTTCAGTTGCTTCATTTTCAAACAGAAAGGTTTAAAAATAAGTAGCAGTGCTCGTTTGGGATCAGATAATCTCCTTCCTATATTTGGTATGTGGGTGATAGTCCCTCTCCGTGCCTCAATGTTTTGCTTTGGAGCCTTATAGAAGTGATCTAAGCTTTTATTTTGATAATAATGATTAAGTGGTTCTTACTTGTCTTTATTCTTATTTTAATAATAATAATCAAATTGTTCTTACTTGTCTTTCAGGGTCAGAGTCTATTTTTCTTCCTTTTTATGTAAATAAATATTTTCTTAAGAGGCCCATTAGTGCTCACTTCAGCAGCACATGTACTAAAATGGAGATGAAGCAGGGATTAGGATGGCTCCTACATAAGGATGACACACAAATTTGGGAAGCTTTCCATACTTCCCTGAAAAAGTATGGATATGGATGGTGGTGACAGTTGTACCACATGGTGCATGCCTTTAATACCACTGGATGTGTACTTAAAAATCGGTAAGATGGCACATCTTGGTATATGTATTTTACTATAATAAAAAATTGGAAAAATGTTGAAAATTCTTTCATAAAGAGGATGTTGGGCTCTTAAAATACTGGTCTTTTGTCAACAGTTTTATGTATTTAAATTAAAATATTTAATATATATTTTATTTAAATAAAATATAATTATAGAAGGGCTAAAATTCTATTCCATAGTTACTCGCAAAGCCAGAGGCTAACAGCACATTAAAATTCTTAATATTACAATCTAAAGAGACTGAATAGAGAAAGGTGTTTTTGTCTATTTATTTACACTATTACATAATAACTCATAAGAATAACTATTTGTAGACTCACTTGTAAGTGAATTTCCCTCTATTTGTTTTGTACTTAGAGAGATACATGCTGAACAAGAGATCATAATAGGATAATTGTGTTTCAGGTTGATGCTCAAAGAGCAATTTAAAGCATTTTAAATGTTCTTATGTTCCTTATTTTTTTTCACATAATTATATATAAATCATTTCTAAATACTAAAATTACTAGTTTAAACAACTTGCAAGTGAGCATAAAACATTAAAACAAATTTCCACCAAGTCAGAGTTCACACATGCTATTGCAGTTTTCTTTCTTCCATGATTTCTCCTTTCATCAAGCCACAAGTAGGGCATGGTGGGATGCTTCTGAAAAAAAAAATAGTAAAATTGTTTTCTATTTTTTACTTCCAATGTGAAGATAACAGTCACACATTTTCAATATCAAATTGACTTTAGGCTGCATCGATATTCTTAATCTGCACCTTCCTTCCTGTTACAATGGATGAATTTCCCATTCATACTCCCTGCCCCATTGCTCTGCTTCCCATTATAGCTAAAACTAGTTGAAATAGCTATCTGAGCTTCCTCACCTCCACCTTCTGCTCAGTACACCTTAGCCAGTTTGTTAGCACCGCCATCTTGCCCTGGCCAGTGGCCAGTTCTCAGGCCTCAGTTGAACCCACTAGCAGCCTTCAACAGTTTCCATTCCCTCATTCTTTTGATTTTGTTTTAACACTCAATCCTCCTAATTTTACTCCTTCTTAACCAGACTTTCTTTCTCTGTCTCCTTAGCTGGCTCCTCTTCTTTCTAACCTTAAAATGCTATAGTGCCCCAAGACTAAGTCCAGGGTTCCGTTTTCTTCTGTATGAACACATTGTTGTAGGAGGCCTCCTCTAGTCTCGTCATGTAAATACTGTCTATCTGCCACGGACCACCAAACACAGACCTGCAGCCCTGACCTCTCCTCTGAACCTCAGGCTCATGTATCCATTGACACACACGTCCTCTTCACTGGGTGTCTACGGGCATCTGCCCAAAGCCAGAGCCTTGATCACTCTCCAGATCCTGCTGCTTCCATTCTTTATTTGATTTAGTTGTAAGGTCCCCAAATTCAGAAGCTATCCTTTTTTTTTTTTTTTTTTTGAGACAGAGCTATCCCCAGCTATCCCCCTGGGTAGAGTGCTGTGGCGTTACAGCTCACAACAACCTCCGACTCCTGGGCTCAAGCGAGTCCCTTGCCTTAGCCCCACAAGTAGCTGAGACCACAGATGCCCGCCACAATGCCTGGCTATTTGTTGGTTGCAGCCATCATTGTTGTTTTTTTTTGGTGGGCCCGGGCTGGATTCGAACCCGCCACCTTAGGTGTATGTGGCTGGCGCCTTAGCTACTTGAGCCACTGGTGCTGAGCCACCCAGAAGCTATCCTTGAAGCTCACCTACAGTAAGTCTATCAGTAAATCTATCAGCAAATGAGAACAGAAGAGAGAAAGGGGAAACAGAGACAGGAGTTTTGATCTAAACATGCGCAACAGAAATTTTCAGGGAAACTCAAACTACTTGTTTCAGTGGATAAGGAGGACAATTTGGGAGGATAACTCCCCCAGTACCTCTCACTTTGTTTAATTCAGCGATAGTCTGTTAAACATATGCAAATTCAGCCCAGTTAAATCACAGTAAAATTCAGGCCAGTCCAATCAATTAGCTTTCAATATTCTACAAAAAGTAATTTGGCCAAGACACAAAGAGGTTTTGTGAGTCCCTGAAGCACTGACCTTTTTCCTTTCACTTGAACTGTTCTAAGGAGTATGAAGGGAAAAAAATTAAATCAGTCACTAGATTCAGTTATCGATAACTAGAAGTTACTTCTGAGAAAATAAAACTGAGAATACAATTCTGTTAATATAACTTTATGGCAACTGAGAGAAAATAAGAAGAGAATGAAGCTAATATATACCGGATACTTATTACGCATCAGATAACCAGGCTATCTTATGGTACATGCTGCTTTATGTTTATCTGGTCCCATACCTGGCCTGCTGACAGGCCTCTGTGCTGTACCTCTGAGGTTGGCCCAGGCCAAATCTCAAGTTTTCACTTTGTCTACAAGTGTACTACTCTGCCTTTGTTCTTTCAAGATATTTTAAAATACCTAGGAATAAGTTAACAAGTGAGTAAAATATGTTCTGTTTTACTTTAAAAGTAGCAATGATAATTTTCGATGGACAGGAAACCATTTTTTACTATTATGAGCTTTTTCTTTTCTCAGGCAAGCAGTGTCATTCTAGCTCAGTGCCTGCAGCATCAATCAGATCAACTGTTTAAATGCATTTGAGTAATTTAATTGCTTTAAGTTTGCTCTCAGCATCTTTTTTGTTTGTTTTTGTTCTCACACCAAGGATCCAGAAAATTGAGGATCTATACATTCTTAAGAAATGCACATTTACACAAACTGCTGGGTTCTGACAGCACCCCAAACTATCCTTATTCTCCCATTTAAAATTTGGGCAAGGGAGAGATCTAAAGAAAACTCATTCCTTAGTCTCATAGAAAACAGAGAGCTTTCAGAGTTAGTATGATTATTAAAATTGTTTATTACCGATAGAAGTGCACTTTGCAAGAAGCTTTAGGTGGTTATGAATTGATAAGAGCAAGAGATTTAATATAGCTGTTATGGTGCTTAAGAACAGATACAAAATTTTTGGTTTAATAAAGAAATACAGTACATTTGCATTAAAAATGTTATTATACTGAATTGTTAAGTAAATATATGTGAAATTCCCATAGTTAGATACCTGTTTTTATCTTTTTAGATGTTCTGCTTTATTTCTTATTTCTTGCTTCTTTGCTATAGTGTCTGATTAGTGCTTAAGTCTCACTAGACTTAGAACTTCGGCTGATGCTAGGCCGCCTCTCTGCATAAAGAATAAGAGTAAGTAACAGGAAGGGAACAAATAAGCTTCATTTGTCTGTGTTCATTGCTCTTCATTAATCCCCTGGGTCACACTCTTAAGTCTCCACAGTTAACTGTGCTGTTTTTCTGGATGTGTGAAAACAAGCATTAATCAAAACTATGCCAAATCATGTCTGGAAATAGGCATTCATATCTGGGTGAAGATAACTAGACAATGGGTGCTATTTAGGTTTAATACCAATGAAAGAAAAACAAGCAAATTTATTCAAGAGCATCAGCAGCAATTCCAGGGAAAATGTTTACTGCTCTAGGCATCAGCAACGTTGAAAACTAATGGTGCCTTGAGTCCAGGGACCATATCAACTAAGAGGCATTAAAATTTCAAGCAGTCAGCCCTAGACATGCTTGGAAGAACTCAGGACCTTTCCTCAACAGAATAAAATGTGGACAGTATAAATGACTTTTAAAAATCAACTTAAATGCTCTGGTCTGTTTAATAAGTACTAACAAATAATCTTGTAAGTATATATCAGAATTGTTATTTCTTCTGCATTTTTATTCAATTTAATCAGAAAGACAAGAACTGATAAAGAACTAATCAATAGGGCAATGACTCTCCTTTGAAATACACGAATAAGATTTACTTAACTTATTTGTCAATGGGTGTTTCCTAAGTAAAGTCTATATTTCTCAACTTATAAGGAACAATACCCAGTAGCTTGAAAATAAACTTGAACTATGTTTATTCATCAAATTGCCTAACCCAAGGATACAGAGTCCTTATATTGGAGAAAAGAAAGAGTATAGTCATAACATGGTGTATTTGCTCAATGTTTATTTACAAATCATATTTGCAAATTAACCTTCTGTTATTTTTTGAGATACTTATCTACCTTTTTAAAACAATCAAGACTTTCAGATATTCCATGCTCATGGACTAGAAGAATTAATATTACAATGTCTATACTAACCAGAACCATTTACAGATTCAGTAAAATCCATATCAAAACAGCAATGACATTCTTCAAAGAAACAGTAAAAAAATTCTAAAATTCGTTTGGAACCCCCAAAGACCTGAAATTGCTGAATCGATCATTAATAAGAACAAAACTAGAGATATGGCACTACCAGATTTCAAGTTATACTATAAAGCTATAGTGACCAAAACAGCATGGTACTAGCATAAAAAACTACCTATACCAATGGAATAGAATAGAGAGCCCAGAAATAAATCCATACCTTTCAGCCAATTGATTTTCAACAAAGACACAGAGAACATAGAGAAAAGACTATCTCTTTAGTAAAAAGTACTGGAAAAATTGAATATCCAGAAGCAGAAGAATGAAAATAGATCCCCATTTTCAATATACAAAATCAATTCAAAATGGATTAAAGACTGGAAGGTATAAGACTACTATAAGAAACCATTGACAAAATGTTGCAGGACATTGGTCTGGAGAAAAATTGAGGGGGGGTTAAGCCTTAAAAGTATAGACAACGAAAGCAAAAATAAATAAATAGCATTTCATCAAGTTAAAAGATCTTCACAGCAAAGGTAACAATCAACAAGGTGAAGAGACAACCCACAAAATGGGAGAAAACATTTAAAAACTGTCTGTCTGACAAAAGATTAATAACTAGGATATATAAGAAACACAAACAAGTCAATAGCAAAAATACAAATAATGTGATGAAAAAATAGGTTAAAGACCTGAATAGACATTTCTCAAACAATAAATAAATAATTAAATGGCCAACAGATATGTGAAAAAATGCTCAACATTATTAATCATCATTAATCATGATATACATTATTTTATTTTTGTATATAAATAAAAACCACATTGAAATATTATCTCACCTCAGTTAAAATGGCTTTTATGCTGGTGAGGATGTGGAGAAAGGGAAAGTCTCCTACACTGCTGGGGGGAATGAGTATGATCTTTCTGGATAACAGCATAGAGATTCCCCCCAAATTAAAAATAGAACTGTCATGTGATGCAGCAGTTTCACTGCTGAGCATATATCCAAAAGAAATGTAAGTAGTGTATTGAAGAAATATCTGAACTCCCATGTTTATTGTAATTGTATTCACAATAGCTAAGACATAGAAGCAACTTGACTGTCCATCATTGGATGAATGAATAAAGAAAATATGATATATATACCCAATGGAATATTATTCAGGCATGAAAAAGAAAGAAATTTTGTCATTTGTGGCAACATGGTTGAAATCAAAGCCCATTTTGTAATGTAAAGTTCTTGAGAGGCAACCAGGTAGGAGGGTTCACTGTACAGGTGAGAAGATCTGGTATGTTCCCCTACTATTCTGGGAGCTTTTCCAGGATCTTTGTCTAAGTCTAGTCGGGTGTCATTTTAACAGTTTGGCAAAAGAAAAAAAAAAAAGAAGAAAAAAACAATTCAGACTCTGAGAATTTAAACAATTTGCAAATGTAATATACCTAGTAAGGAGTGGAGCTGAAATTCAAGTTGTAGTCTATTCCAGATCTAGTGCTCTTTCCACAGTGGGGGAGCCATTAAAATGGCACCTTCAGCATAGTATTTAATGTTGTGCATATGATTGGGGAAAAGATACTTGTGCTAAGTTAGGCAACCTATATACTAATTATGGGGCATCACTTTGCACACTATCTATACTTTCTTTGCCCTAATTATGCTCTCTATGCCTTGGCCTCTAAAGCATATTTGTCCCTACCTAAGTGGGGAGAGAAATGATTGGCAAGAAGCATGATATAAAATGTGCTTCTAGAAAAAAGATGCATAGTATAATTTTCTTTTATAAAATAACATTTTTAAATTTTATTTATGGATTTAATGTATTCTCTAATACATAAAAGTTGAGACATCTGGCAATGAATTTTATTTGGACTCTTCATTAATCTTTATAAGTCGAGTAAAATTAAAAAAGAAATTACATAAAGCATGGGGTTCTTGCAAATGAGTTTTAATGAGGCTCATGTCAGGACCTTACTCCGTATGTGGGCCACTAAGGATTTGCTCTTATCCTTCTTCACTGCTGTACTCTTAACCCATGACAACCATATTTTCAGAATTTGGTCATAGGTCTGATGGTCTCCAGGTGAGGGGTAGGATCCAATCAGCATAAATTTACTCCACAACTATCAAAAGGGCCAAAGGGCAGAATCCATTGTTGGTAATGGCTCTTTTCTGTATACAAAGATGAGTATTATATTTATCATTGTAAAAGTGTTTTCTGAAAAATGAATAAGTAAATAACAAAAGTATTTTCAAGAATATTGGGCACTAGACAAAAAAATAGCACAACAGTGCTTGAATAGCCTCATTCCTTTGAGATGGATTAGGACTTAAGAGTGATGGGCATTATTTTACTAGTTAACTTGCTAATTCAACAGATTTAATGAGTACTTCCTCTGTGCTGGTTTTCCCTCCTTTGCTTTGTGTATTAGTGCACAGAACTGTCAAAACAAAAACCCCAAAACTCTGATTTTGCAGAGTTTGTAATCTAGTGGGGACAGGTGACCATACACAATCAAGGTAACTGACAAGTAAATGATATAGTATGCTATAAGGTAATATGCAGTATAGAAAAACAATCCATCAGGGTAAGGGGGGTTAGGAGTAGAGAGGTTATATTAGTTACAAACTTTCTCTTTGATGCTAAAACTTCTAATAAAGACATGAATATTCTCAAAGCAGAGAATGACTTTTAAGTCAAGAAGCAGGGAGAATTTTCTTATGTGGTGTGTGCTTGGTTTTCTGCTTTTATTCTGAAGATGCTAGCACTGAATTCTGATGGCACTGCAGTTGTGTGGGAATTGAATGAACTTGACTGTCACCCTTTGAAATCCCTGCTTCTGACAGGTCAAATATTTCAAAATCTCTTGTTAAAAACATTTTGAGCATGTTCCTTTCTTGGGGACATTTTTATCTTTAATAATAACCAATTTAGAGAAACTAGGACAGAGCAACTAGGATATTTTGAAAACAACAAAGACATAGATGCTTCATTGATAATTGCTTGGCACTCTGTATACTCAGAGTGTTCAGAAAGCATCAATCATATTTCGAAAATTTGAGTAAGGTCATGGGCAAGCAGTGCCATCCTATAAAATTCTGATAATAAAACTAATGAAATTTGAAACTGGTGATATTTTACAGGACAGTATGAGGAGAAAAAATCAGGTAATTTTTTTCCCTTAGATCCTTTGCTTACCAGTGAAATGTTCTGGGAAAGATTAACTTAGATTATTTCTGCATCTTAGATATGAGTACAGCACCTAAAGTTAAAGTCCAGTATTCTCAGAGCCGTAAGTTCCTGGGACACTTACTAAAACTACGTAATCTTGAGCTTTTATGGGACATACTTTTACCAACTTATACTAATAAAGTATATGTTGTTTGTTGAGGTTCAAATTTAAATCTGGCAACACTAAAATGTGATTAAAGTTAAGAGTGGATGTCCCATACTTCTAAGAACAGAAATCCTAAATAATATGATAAGCATTTACTGAGATAGCAAAGTTCTGTGAATAAGCTCAGTTTTATCTGGTTCTAAATAGACTGTTTTCCTGTTTGGCCCAAAGATCAGTTTATTACTTCCCATTCTGAGTCTAGAAATTACTCCTGATTTCCCATCTTAGAGAGATGATGTGCTTAGTCATACAGTGGGACTCAGTAGGAGTGTGTAGATACAATCTATTATCGTTATTAAAAAAGTGTGCTGATGATATTATTACAGCTTCATTTTTCATAAGAAAAGGATTATGTCATGATAAAAGAAGGAACATCTAATTATTTCAGCTTATTATATGTGTGTTTGTATTTCAATGGCAGATGCTAACTATTAATTTTTTGGGGTAGAGACTTATGCTACAACCATGTCTAGTTTTTTATGTATTGAAATGCTGACAAAATTTTCTGCAGGTTGGCTGATTATTTTTATTTCTTTGGTGTATTCACCTTTGTTTCACTTTATGACTGATTAGATTCATTTTCATTAGTTTTGCTCCAACATCAGGGATTCCAACGAAACTAGTCTTACAAAGGCATAGTTACTGTGGTAAGATCACCATAGAATTAGAAAAAGATACCATATTCTCTTTTATACTTCTATGTAACAAATCACCATAAATTTGTCAGCTTAAAACAGTACTCAGTTATTATCTCACATGGTCTGTAGGTCAGGAGGCTAGCCACAGCCTAGCTGAGCCCTCTGCTTGGGTTATAAGCTACAATCAAGGAGTCAACCTGGGTCAAAGTTAACTCTGAGAAACAGGGTCTTCTTCCAACCTCACATGATGGTTGTTAGTGGCAGAACTAATTTCACTGAAGGTTTAAAATCATGGTGCTTGCTTTTTCAGGTTCAGAAAAGAAAGAGTTTTAGACTTCTATTGTCTCTGACTTCTAGATCCTCTTGTAAAAGTCTCACCTAATGAAGTCAGGCCATCAAGGATAATTTCCCTGTTGATTGACTTGAAGTTTACAGTTATGGATTTTCCCCCTCTTTTTTTAATGTTTACCATTATTTTATTATTTTTTTAAGTTCAATATACAAATATCCATTGTATACCATTGACAATTAGAGAATTAAAGTTAACATGACAACACAAAATATGAAGTACATAGAAATAATTCTTCAAAAATATATAGTATTTCTACATGGAAAATTTCTAGCTATTATTCAAAATACAAAAAGACACATGTCTGTATGTATTGCAAAATTGTTAATAATTTTTTTAATTAGTTTAGGTATTCCTTCTGTTATAACTTGAATTATTGTCTTTCTAGGGATATCAGTATACCACATAATAAATTCAGTTTACTCTGGGGGTTCAGAAGGATTGTAGCAAATAGCTTGCCTACTGGGGGGCACACATGTCTGGTATTGGGGGTCATTATATATGCAAGTACGTTCAGGATTTCCTGTATATTCATAATAAGAGTAAACCAATAACACAATTTTGACAGTTTTTTTACTTTGGGTTGCCTTTTGGATACATTTTTCAAAACCTTTGTCATGTCTTATATCTAAGATTAAAGAAGGAAGGTGAAAAGGTCCAAAACAAAGAATCAGTAATCAGTCCCACGCCACTGCTGCTCATCCTCAAGCTTCTGCCATGTGTAGTCCAGTCAGCTCCTGGTATGTGACTGGGGCAGGGCTCTAGTCTGTTTTTCAGGGTAAGATGATAGGGATGCTCTGGGTGTCATTGGACCGTTCACTCCCCATTGCTGGCTAGTTTCACACATAAGTGATGTATCCAGGCAGGGATGCTATTCACCTTCACTGCTGTTGGTGTGGACAGGATCACCAAGCAGAAGCCTTTTCACCATGGTTTCAGCAGGCTCAGGCTCCAATCTTTAATCCACACCTGGTTACCTGGAGCGTGGGGATGGACTGGGGGTGATAAACTAACAGGATATCTATCTATCATTAACCTATTCTGAAATCTTTTTTTCATTATTTTTCCCAGTGACATTAGTTAGTTAGTGAGTTAGTAAATTTTGTTTCTTGGCTCGGCGCCTATAGCTCAACCGGCTAAGGCGCCAGCCA
>NW_003852432.1:4341798-4354315 GCF_000181295.1 Otolemur garnettii
TTTGTTTCTTCCAATTTTCTCAGGGTCCCTGGTAAATTTCTTAAAATGGGAGGGGTCCTGTGATATAGTATTTTTATAGGGTGAATAACCTTCTTTTTTTTTTTAGTTTTTTGAACCAGGTTACATTGATTGCATTTGTTAGGTAAAGTCCTTCTTATAATTGTGTCCCTCCCCCGAAAGGTATGTCACACACTGTGACCCCCCTCAGGCCCCTCCCTTCTTCCCTCTCTCTACTCTCTCCTTCCCCCACCCCCCACCATGTATTAGGGCATTAATTGTCCACATATCAGAATCATGTACATAGTATTCTTGTTTCTCCATTCTTGTGATGTTTTACTAAGAATAATGTGTTCCACTTCCATCCAGATTAATAGAAAAGATGTAAAGTCTCCATCTTTTTAATGGCTGAATAGTATTCCATGGTATATATATATCACATCTTATTAACCCATTCCTAGGTTGGTGGGCATTTAGGCTGTTTCTACATTTTAGCCATTGTAAATTGAACTGTGATAAATAGTCTAGTGTAGGTGTCCTCATGGTCAAAGGATTTTTTTTCCTTTGGGGTAGATGCCCAGCAATGGGATTGCAGGATCAAATGGGAGGTCTAGCTTGAGTTCTTTGAGGGTTCTCCATACTTCCTTCCCAAAAGGTTGAATTAGTTTGCAGTCCCACCAGCAGTGTCAAAGTGTTCCTTTCTCTCCACATCCATGCCAGCATCTGCAGTTTTGAGATTTTGTGATATAGACCATTCTCACTGGGGTTAGATGGTATCTCAGAGTGGTTTTAATTTGCACTTCTCTAATAATTAGGGACAATGAGCATTTTTTCAAATGTTTGTTAGCCATTTGTCTGTCTTCTTTAGAGAAGGTTCTATTCATCTCTTGCCTGTTTATATAAGAGATTGGTGGCTTTTTTTGTGTATTGACTACTTTGAGTTCTTGGTAGATCCTAGTTATTAAACTTTTGTCCAATTCAAAGTAGGCAAATATCCTTTCCCATTGTGTAGGTTGTCTATTAGTTTTGGTTGACATCTCCTTAGCTGTACAGAAGCTTTTCAGTTTAATTAAGTCCCATTTGTTTATTTTTGTTGTTGTTGCAATTGCCATGGAAGTCTTCTTCATAAAGTCTCTCCCCAGGTCAATATCTTCAAGTGTTTTTCCTGTGCTTTCCTTGAGGATTTATATTATTTTGTGCCTTAAATTTAGGCCTTTTATCCATCTTAAATCAATTTTTGTGACTGGAGAAAAGTGCAGGTCCAGTTTCAGTCTTTTACATGTGGATATCTAGTTCTCCCAGCACCATTTATTGAATAGGAATTCTTTTGTCCATTGTGTGTTCTTGTTTGGTTTATCAAAGATTAGGTGGCTTTATGATATTACTTTCATTTCCTGGTTTTCTATTCAGTTCCAGATGTCCATGTCTCTATTTTTGTGCCCAAACCAGGCTGTTTTGATCACCTTGTAGTATAGCCTAAAGTTTGGTAGACTGATGCCCCCAGCTTTGTTTTTATTGCTAAGAACTGCCTTAGCTATATGGAGTTTTTTCTGTTTCCATACAAAACACAGAATTATTTTTTTGAAGTCTTGAGATTATGATGTTGGCATTTTAATAGGTATGGCATTGAATCTCTAAATTACTTTGTGAAGTATAGACATTTTAACAATGTTGATTCTTCCCATCCATGAGCATGGTATATTCTTCCATTTGTTAATATCTTTTGCTATTTCTTTTCTTAGGGTTTTGTAATTTTCTTCATAGAAGTCCTTCACTTCTTTTCTTAAGTACATTCTTAGGTATTTTTTTCTTTCCTTCTTTTTCTTTTCTTCTTCTTCTTCTTTTGAAGCTACTCTAAAGGGAATTGTGTCTTTGATTAGCTTCTCATCTTGGCTATTTTTAGCATATATAAGAGCCACATATTTGTGGACATTGATTTTATATCCTGAGACATTACTGTATTTTTTGATGACTTCCAGGAGTCTTGTGGTAGAGTATTTGAGGTTCTCTAAGTATAAGGTCATATCATCAGCAAAGAGGGAGAGTTTGACCTCCTCTGCTCCCATTTGGATGCCCTTTATTTCTTTCTCTTGCCTGATTGTATTGGCTACAACTTCCAACACTATGTTGAATAGTAGTGGAGACAGATGGCAACCTTGTCTGGTTCCAGTTAAAGTCAAAAAGCTTTCAGTTTTACTACATTCAATAAAATATTGCCTGTGGGTTTGTCATAGATGGCTTCAATCAGTTTAAGAAATGTTCCTCCTATGCCTGTACTTTAATTGCATCTAAAAAAATTTCTTTACCTTTGCTATATATTACAGCAGTATCATGACAAGGATATCTCATCATTTTTGTCATTTAGTATCGATTGAAAGCAACTTACAATCTTTGTTGCACTGTTTTATAAGGGATTGGGGGCCACCTAATAAATCTGTCTACCATTTAATTTATAAAAATGGCATTCAAATCTCACCCAACTTGGGAAACAAATGAAATTAAAGATAATTAAACTTCCCTTTATGAGACATAGATGTACATTTGAAGACCTACTGAGAAAAAGAAAAAATCGATACCACTATGAAATCAATATATAACCACCTACACACTCATACGAATGGAAAAACATAACTATAGTCCATAAAATAGAAGGGAAGAGGAGAGAGAGGGGTGGGGAGAGGGGATTTGGGAGAAGGGAGAGTATTCAGGGGGATGTCACTTAATGTGCATGATGCAATGGTACATTTCAAAACTATTAAGAAATGAGTATAATTGTGATGGATGTGATACTTGGTTCAATGTAAACATTTCACATTATATATCGAAGCAGTACCCTGAACCCCATAAATGTATCAATGTACAAAGTTATGATTTAATAAAAAATAATTAATTATTTTAAAAAAGTGATATAGAAGGGGGGCTCAACATTATGGTCCCAAGTGTTTAATAAATGTGATGATCACTGCTATCTAGCATTCACATAAAAGTATTTGCTACAATCTCTTGTCATGCAACCCCCCTCAATGTTTCTGGGCTTGAGAAAAGTTCATTGTATATAGGTTATAGATGGAAATTGAGAATTGAGTGTAAATAAAGGGGTAATTAAGATTCCTCAAATATATAGGGTATGTCTGTGTGGTCTACCATTTTGTGGTCAGGATTTGATTTCATCTTTCTTAGATATTAAAGAATAAAGTGATGCTAGCATGCTTGAAAACACTTAAGAAGTTAAGTTATGGGTTTATATGTTTCTGTCTTAAAGCAGAGCAATAATTAAAATTTGTAGTTAAAATGTCTTATATGGCAAAACCTATATTAAGATTAGCCCCCAAATTTAGTTCATTTGTAAAAAAGCAAGTAACTTCAAGGTTGTTAAAAAAACCAACCAACCAACCAACCAGTCAACCAGGTAAACAAATACTTAAGCCTCGGAAAGAAGAACTCAAAATATTTTCATTGAGTTTTTAAGTGGTTGCTGTCATTTGGCCTTCACAGACTGGTATCACAATTCTAGATATTACTTATGTCAGCAAAATTCTACCCTTCAGATAGATGACAGCTTATTAGATTTTTCAAATTATACTTTTGGTGATAAAATCACCTTAGGGCTCAAGTACAAAAGAAATAGCATGCATATATGTGAGTTTGCCTCAGAGATGACAGGATGTGAAATATTAATGCTATTTACCTGCTGAATATGATTTTACATGAAGTCAGCATAGTATTCTTTCTCTTTGTGAGAGAATTGGAATCATAAAACAAAAGATCATTTTATCAAAATTAGGTATAATTAGGTATTCAACCTGTTGAATACCAGCAACATGACTAAGACAGACAGCAAGAAGAAACAAGAAGGAGAAGGGAATAGGAAAGAAGGAGAAGGAGAAAGAGAAAGAGAAGAAGGAGAAACAGCAAGTGGAAAGGACACTGCATTTGGCTCTAAAGATTCTTCCAATCCTATTGGTGTGACTTGTGTGGTATTGGCTGAGTTACTAACATTTTATGTCTTCTGTTTTCTATTCAGTAAAATGAGGGCAGCCTCACAGGATGAATAATAAATGTTCAAGGGGGGTTGCAAATTATAAATTACCATAATAACCTGAATTATTCTTTTCCAGTGGATGGTTCCAAGCTAACTACCATCCAATTATTTATTTCGTAGGGAAGAGGCAGGTTAAAATGGCTCCAATGGTCAAATCACAGCATCAGATGTGGTAATAAATTTGTATCAAAAATAGAGTCTTTATAAAATGCAATCTGGCACCTCTGATGCTCCATGAGGTTTTGCATTTGTATCCACTCTCACTTCAGCCAAATTCTAAAGTCACAAGAGGTACCTCTCATGGAAAAATAACTCAATCAACATGAAATCTTTGTTCTGTATGAAAACAATATGGAGTGAAATAGTGAGAAGATAAAGTCTGGGGAAAAAAGATGGTCTCTACTTGTTACTTTTGCATACAAATGGCATGCATCGAATTGTACTTCAAAGTATCCTAATTATACTGGAAAAGCTATCTTACAGAAACTTTGCAGCAAGGTGTATGTCTAGTGCACAAAATGACAGGTCCTGATAGGTAGCAAAGCTAGGTACTAGAAATTAGGCTCTCTGCCATTATGATTCTCTCATATTGTTTCTTCTGTTATACCAATCTCCTTATCTCCCTCCATTTCCCCCACCCCTCACTTCCCCACTCTTTCTTTGAATTTAATTATCTAAAAGTTAGGTGAGGGGAAAAATTGTTTTAGCTAAATAAGATAAACAAACAAAGAAATACTGTACCTATAACAGAGGTCTAAAAGGATGTTTTTAAGAGTTTTCTTAGGATCTTCAAGAAAATCAGAGTCACACTATAAAAATAACCCCATTTGGAGGGATTCCCATTCACTTAGTGGCATTAAGCAGATGTTAATGAAAAGAGAGCCAGGTAAGCTTTATGCTTTTATGTTTCTTATCTCCATTAATAGATTCTAGATGGTAATTTTACCAGTTATTTCATGATATCTCAAAATCCACAATTAATCTAGAAATAACATTCTAGGAAAAAAATCCTTACTGGGTTCCCTGCAAACATTTTGTTCTCCCCTTAGATCTTTTTTCCTTCGATTCTGCTGTCTCCACTGCTTCTACAACTTTTTTTCTCAAACAACTTATATGTGATTATGTCATTTCCTTTTGTTTGAAAATCTTTATTAACTCTGTATACAACACTGTATATATAGTCTTTAGAAAAAAAGACTAATGCCTTGTCATTCAATATCCCTCCTAATCTGACCTGATTTATTTTCACACACATTCCAACTCCTTAGACACACCTACATGACTCTATAAGTATTCAGGCCGCTGGATCAAGTATAACTTTTTATTTTTATGTATACTCTTTGCTGAATCCTCTAGGCAGGCAGTCTTTGTTTCCTTCTGGGTTCCAATAAGGAGTCTTATCTCCAAACACTTCCCATTGCCTTGCAGTTTATCTGTTTCCATATCTGACTTACCTGTGGACTATTAGGTCATCTGGACTGCATAACTCTCTGCAGATTCCATAGCACATGGTATGGTGCTGACCTAGGAGATAATTAATGGTTTGCTAAAGTAAATCAAGGCTTCAGAAACTCTATTCTTCTCATTTTAAAAATTGTTTGGATTGGTTCCTTGGTTAAAACAAGAATCCTTAATTTTACAAGTTTTTTTTTTTTTTTTGGCTGCGGCTGGGTTTGAACCTGCCACCTCCTGCATATGGGGCCAGTGCCTAACCCTTTTGAGACACAGGCGCTGCCCAATTTTACAAGTATTTTAAGAATCTTGATTTTATATTCTAGGTAGGAACTAGTAGATTACAGCAAACCAATGCCTCTACTGCATGTGAAAAACTAAAATAAATTAAGAAAGTCATACTGGTTAAGACTTCAAAAAGTTGTACGGAATCAACAAGGACTAGACGGAATAAACATTACAGATAAGAGACCTATACACAGGTGGACTGTTGATTGACAGATAATTTTTCTTTTTTTTATTGTTGGGGATTTATTGAGGGTACAAGATGCATCATACACTGAGGTATTTTTTCTTATAGCATTATTACCAATTCTGGGTTTGAGCTGAGGGTCAAACATGGCCTATGTGCAGAGAATCCAGAAGGCCTTTGCTGTGATATGGGAACTGTGATATGGGAACAGGGAACTGAAATCTTGAGGGACCACATATGTAGTCAGCAATAACAGAATTTAAGTTCACAGGGAATATTTACCAAAATCAACTATCTGAGGGACCATAAACAGCCTCCAGAAATTTGGAAATAGTGGGTTAGTTTCAAGTATGTTCTCTGATCACAGTGGAATTAAGTTAGAAGTCAATAATAATATAACAAGAAAGTCACAACTGTCTGGAAATTAAATTACATATTTCTAAGTGATATATGTATAATTGAGGAATCAAAATAATAATTAATTTAAACTGAATCATAATGAAGATAGAATGTATTTAAATCTGTGGAACACAATTAAAACATTCAAGAGCAGTACTTACAGGGACGTGTATACTTGAAAATGCTCATATTAAAGAAAAGATTGAAAATTAAAGATTTAAAATTCCATCTCAAAAAGCTAGAAACAGAATAGCATATATTCAATCTCACGAGAAATAGAAGAAAAGCAAAAATAAATGTAAGAGCACAAACCAATGGAATAAAATGAGAATATCAACCAAGTTAAAACCTTTTGTTAAAAAGGGAAAAGATTTTAAAAACCAACAAAGCTCTAGTAAGAAGGTTTAAGAAAAATGAGGCAAAATATAAATTATTGTTTATTTATTATTTGATTTATTATTTAAAATTGTCACACAAAGAAAATGCTTCATCAGAAAATTCTTTACATATTTCAGAGAGAAATTAACATCAAACTTATGCAATTTCTGCACTATCTATTACAAACATTCAAAGATAGTTGGAGCCTTTTAAAAACTTTCTATAGCAAATTTTTAATGCTTCCTGTTCTGTTTAGCTGAACACATCTTTCAAGGTCTACCGTTAAAATCTGTGAACTTTTGTGCCCAAAAGAACATCTCAGTTCAATTGCTGAGTGAACTTGTCTGGATGATAAATGGGAGGAAGTAGCTTTAATAAAAATGGATATCCACTTACAAAAAAATGAAACTAGACCCTTATCACATATAAAAATCAACTCATAGTGGATTAAAGACATAAATGTAAGACTTTGAAGTATCAAACTTCTAGAAGAAAATGTGGGTAAAAGCCCATTGGCATTGGGATTGGCAATGATCTTTTAGGCTATAACACCAAAAACATAGGCAAGAAAAGCAAAAATAAAACATCAAATGAATACATTTCTGCGCCGCAAAGGAAACAATCAACAAAATGTAAAAGGTAACCTACTGAACAGGAGAAAATATTTGCAAATTATAAATCTGATTAGAGGTTAGCATCTAAAATATATAAGGAAACGTACAACTAACTCAATAGTAAAACAAACAAATGATCTAATTTTAAAAAGGGCAAGAATTCAAAAGGCAATATTTGAAAGACATACAGGTGGTCAATAGGTATATGAAAAGATATTCAGCATCACTAATTAAATGCAAATTAAAGCTATAATTCGATGTCATTTTTCCCCTGGTAAGTTGGCTATTATCAAAAAGACAGGAGATAACAAGTGTTGGCAGGTTGTGGAGTAAAGGGAGTGCTTATACTATGTTCCTGGGAACATAAAATGGGGCAGAAGCTATGGAAACAATGTAGAGGTTCCTCAAAAAATGAAAAATAGAACCTTTATATAACTCAGCAATGCCACTTCTTACTATATAAACATGTGTAAAGGAAATGAAATCAATATCTCACAGAGATACCTGTACTGCCATGTTCACTCAACATTACTTACAGTAGCCAAGAAATGGAAGCAAGGTGTCCAACGACAGGTGAATGGGTAAAGAAAATGTGGTGCTTGTGTATACAATGGAATATTATTTAACTACAGAAATAAGGAAATCTTGTCATTTTCATGATTGCCACATGGATGACCCTGAAGGGCATTATAGTAAGTGAAATAAACCAGATACAGAAAGACAAATTCTGCATGATCTTATTTATATATGGAATCCAAAAAAGACAAACTCAGGGAAACATAGAGTAGATTGATGTTTGCCATGGGCTGGAGCATGGGGAAAATGAAAAGATGTTGGGTTAAGGATGCAAATTCTCAGTTATAAGATGAATACATTCTGGGCATACAATATACAACATGGTGACTATAGTTAATAATATTGCATTTCAAACTTGAAATTTTCAGAAAGTAGATCATGTCTTCACAACACCTCACACCCCCATAGAAATACACACAAAATAGAAACTGAAGTAATGACTGTGGTAACCATTTCGTAATGTATAAATATATCAATTCATCATAATGTGTAAATATGTCAATTAAGGTATGCAGTGTACACTCAAATATATATAATTTTTATTTGTCAATCATCGATGGAACTGGAATAAGGAAACTAGAAATTATTAAGTATTCCTATGTAGTTGAGGATTCTTTTACTCTTGGAGCACACTTTTTCCATTGTGTAACAGGAAATGCTGTTTGCCTGAATGATATAAAGATTAGAACAATTATTGATTTTGTTTATCAAAAAGACATAGAATTGATTTAAGTCATTGAAGTGAAACTGATCAAGTCACGTCACTTCTAATGGGAACTTGCTCTTTCTCTCTGATGATAACACAGTGTCACAGCTTGCTCTAAAATCTGTTAGGATGGAGGTTGGTAGTGTGGGGTTGAGACTGTCTCTTCTCTGAGGACAACACAGTAACACAAATAATGTTCTCTCATAGGACCAGAATGATAGTTTTAAATCAGTGTTGAAAACTTGACTGCTTTGTGATGGGTAAATATATGTTTTTAATGAGGTATTTAAAAAAATAGTTATTCATGAAGAATAGGTTCTCTATGAAATGAGCTGTTTTATGTCATTTGATGGGAATATGGTAATGAGAATGTTTTAGGACAAGACTTATGTAATATTGATTGCCACATAAGGCGTCTCTTATAAAAAAAAAAAAAAGCGCCTGCATTGCAACTTCTTTACTTTAACATGAACAATACTAACTAGACACAAAATTGAAAAGGAGCTTGGGGAGTCCTAGTGTCTGACAGCTTATGCATCTAATTACAGAGTTGTCATCAGAAATATGATTGTGTTGGAGGGAGGAAGTTGGAAGACAGTAATGGGAAGGCAGTGCCTAAAACAAAGAATAACACTGTCTCTTTGTATCTGGATCACCGTCCTTCGGATCATGAGGGCATCTGCTGCGCTCATTAGCCCTTGGACAGGTTGGCGCAAGAGACACAGTGGAGATGCTAAATTAAGCCTGGACACTTGATGCTTGATACGGATACAGCAAATGGTTTTTATTAAATCTTGTTTTGTTTTGGTTTAGTTCATATTTTAGTATTATTGAAAAAAATAATTTCAATTTCAAATAGTTCTATTTAACTTGATGAAATTTTTCTTGCTTTTTGGAGTGGGAAAAGGAATGGAAGGACTAAGTTATGTTTTCTGATTTGTCTCTCTCAACCCTGGACAGTTCAAGAGGAATAAAACCATACAGCTGTAGAGGGCATGGCCAGGTCTCCTTTACCTAAGGATATCACAGAGACTCTTAGATTTACCTTTACTAACCTTTGGTGGGCTGGATTTTGTTCCCAAAGAAAAAAAAGTTAACTAAATGGACTGAAAAATCTCGGCCTTATATGAAAGGGCCCCAGGCATGCTGAAAGAGATGAGAGCATGAAAATTCTGTGGGCTCCTCTTGTGGCACTGTATAGTTTTGAATTTCCTGCTCAGGCTTGACTTGCCTGCCTTTCCTCTGCCCCTAGCAGGGCTGTGTACTTCTAAAAATCAGAAGAGGGATTAGATATAAACCGAGAATCTGAATTACCCCTTGCCCGTATGTCATCATACGTTATCCATCAGCTCGGTTGTGCTGAGAATAAGAACAAACACTGGGGACACAAGGACAAGTACAATGTGAACCCTGTTCTGAAGGAGCATCAGTCCAGTGGAGGATGACAAGCAGGCAAACAAGTAAGGTCCACAGAGGGTCACAGGGGCTCTGAGAAGTCAGGTTTGAGGAAGGAGACAGTAGTCATCTCAGCTTGTAACATAGGTCTTCAATTATTTTTGTCCCAAGGACCCATTTAAAACTTGATGTTGTGAAGTTCAAGCAAATCCTCATCAAAAATCTTTAGTAGACATGATGTGACCTATGTTTGGACCATAACGAAGTTTTATAGAGCCATAGTTACTGCCCTAACTCATGAGCATATGAAAAGGAAATAAATGCATATTTTTTTCTGGATTACTTTGAAAATGCCTAAGGCAGGAGGAAAGAACCTGGACACTGGTTCTAGCCTTAGCTTTGGAACTGACTGGCTGTGTGAACTTGGCCAAGTAATTTAACTTGGGCCTCAGTTTCCTTATATAGAAAATAAGAAATTTCCCCATTCTAGATTGTAATGATCATAGAAAAACCCAAAGTAATGCCTAGAGGGGGAAAATAATCGAAGTGTAAATTTTTAATGATATTATTCTGTTTATAAACAAACTTTAGAGAGAACAGTTGGATGAATTTGGACTGCATCACTTTGCAACAAAGATATTTGCACCAGATTATTCACTGCAGCTCAGTTCATAATTGCCAAGTCATGGAAGAAGCCCAAGTGCCCATCAAGCCATGAATGGATTAATAAATTATGGTATATGTATACCATGGAATACTATGCAGCCTTAAAAAATATGGAGACTTTACCTCTTTTATGTTTACATGGATGGAGCTGGAATATACTCTCCTAAGTAAAGTATCTCAAGAATGGAAGAAAAGTATCCAATGTACTCAGTAATTTTATGAAACCAATTTATATTTACTCACACTTTCTTATGTAAGATAGATCACAACTATAGCCCAGGATGAAGGAGAGAAATGGAATGGGAAGTGAGGGAGGGGGGAGGTTTGATAGAGGGAGAGTAAACAGTGGGACCACAACTATGGAGCATATTGCAAGGGTACAAGTCAAATCTATCAAGTATCTAACATAAATTTCTTAACACAATAATCAAGTAAATGAGGCAAAAGCTATATTAATTAGTTTGGTGTAAGCACTCCAAATTGTATAAAAAAATCAGCACATTGTACCCCACATATGCATAAATGGATTCATGATCTATGTGTATATGACTTAATAAAAAGAAAAAAAAATAAAGGTTTTTTAAAAAGAAAAAAAAAAAAAAGAAATTCAAACCAAATTGGAAGCCAGAGGAGATGACTCTCAGGAAATCCATCTGCTTGAAATCACCCAGTTTCCACTTGGAAGTCAGGATCTCCAGATATTTATTCACAATTTGATGAATCATTTCATTTTTTATCTTTTCTCTTGAGTGGAAAAAAAAGTCTTTTAAAGACAAAGATTCTAAATTCTGACTGGGATCCATGGAGTGTATAGTAAATGGTCCTTAACACAAATTTTTATAGAAAACTCAGAAGAGAACAAGGTAAAACTGTGGATTTTGGAAATTAAATTCTATTTCCTATTTTAGCTACTCAGGACTTCTATACTTGACTTAACATGAACTCCAGTGCTGACTTTGCTGCTCTGTCCAATTCATGTATAATGCACTGCCAGATTAACCTTTTAAAGCAGCTGCCTGTTCAGTAAGTTTCTGTGATAATAGAAATGTTTTGTATTTCTCCTGTTCAAGATAGAAGCTACTAGTTATTGAGCACCACTGAGCATTTGACATGTGGCCGATGCAATTGAGGAGTCAATTTTTCATTGTAGTTACTTTTAATTAATTTCAATTTAAACTCAACTAAGTATATGCACTGGTGGCTTCTGCAGTGAACATTATAGTTCTAAAGCATAGCCTGGACCATGTCTGTTCTCTACTCAGAACTTTCTACAGATTTGCTCTGCTTAAAATGTCATAAGCTGGAATTCAAGAAATTCCATAATCTGTTCTCAAACTTTGCCTTTCATACAATTCATATTTCATCCCAAGTAAATATTTGCTGTTCTCAAATCTATCTCCTCTTTCCCAGCAACCATATTTTCCTTTTGGTGTTTTTATTTTGTTTTTAATGAGAATGATATGTTAACATATCCATTTAATTATATCTGATAATAAAATAGCTCAACTCAATTTTTCCCACCTGGACAAGGTCTTAATCTCATTCACATCAGTTAATATCTCTCTTACTCACGAAATCCCTCCCTTACAACATTTAGTACATGTTACTGTATACCTAAGACAATTGTCCATATTAATCTTGTGTCTGTCTTGGCTCCTTCCACATAGAGAGGTGTCGCAACCCATTGGGTTCCTGTGGCCCAGGTCTCGGTTAGCGCAGGAAGGAACCAGGCAAGAAGCAGATTAGAAGTACAAGCTTGTGGAAGGCGGGCTAGCCCTTACTTTCCGGGTAGCCCCGAGCAACCTCCGCACCAGCCTTTT
>NW_003852432.1:4354634-4355878 GCF_000181295.1 Otolemur garnettii
GCACGGGCTCCTCCCACAAGGAACTCCTGTGGAGGAATGGCCCAAGGTCCACGCCTCAGCTGCAGATCATCTTGCTCAGATGTTGGTGTCTCCTACAGAGAGGATATGACCTAATGAGTAAACCAAAGCCAATAGAGTTGGGTTTAAATCCAAGTGACTTCATTTCCTTCCTGTGTAGTGATTAGCACAATACCAGGCACATAGCAAGTGCTCAGTGAATACTAACTATTATGTAAGCACTGAAGATCTAAGCTCAAGATTTTCACAGGCAGACGGCCATCACTACTTGTGATGCACAAACAAAAGACCATATTCCTTCACTGGAAGAAAAACTAGTATCTTATCCTCCAAGACTCATGAAAGAAGCTTGCTCTCTCTTATAGAAGGTGCTCTTGATTTACGTTCATCTCTCTCTCTTTCACCAAAAAGTGGAGTTTGATGTAGAATGTCAAGAAGGAAGACTTGAAACCCAGCCCCAGGGCAGGACTGTCACAGGTCAGCAGAAAGCTATTCCTTGGTCCAGGCTGCCCCATATCCAGGGAAATCATGTGGCTTCCCAGTTCCCTGCCATCCATTGTGTTCCCATGCCAGATCCACTGTTTGCAGTATCACAATTGAATGGCTTATTTTCTTTGGTCCTTAGCTTGACTGAAATTATAAAAATCCGTAGGTAAAAATAGAAGAGCACAGATTTAAACAGAAGCTGCCCTTTTCAGCATTGGAGAGAATTCTCAAATTTTGACTTTTCCATGATGGCTGAAATCAAATGCTTTCTAAACTGTGAATTCTCTAGATTTTGTTAAAAGATATAAAATTCTAGTAAAATCTTGGTGATTATCTTTAAATTTGGTTATTTGATTTTTGATTTAAAAACATTTAAAAGGAAATTTCATTATTTTCATCTGCAAAAATTATTTAAACTGACTTCTGACTTACTTTTACCTAGTGATAGTAGCTGACATTCTTTAAAAAGATATAAACAATTTGGGGTTGAATCCCAATCTTCTATTTACTAAATGTGTCAGTAATTTTCTATGTGTCTGGATCTGTGCCAGGCCACCTAAAACTACACACCTCCCAAATGTTAATTTCACTGAGTCAAAGTTTTCTCATTTATGAATTAAGCTGCTTAAAAATTTTCACCTCATAGAAATATGTTTTAATTTTAAGCTAGCAAGATGAAGTGAATAAAGCACTTTAGCTAGTACCTGGGACATTGTAGACACTCTATAATGACACTACCT
>NW_003852432.1:4355898-4377544 GCF_000181295.1 Otolemur garnettii
AGAATAGTCGCTCCTCTAACTGGACTCTTGTAACCCCACCATGTTGACTACACTATTTTTTAAATCTATTTTTCTTTACTGAAAAGTTGCAGGGTTAGTACAAAGAACTACCCCTTACACTTTATTTAGGTTAACCAATCAATTGTGAACTCTTGGCTCCAGATGTCTTATCATATGTGTGCTCTCTATGTAATACACATCACATAAATATATGTGTATATGTGTTGTTCCTGAACCATTTGAAAGAAAGGCAGTCATGTCTTTTTATTACTAAATACTTCAGGGTATATTTCCTGAGAAAAGGACATTCCCTTAACATAAACACAGTATAGTTATTCACCTCATCAAATTTGATATTAATAAAATACATTTGTCTAATCTATAATCCATATTCCAATTTTGTCTATTGAACCAATTATACTCTTTATGGTGTTTTTTTTTTTCATTCAGTACAAGGCCTAAGCCCAAATTGATTATTATATTTTGTTCCTCTGACTCCTGTTTCCATTAATCTGGAACTCTACTTGAGCCTTTGTTTGTCTTTCATGATGTTAATGTTTGTAATTATCTGAGCCTTGAATATCGAACTCCCAACAATCCTGCCTCCTAGTGTTTATACCTTTGCATAATCTCCTATTCCCTAAATATGGGATGGTCTTAGTGACTTGATTGTGATAAATAGAACATGGCTAACATTATATGATGTCATTTCCAAAATTAGATTATAAAAAACAGTGACTTCTCTGACTCTCAAAGTAAGAGGACACCGAAAAGGACCTGCCCTATAGAAAAGCCCATGTTAGGAGGACCTGACTTCTGCAACCAATGACACTATGGAAAAGCCCGTGTTAGAAGGACGTGATGTCTGTATCACATCTAGAGAGGATCTGAGACCAGTTTAAGAACTGCATGAGTGAGCTTGGAAGTGGATCTTCTCCTAGTCCAGCCTTGTGATGACTATAGTCACTTCTGGATGACACCTTGATGGTAGCCTTTTGAGGAACCCTGAACTAGAAGCACCCAACTAAGCAATTCCTAGATTATTAAATTATAAAAACTATAAACGATTTTTCAAAAAAAAGTTTGTTGTTTTAAACCTCTGTGTTTTGGAGTAATTTGTTATGCAGCAATAGATAACACACACAAACTCCATTTTACATATAAAACATTACTTTTTGCAAAATGTTAATATATGAATGGTGTCCACAAAAGTAATCAGTCATGTAGGTCCCTGTTTTTGTTTTTGTTTTTGTTTTTGTTTTTGGGAGACTGAAATTTTATTTTATTTTATTTATTATATATTTTGGGGTTCATCGAAAATGCAAAAGAGTTAGTTATACTAGTGTGGTTGTTAGGTAAAATCCCTCTTATAACTGTCCCACCCCAAGAAGTGTGCCATGCACCATGATACCCTCTCCCTGTTCCCTCATTCCCCTATCCCCAAATTTGTTTTAGATCATCTACTGCCTTCATATTAGAACAGAGTAGATTGGATTCTTGCTTCTCCATTCTTGTGGTACTTTACTCAGAAGAATGTGTTCTACCTCAATCCAGGGTAATCCAAAGATATAAAGTCTCCATCTTTTTTAGTGGCTAAGTAGTATTCCATGGTATACATATACCACAACTTATTCATCCATTTCTGGGTTGGTGGGCATTTAAGCTGTTTCCACATTTTGGTGATTGTAAATTGACTTGTGTTGAATAGTTTAGTGCAAATGCCCTTATGATAATTTTTTTTTTCTTTCAGGTAGATGACTAGTAATGGGATAGCAGGATCAAATGGGAGATCTAATTTGAGTTCTTTGAGAATTCTCCATACTTCCTTCCAAACAGGTTGTATTAGTTTTCAGTTCCACCAATAGTGTAAAAGTGTTCCCTTCTCTTCACATCCACACCAACTTCTGTAGCTTTGAGACTTTGTGATATGCGCTATTCTCACTGGAGTTAGGTGATATCTCAGTGCAGTTTTGACTTGCATTTCTCTGATGATTAGGAACAATGAGCATTTTTTTCAAATGTTTGTTAGCCATTTGTCTGTCTTCTTTAGAGAATGTCCTATTCATGTCTCTTGCCCAGTGATATATGAGATTGTTTGCTCCTTTTTGTTGATTAATTTGATTTCTCTGTATATACTAGTTATCAAGCTTTTGTATATGCCAAAAATAGCCAAGTTGAGAAGCTAATCAATGACACAATTCCCTTCACAGTAGCTTAAAAAAAGAAAGAAAGAAAGAAATACTTAGGCATATACCTAACAAAGAAGTGAAGGATCTCTACAAGGAAATTACAAAACCTTGAGAAAAACAATAGCAGAAGATATTAACAAATGGAAAATATATACCATGCTCATGGCTGGGAAGAATCAACATTTTTAAAATGTCTATACTTTCCAAAGCAATCTATAGACTCAAAGCAATCCCCATTAAAATACCAATATCATACTTTCAAGATTTGGAAAAAATAATTCTTCATTTTGTATGGAACCAGAAAAAACCTATGTAGTCATGGAAATTCTTAGAAATAAAAACAAAGCCAGGGGCATCACCTTACCAGACTTTAGGCTATACTACAAGGCCATCATGGTCAAAACAGCATGGTATTGGCACAAAAATAGAGACACTGACGTTGGAAACAAACAGAAAACCTTGAAATGAAAACTCACATCTTACAACCACCTGATCTTTGCTAAATCAAACAAGAACATAACATTGGGGAAAATAATCTTTATTGAATAAATGGTGTTGGGAGACCTGGATAACCACATGTAAAAGACTGAAACTGGACCTGCACCTCTCACCACTTACAAAAATTTATTCAACATGGATAAAAGATTTAAATATAAGGCATGAAACAATAAAGATCCTTGAAGAAAGTGTAGGGAAAACCCTTGGAAGATATTGGCATGGAGAAAGATTTTATGAAGACTTCTGGCTCTCTGATTTCTTCTCTCTCCCTTTCTCATCTCTCCCTTGCATTCTCTTCCCTTTCTCTAATATAAAATAAACTTATACTTTTATATTCTAAAAAAAAGAAAGGAAGACTTCTGTGGCAACTGCAACAACAAAAATAAACAAATGGGATTTAAAGTGAATAGCTTCTGTATAGCTAAGGAGACAACAACCAACCAATAGACAACCTTCAGAATGTTAAAAGATGTTTGCATACTATGAATAGGTCTCCATATTTTATATTACATGGCAAGATACTTTCCAGACAGCCCTTGTATACTGAAATACATAGAAATTAAATTACCTTATAAATCAAAAGAATATTACATTTTGATATTTTGGGGTTTTTATTTAAAAATCAGTTATTTACCATTTGAGAAAATCTTACGATCAGCAGAATTACTCAAGGAATAGAGTAGATAACCCATGTTCTCTTTGTATATTCATGGCAAGTATATACAAGGTGCAAATACCTGACTAGTGGAAGGAAGGACTAAAGTCAGCAAGAGTTTGAAGTAGGAAACCCTCGACTATCCTTCCCCTCAAAATTCACCAACTCAGGAACAATTGATTCACAAATTCTCCATGAGAAATCCAGATGCTGAAGGGAAAGCTTTTATACTTCAAGAGATTTGTGATTCCCTCTTGCTGCCCCAGCACAGCACCATAGGACCAAACACCAACTAACGTGTTAGTACTCACATATTTCCATGTTGAAGCTGCATTTTCAAATGATTATCTCATTTTCAATGAAATTATTTTCAAATTGAAATTCATGATCGTAAAAACTCTATTTCCTTTTCAAGGTATTTGTCAATGGTACAAAAGATACTGGGATTCATTCCTTTCTCCACATCTAGGCAGTTTGTATTCTTGCCAGCATACCAAAAAAAAACCCTTTTTGAAATATCTCTGTAACTATGCCTTTTCCTTTTTTCCTTTTTTTTTTTTTTAATTGGCTGGGTTTTTATGGCCATGTCTTCAGCTGTCTGCAACAACCGAGAAAATTTTTGTTATTTTTATTCATTATCATTTCTTTTTAAAAAACTGAATTTTAAAATCTTAAAAAAAAAAACAAACTTCAACTTGCAGATATCTCAGTATCTGACTGTCATACACAGTCTTCTTTACTAAGTCCTTCAGAACAATGCCTGAAGTTCCTTCCTCTAGAAAGTAGAGGGATAGAGCAGCGGTTCTCAGACTTCCTAGTTTCTAAGCCTTTTTACCTTCTTAAGAAAAATATTGAGTAATTCAGAGAGATTTTATTTAGGTGTATTAAAGCTATCAATATTTATAATATTAGAACAGAAAATTATAGTTATTTCATTTAAAAATAATATTATTAAGCCCATTACATATTAACATAGCATAGCATACATTTTAGGAAAAATAACTATACTTCCAATAAGAAAAGTAATGTTAGTAAGAAGAGTTGTGGGTTGTATTGTGTTACTTTTTAATCTCTTTAATGTGTGGCTTAACAGAAGACAATTAGATTTACGTACGTGGGCTGCAGTCACCCCATTATGATATGCTGTTTTGGCTCAAGTATTAAAAGGAAATCTGGCTCAGGTAGACATGGAATTGAAAGAAGAAGTACATTAATTGCCTTTTCAGATAATTCCTCTTTTAAATTTAGTAAGTAGTCATTTCGTAAAGGTTAATTGCAATGTGGATTTGAAACCATATCTTTTAATAACATTTTAATATTCTATCAATAAACTTTTCATACTCTGTTACTTTAAAATTTGCCACGTTCTTTTGCAATAGGTCTTTTATCTGGGCATGACTTTGTAACATCATTCATTGTCATTCAAAAAATAGTGGTTCACTGGGTGGTGCATGTTTTCTAAGTACTGATACACTTTGTAAATATAAAAAAACCACACAATTGTTAATATCCCCAAAAATCTCATTTGAAAAATTTAACACTGATAAGATGCTAAGCACCTGGTGGCAGGAATACATTTTCTAAGATTTTAATTTTTGCTTAAAAGTTTTAATTATAGCACTGGCAACAGATACTGTTAGTTGTTTTTCTTGAAGTGACAGACTGACTTCATTCATTTTTAAGAAAAAGTATGCTAAATGCCTACTTCTTTTTTAAAATAGCTTTATTGATGAGATCAGATGTGCTGAGAGTGGTATGGCCATATAGACTTATAGAGTTCTATCGAGATATGGTTCATGCACCAGAAAATTTGTCAGTCAGACTTATGTAATTCAATGGTTTTCAGTATATTCATAGAATCATGCTATCACCACAACAATTTTAGGGCTTTTTCTTATTTACTTTACACAGAGTCTCACTCTGCCACCCTGGGTAGAGTGCCATGGCTGTTCACAAGAAACCTTAACTCTTGGGCTCAAGTGATCCTCTTGCCTCAGCCGTCCAAGCATCTGGAACTACAGGTATCTGCCACATTGCTTGGCTAGTTTTTCTATTTCTAGTAGAGATGGGGTCTTACTCCTGCTCAGGCTGTTTTCAAGCTCCTGATCTCAAGTGATCTACCTGCCTCAGCCTCCCAAAGTGCTAGGATTACATGTGTGAGCCGCCGTACCCAGCTCAATTTTAGGACATTTTCATCACCCCCAAAAGAAACATTATACCCATCAGCAGTGATTGCCCATTTTAGTCCAACTCCCAAATCCTAGAAAACTACTTTTTAATCTCTCTGGATTTGCCTATTCTGGACGTTATAATAACGAGACTCATACAATGCATAATCTTTTGTTTATGTCTTCTTTCATTTAGCATACTGTTTTCAAGATTGATTCATGTTGTAGCAGGTACCAATACTTCCTTCTTTATTACAGCCAAAGAATATTCTCTTACATAGATACATCATGTTTTGTTTATTTATTCATCAGTTGATGGACATGTGGAATTTCCAACTTTGGCTATTATGGGTGATGCTGCTATGAACAGTTCTGTATGAATTTCTTAAATTGCACACAAACTTTATGGACGCACTATTATTGGCCATTTATATGCCTCCTTTTGAGATATATCTAATCAAAATCTTTGCCCAATTTTAATTGGATATTTGTCTTTTTATTGTTTAGTTTTAAGTACATTATGTAGCCTGTGTATTAAACTCTTATCTGATAAAATTATTTGCAAATATTTTCTCCCATTCTACAGGTTATCTTTTTGCTTTATGATGGCAGCTTCTGGAGCACAGAAGCTTTTAATTTTAAGGAAGCCTCATTGATTTATTTCTTTCTTTTGCCAGTTGTGCTTTGGCATTATATCTAAGAAATTATTTCTTAACTCATGGTCACATGAATGAAAAAAATTTATTGTTGTATTTTATTTTAAGTGTATTATAATTTTAGATTCATACTTAGATATATAAGCCATTTCAAGTTAAGTTTTATAAATAATGTGTGGTAGGATTCCAAATTTCCTTTTTGATGAGGAGGCAAGAGGAGCACCTGGATACCTGGTTTTCCTAACACTCTTCCTACTCTTTTTTTAAAAGAATTTTCTGGGCACCCTTGTCAAAAGCCACATGACCATGAACACAAGGGTTTATCTCAGGTTTCTCAGTTTTATTTCATTGACTTGTATGTCTATCCCTCAGTCATACTGCCGAGGGATTACTATAATTTTATTGTAAGTTTTGAAATCTAGAAGTGTGAGTCCTCCAATTTTATCCTTTTTCAAAATGGTTTTGGTTTTTACATACCCAATTCTGAATAGCCATAGTTTGTTGCTTGATGTCTTAAAAAGCACCTTTCAAGCAAAAATTATGTTCTGTGACAAAAGGAGCTAATTTAACTCTCGAGTGAATCACACAAGTCTTTCCTTGAGAAGACCATTGTCGTTTGTAACATGCAGCAGAAGTGCTTTATGCTTACATTTTATTTATTGCAAAAATTATTAAAGAACGTTTACTCATAGGTCAAAAATTAGAACAATTAATATATCGTACTGCTTTGTCAAGACATCCTTAAGAGAAACTGGCTTTCCCTCCAAGTGTGTGGCAGTGAAGAACACAATGACTATCAAGTTGTGTACATTTTGTTGCTACTGCCTTGATCCTTTTTAAGGCACCAGCAGTCCCACCAACCCTTGCACACTAAGTATATATGTCAACATAGTGAAAAAGTAAATTTTTAAGCATATATAGTAGGACCTCCATACTACACCACCTCCCTACATTGACTACCTCCTTAGGTTGACTTCATTTTCATAGACCAGACATGCACCACATGTACATGTCAGTACAGTAGGCCTCGTTCCTTATGTTGACCACCTCCTTATGTTGACCAATTTTTTACAGTCTCTTAGGTGGTCCACTTACAGAATTCTACTGTATTTAGTAAAATCTGATTTTATAAATTCTGTGGTGAGTAAACTCAAAGTGCTTTTTACTAGCCACTAGCCACAGGAAAAGAAGTCAGCTTTAAAAAAGTTTTATTAAAGTCACATTCCTCTTGCCACTTGCTTTTCTGGGTAGGCTGCTCTTGCAAGTTACAGCTTAGGGTAGGTTAAGTCCACTTCATAAGTCCATTTGATTTCACAGATGAATGTGGTTCTGGGGGATGTTGTTGATTAGAAGTAAATTCTCGCACTTAACAAGCCTATTTTATTAGATAGGCCAAACCAGCTCCTACTCCAGCAACACCTGCAAAAGCCAGCAGCACGTTTCTGACGCTGCTTTCCAGGTCTTCCAGGTGGAAGAACTCCACAAAGCCATCCCAGCCTTGTTGTTTGACTAGCCAGTCCCGTTTTGTCCTCACAAGGACATCTACGATATTTTCTGCTAGCGGTTCGATGTAGCTTTCTTGGTTTATGGTCTTCAGGTGCTTGGCCACAAAGCCACCAAAAGAAATTAGGGTCACAACCCTGCCCCAATTTGTTACGCCATAACTGAAAACATGGACCATCACTCGAGACAAAGAGTTGATATCCTCTCTGGTTTTGATGTCCAGTTTGCGAAGCATGCCTCAGAAGGCCATCTCGTCCTCCACGCGGGGCCAGGTCTCCAGCGCCTTCCTGGAGCCTCCTGCCCTGCTGCTCCTTGGCTTCGCAACCTTGGTGCCGATCGCCTGCTCCCAAAGGTACCGAGAGATGATCTCCAGCCACTGCCGGTATAACTCATCCTCCTCTGCTGGGGGAGGTGTGGAAGAAAGTGACCCGTCAGTGCTGGGGCCATTACCCGCCTCGCCGACAAACTCTAGCAAAGGCAGGACCTCCGGTTGCTTCCTGAGAGGCTCCGGCTCGTAGGCGGCCACATCACCTTCAGGCGACTTGACGGCATCGGCAGCTTGGGCTTCCATCTCGTCTGTTAGCAACGTGCGGTGCGGAGAGTCGGCTCGAAGAACAGCAGCCTCGTGAGGGTTGCAGTGACATCGGGGACCACGGCACTCAAATAAATACATGGGAAAAGCGGTCCCCCTTGATGGAAGAGTCACTTTCGGAAAGAAGCAAAGTTCTGTTCAACAACAAGCAAACGAGACCATGGAAGAGGACTTTTAGATTTGGCGAGGACAGTAGGCTGAAAAGACATTTCCTTGTTGAGACCAGGAGTGTGGCCAGTAGTTGGATTAGTCTTTGAGTTCATTGAATATGCCCACGAATTCTTGAATTCTTGAAGAATGGAAAGTTCAGGTGTTCAGAATTTTCATACCTGTTGTATCTTGGCTTTGTTTGAGTGATTCTTAGTTTATTATCCTAGTAATGACCATGAATACTTGATTTTCAACTTTGTTTGAATGATTCTTAATTAGCCAAGTAATGGCCGTGAATACTTGATTTAAGTCATAATTACAGATATGGAATACCCTCAGTTTTTAAGACAAATTGTGAATGTATTTGTCTATAAAAATTGCATATGTTTTTACAGAAAGTATTTCTTTGATTAAGGGGGGTTCTCAAGTTTAGTTTTCTTCATACTCTTTTTTTTTTTTTTTTGAATTTTGTAACTTCTGTAGTTAGGAACCTATTTCTTACAGCTTTTCTGTGCCAAACTTTGTCTTGATCACTTCTAGAGTGTAGAAAACCAATTGATGTAATTGTATGCAACCTACTTATAGTGAAATAAAGTTGATTCAAAACTAAAAAAAAAAGTTTTATTGTATACATTTAAGGTATATGACATGGTGGTTTGATATACTTATCTTGGTAGACATATAAACAGTGTATTACTCAAGAAAATTAATATACTCATTCAAGTTTTATTTATTTATTTTTACCTTGAAGATCATCAAACTTTTAGTTCATGTTTTATCACATATACTCTTAAAATTTCCTACTCTAAAAATAATTTGTTTATTTTGTTTTCCTCTGATTTCCCTTGGCTAGCATCTAGAAGAATTTTTCCAACATTTTCTTCTAAAATTCCTATGGTTTCATGTCTCAGATTGAAGTCTATAATCCATCTTGAATTATTGTTATTGAGTGGGGAGAGATATGGATCCTATCTCAATCTTCTGCATGTGACTATACAATTTTCCTTGTACCATTTATTGACTAGCATTCCTTTCTTCAATGCATATTTCTGTCTGGTTTATCAAAGATCAGATGACAATATGTAAATAATTTTACATCTGGGTTTTCTGTTCCGTTCCATTGGTCTATGTCTTTATTTTTGTGCCAATGCCATGCTTTTTTGTTTACCATAGCCTGGTAGTATAGTTTAAAGTTGGGTAAAGTTATGCCTCCAGATTTGTTCTCTTTGCTTACGGGTGCTTTGACTATTTGGACACTTTTTCTTTTTTCTAGACCAAGCATAGAATTATTTTTTCTAGATCTGTGAATAATGATGTTATTTTGATGGCGATTGTTAAATCTGTAAATCATTTTGGGTAGCAGGGACATTTTAACAATGTTGATTATGCCAATCCATGAGCATGATATGTCTTTTCATTTTTTTTTTTTTACATCATCTGTAATTCCCCCTCAATGATTCATGGAACTTGCATAAATTAAAGTCTCTGTACAGCCAAAGAAACAGTCCACACAGCAAATGGACAACCTGCAGAAAATATTCACATGCTATATATCCAATAAAAGGCTAATAACCAGAATCTATGAAGAACTCAAGCAAATCAGCAAGAAAAACCTCAACAATCCCATTAAAAAATGGACAAAAGACATAAACAGAAGCTTTTCAAAAGAAAATAGACTAATGGACAATAAACATGAAAAAAATGCTTACTGTCACTAATCATCAAAGAAATGCAAATCAAACCAACAATGAGCTATCACCTACCCCTATGAGAATGGCTTTTATCAAAAAGTCCCCAAAGAATAGATGTTTGATTAGATGCAAAGAGAAAGGAACACTTATAAACTGTTAGTGGGTTGGCAAACCAATACAACCTCTACATACAAAAAGAGTATGAAAATTCCTCAAAAAAATAAAAGTAGACCTACCATTTGACTTAGCAATCCCACTACTGGGTATTTACCCAAAGGGAAAAAAGTCATTTTATCAAAGGGACACATGTACTTTGAATGTTTATTGAAGCACAACTCATGGTCACAAAGATGTGAAATCAACTAGAGTGCCCTTCAATTCATGAATGGATTAATAAAATGTGGTATATATATATACCATGAAGTACAATTCAATCAAAAAAGAATGAACTAATACCTTTTGCAACAATATGATGGAACTGGAGACGGTTCTTTTCAGTGAAGTATAGCAAGAATGGAAAAACAAACACTACATGTACTCACTATTAAATTGAAACTGATCAGAACTCTTGTGCATAGACGGAAGTAAAACTCAAGGGAAATCAACGTGGTAGGATGGGGGAGAAGGGCACGAGTGAAATCATACCTCGCGGGTACAATGTACCATGTCTGGGTGATGAACACACTTATAACTTTGACTCAAGCCCTACAAAAGCAATCCATGTAACCAAAACATTTGTTTCTCCACAATATTCTGAAATTAAAAAAAAAAACTACTAAATAAAATTTTGAAGCCAATAATAGCTTTGTATAGTACAATAATTATGACGTATCATGAGATATAAAGAATGAATAACCCTTACTCTGTACCTAAGCTCCAACTAAAAGAGAAAATAAAAAAGAAATTGAAAAAAAAATAATTGTGCAACTAATCTTGTCATAATTGTGAATATTTAACCTCTGTATAAAACATAGCATTCATTATCAGGGCTACTATAACTGGAAGAGGATTTTTTTTTTAAGTCTTTTAAAATATTTTCTTGAATTGTGTATTTAGCCTATGATTGTATAATAAAATATTTTCTACACACAATGTAATTTAAGGCTCTGGGGTTTGGGATAGCATAAAACATTTAGACAAAGTATCCTTTCAGGGAAATTTATAATTTTTCAACTAGTAATTACCAAATGCCAGAATTAATTTTTCTCAGATAATCATTCCTTTAGCATGGTTGACAATCCCAGGCATTTTACTCATTCATTAATGTGCAATAATGATTTCTCCAATGGTTTTCACTATCACTAATGACATGCATTTTTATGCATCACTTATTTGCATGAAGAACAATGAGATATTATTTTATTGGCATTTATGGGACTTTTTTTTGCATATTTATGAGGAAATGACCAAAGAGCTCAGGTCAAATTAGCTTCAGGGTTTTTTCTTCTTAAAGTTTGAATAACTTGCTATTTCAGTGAATGATGACAGGGTTGCTACTCAATATTGTTATTGTGTGATTTTCATTATAACTGAAAGAAATAAATGCATAAGATGGACAGTACTTAATTAAAGTGAATATGTGTGCTGATCATTATGAATAAACTTGAAATTAAACACTTTAAAGTATTTCAAAATCAAAGTTTATATAATAGAAAATGTTCGGCCAATGCTATAAAGTTTTTTCTCTGATGTTTTGCATTTGTTATCAGTTATTTCCCCAATTATTTCCTTTTAATTTAAAAACAAGTCCATCGAGCTACTTTACTTGCCTGTGTAAAATGTTTTATGATGCTGGTGTTTCAATGTTTACATTAATGCTCAGTAAAATAACAAAATAACAATTATTTTTTATAATGGTAAATTTCAGATTTGAGCCACTAAAACAAAAGATTCAGATTTCTCCCACTTTTATCTAAAGACAATATTCTTAGTCTTACAAACTGAAAATGTAGAATTAACACAGCACCTCAAAGTTTAAATCTGAATGAACAATATATCAGTGGGTACCCTCGTGCCCATTGACTAAAACAGTTATTCAGCTGGAAAAGTACTAATTGGCATGTAAATTTTTTATCCATTAAGATGGGCTTTACCAAAAATAATATAATTTATCTTGGTGAAGGACTCAAATACAACCTGGACTTTTCCTAACAAATGCAGACAATGTGACTTAATTATATATACCCTTATATTAACAACTTAAAAATTAAAAAAAATAAATAAAAAGGATTATAGATTCTCATTGCAAAGACATGCTGTTGTAGCCCTGTTTGTGTGAAACAGCAGTGACATGCAGGAACTGATTAGCTCAAATCACAGATGTGTTTGCCTTAGGGAAATAGCAGTAGCCTAGTTTTGGATAGCCAGAATTCAAACTACTTTCAATCCAAAGCCACAACTCTTCAAATTCTAGTAGTTTAGTGATTAAATTGGCATATTATAAAAAGGAAAGGAAGATTGTGTCCACAGACATTTAAACTCTACTTGTTCTTTGTAAGGTTAAAAAACTGTGCATTAGTAAGGACTGACCCTCACTAGGCTGACATCAGTAGGCAACACATTTGTATTTTCATTTGCACCAGTCATCGACACATGGGCGCGTAACGAGGGTGGGTATTTTTCAGGAAGAGAACACACATTTAATTTGACATTTTCTTGTTGAACTTGAGGCAGCCAGCTTCCCTGGTTTCATGCCATCTTTCATCCCACCACACTTTCCCTCCTACTCATCAAATAATCATGACATTCTTCACCATAAAACACAGGCAGATGGGTTCTTATGTCATTATTTGTAATCCAACTGAAAAGATCTGTTTTTGCTTCTCCTGGCCCCTATTCCATAGTTCTCTAAAATCAACATTCCGTTCTTTAAATTTACAAACTTTCTTTTTCTTAGCTCTGAGATGAAACTTAAACCACCAGCATTTTCTGCAACTTTCTCACGTACTTTCTCTTGCTGCATAATCTGTGGGTGAGAATAATTCATATAAAGTGTTGGAACACTTTTTCTTAATTCACTCACAGCAGCACACTTTTAAAATGGAAAGTACCAAATAAGTGCTATATAATAATAGCAATTTTACTGGCATCAAGCTAGCTGCTCCTTCCCATAAATGCAAATGTTTCATTATTTAAGCATGCCTTTATAGACCATTTACATGCTTTGTATTTATGCATTACTATTCAGTCTGAATTATCTCATAATATCTCATTTTCTTTTTGAAATTTCGTGAAGCATCTATGAAAGTACTATGTGTTAAGAGGTCATTCCTTACAAGTAGCTGTTAGAATTTCTTGGAAATGATTATCCCAGATTCCAGGTCACATTTTCCTCCCTATTCGTATGCTCCAAATTATTTCTGGATCAAGAGAAGAAGGATATAATATTATGCCTTTAAACGGCCCAATCAATATTCAAGTACCCACATCCTTGAATTTTGTAGCCTATAAAAAACTAGATAAATCTAACAGGCAAAAAATAAACAGAAAGCGAGTCTCACTGGTGACATAGGAAATGTGAGGAAACATAGTCAGACTAAAAATCAATTTAATAGTGAGTTCTGAAGCAGCATTTTTCAAAGCATTATTTTATTATTCTATGTATTCTTGTGTATCCTGGGGAAAGTGAGGTTATCTTCGGAGTTCATGGCAGTTGATTATACAGAGTTGAATCACTGGGTAAGTATAGTGTAGATTTTTAACCTTGCTATGCTAAAATTTATATTCTACCTTTGGTAGACATTTTAACCTGATTTTACCACAAATTATAGAAATATCTCAGTAGGAAAGGGAAAAGAAAGGCTGGCGGTCGCTTGAGAGAACCCGTGTCAGGAATTCACTTTCTTGTGTTTATATCTTATCTTGCCCTCTATCATTGTCTATCTTTCCAACCCATCCGCCAAAATAACTTGAAAAAGTGCCTCATAAGAAATAAAACTTTCCAGAGATGGACGACAAAAGATTGAAATTTACCAGTGTGTGATTTTCACCAGAGGGCAAATACCTCCTAACTCTCTGTCAGCCAGATAAACACAGCGCCCATTGTTGTATTTTAAGTTGCCCACTGCATGCATCAGCTAAGTGGGCTGAGATGTGCTAAGTATTGGGAAAAGTGAAAAAAATCTCTGCTTTAGAGATTTTACTTTCTAAGAACAACTAGACGCAAGTTATTTTTGATAGACAAGTGATAAACATGAGGTTCAAGTAGCACAAAGATTTTTACTCGGCTGATAGGTTTCTCTTTAAACAGCTTATTATCTAAACTTGTGTCATAAAAGGTTCATCTTACTAGGGATTAGGAAACGTCGCTGAGTTGACTCTGGCTTGATGCGGCGTGATCTTGGTTATATTACTACCCATCTCCGAGCTTCAAATTTATTGTCTGAAGAAGATGAAATTGATCAAATAATCCCTAATTTGTAGCCATTACTCTGCGTGAGTGAGTTCGTATGAGGGAAAATGTCCTTTTAAAAGATAGGTGTGTCCACATGAACATGTGTAAAGGCTCCTTTTCGAGAATATATTTTAAATTTCTGCCTAGTGCTTAAGATCCTCATTCATATATAACTTGTCTCTTTCTCTCTTTCTCTATACAACATAAATATATATATTAAGTAAATATATATACACAAAAGACTGCCAAAATGCCTACATATTTTAAGAAAGAAAAAACTGTATTAAAAATTGTAATATTCAATATATACCAGTGGCAAATGAACAGAAGTCACGCTGATCACCTCTTGTCATTGCAGAAGTCAAACATGACCTGAGTATTACAGATTCAAACAGGATTTTCTCTTTCTTAAAACATGTATACATTTTCTGGCATCCTCTGTATGTGTTCATATATATCTGTGCATATATATATGTGTGTATATATATATATAACACATATATATTATATATGTAACATATGTATATATGTTTTAAACAAAATAAACAACTATTGATTTTTCCCGACACGGTTAAGCACTTATCCAGATAGCCATTTCTCACAGAAGTCTCTGAAGTATTATAATTATGCTTGTCTTTCTGGCAAAGTCTTAGAGATGCAGATTCAGTAGCTAACTCAGGATCATGCAGATGGCGAATAGGAAACAGAGATTCAAGCCCAGGCAGTCCAACTCTGAGGCCCCCTTTCTTAACCACTCTCATATGCTATAATGTTCAGCCTTGCTGATTTTATGACTCTCAACATCCTTCCAAACACTTGTTTTTCCAGGCTGAATGATTTATTTACTGTTTCCAAACAGAGGCCGGTGTTTCCTTCCTGACACATCTTTGCATCTTGTCCTAAGCCCTGGATTCTTTTTCCCCCTCTCTGTTCTCTGTACTTCAGACGGCACAGTGCTCCAGGCAGCCACTGACCCAGCTCATCAGAGTTGGTACCTGAGAAGGATCCTCCGGCCCATCATTGCCTACATGGCTGTGGTTCCAACTAGATTTCCAAGTCCTGACTGCTCAGCAGAGTGTCTACGTTATGCCATAAGCTTCTTAGGTGACGTTTCATGTCCTCCAAATTGGCAGTGGCCCTATATTCCCTCACAGGTGAATGTACTATCAAATGTCTCCAAGCAAAAAATCTGGAGGAATTCTATATCATTCCCTGTCTGTCATCATCTTAACCTATTTTTTCCTTATCCTCATAGTCCCTGACCTAAGTTTTCATCATTTCTTTTCTAGATTATCCCTGTACCTCCTTATCTGCTCCACTGGCCTTCTGCTATGTCCTATAACCTGACACAGTAATCTTAATAAAACATGGATCATTTTCTCCCATTATTTTCAACACAATACCTAAACTCCTTATAACTTTAAGGCCTCTCCTGATCCCCTTCCCCTCTTCTCTGGTCTCTGACAGCCTCCGTCGCAGGTGAGGTTCACAAACCCTGTCCCCATCTTCTGGTCCCTCCTCTGCATTCCTCCACTGGAATTAGCAAGCAGGCATGTTCTCTCAATGCTTAGGGTCCCAACACCCTGGAAGTTTAGTATAATACTTAAAAACTCAGACTCTGAAGCGAGGCAGACCTGGTTTAAATCACTGATCCATCACTTACTAGCTTATCTGGGTGAATCCAGCAAGTCACACGACCTCCCTGGGCTTAGTTTCCTCATATATAAAATGGGGAAATGGCTCACTTTACAAAGTTGTTAAAGGATTAAATCATGAATATAAAGGCCTTCCTGTGATTTTTTGAACACAGCATATGCCTAATAAATGTGGACACTACTACCAATGCAATGCACTGAAATGGATGGATGAAAAAAAGAGTGAAACTTAAAAATGAATAAAAAATCAGTGAATGAATGAATGACGTGTATATGGGATTACATCGTGCATAGAAATATACCATGTGTGTAGTATATACACAGAGACAGTGTGTATAGGAACTCCTTTAGAGAAAGAGACAAACGCTCTGCGTCACAGAGAGGTTCAGGATGAGGCCAGGTAAATACACAAAAATATTTCAAATCTACAAATATTCTCCCTTAAAATTTGTTTCAGAGCTGATAATAGTTTAGTATGAAAGAAACAATCCCAAGCTTGTTTTGGGTCAGCCTCTCATTTGATATTTCCATACCCTGTTCTTGCCACTGGAGAGGTACTTTTTACTGCCTCCGAGATTGTGGTCTTTTTTCCTCTTTCCTGAATTAGAATAAGCACAACGCACTTTCTATTGATGGAGCCCTCGCAGTTCCTGGCCTGGAGGGACATGGAAGAAGGAAAGCTGGGGTCAGCCCATTAAGGGCCCATCAGAGAACAACTGAGCAGTGTGCACGGGGTGTGCAATCACTTGCTCTCATTAGATACTTTTAAAATGTTTGCATAGTTGCCAGTGGCAAAGATGGCAAACTTCAAGTAATAGATGGAGAACAAAATTTTTATTGTCACCCGTAGTTCTATAAAAACCAGGGTTTAATATGATTTCCTTGTTTGTCCGAGTGTCTTTCCACTCAAAGCCATTGGTGAAGCCTCAATGTCTGTCTATGTTAATATCTATGTCCTTAGAAGATGGAATCGCAGGATTCACAGGCATTTCTCCAAGTACAGAGAGCAAAAGAATAGCAACCGATGTATTTAAACTCTTCATATAATACTCTTTGTGATTTCCTATTCATAGTTAAGCTTTTTGTTTTGTTTTGTTTTGTTTACAACTGGTGAGCTTAATTAAAATTGAGACTTTCTCTATAACAATCCTGCCACTAAAGTAGGAAAATCTCCTATCAGGAAGGAGGCAGTTATGAGCTTGTGTGCATTTATAACAGTTCTAAGAAGTAGTTTTTGTTTCTTTGGGCATTGCTTTGTAGACGTCAAAGATCCCCGTGTGTGTTTCCCACTGCTCTTGAAGTCTGATACTAGTAAACGAATCACCCCTGGCTGGATGGTCCATTATCGGAGTACCTTTCAAGTAAGAGCCTAAGAATAAGCCGTTTACTCAGGCCCACACTGTTCTATACGATGAACAGTTCATTCTTTTACCAAGAATATGTCAGTCCTGCTTTATCATCACCTCAGTTTCAAAGAATAGATTTCAAATAGCCTGTCTACCACCACAGCAATATTGTGGGCATTTTCTTAGGCAAAGAGTTGTAAACTTTTTTGCATTTTTAAAATTAATTATGTCTTTCACCTTTGTTATCTATTTGTTACTTCTACTACCTCTTGAAATAAAGAATCTGTTAGGTCCGCTTTGTGTTATTTTGTATAGTTGACTAATGAGGTATTCCAATGACAAGAAAATATGTCAAACTATACATATTCAAGAAATATGGGCACAGTAGAATGTACCTAATAATAGTCCTGTTACAAGCCTAATTTATACTCTATTGGGATTAGCCAGAAGCCAACTCAGGATCATATAGAAGCGTCAGGGCAACATGACTTATTATGGCAGAATAAATATGCAGAAGTGTCAGTTAACAGAGATTCCAGAGTCTCTGAGAAATACATGCTACGTTTAAGTATAAAAAGTATAGTAATGTAAAGTGCTTTATAAATAGCATTATATGTGCCGTTCCTGAGGAAATGAAAGAAGTAAAAATCTCAAGGTCAATGTCTCAACTGTGGAAACGTCTTAAAGAAAATGAATCACTGATTTGTTTTCTAAATTTCATTATCCTCTTTCATAAACACTACTCTTGTTTTGCCTACGCCAGCGCCGTAGTCTCCAATTCTGCCTCCCTCCCACGTGCCAACAGGATACAGTGCTGAAGCACAAAGAACTTGGGTGTGGAAATCACAAACCTGAGAGCGAAATGAAAGTCTCTTTCACCACTTACCAAGTTTGTCACCAAGGATAACTTCCATTTTTAACATTCCCCAGTTTCAATAGCCTCATCTGAGAAGTGGAGGTAATTTTTAGCACAGTGAATTTCTATGTGGGGTAAATGGGACAATTTAGGTAAAATATTGAAAATTATTCCTGGCACACACTCAATGTTCAGCAAACGCTTTGTGTTAACATGACCACTTTTTAACTTCAGTCGTTCACAGATAAGTCCCTACTATTTTGAGATTTAGCTTACACATCTTTGTTAACTTAAAATGGACGATATCATCTCCTAATGGTTGTTTTCCAGATGGAAGAAGCTTAATCCCTTTAATCTTTGCTTATCAACAATCTCGTTATGAATGCCGCATCTGGCAGCTTAGGGCATGATGAAACACTGTGGATACACAGGAAAGATTCTGGATTGCCCCACTCTCCCGCACTCGATCTGAAAGTTCTGGGTCATACGAACGTGAAAGTCAGCGTTCCTGTATTTTCCTTTCAATTTCCTGCTTCCGCTCTGTGGGCAGCATACAATGGGTAAACATTTTGTCATAGGACAAAGCTTCTAATATTTTAAAGTAGCAACTGTGTCTCTACTCACGTTAAGGGTCTCTTTTCCATGTCAACACACCTGGTTCCTACAAGCTTCCTTGATAATAATTGTTTCCTGATCATTGTCATCTTGGTCACTGTCTTTTGTTCATAGTGGCCTAAATTGTTCTTGGGGCAGAACAAGCTCTTGTTGACATTTCAAAGAATTATGAGATGTCTCTTCTTGTGAACAGTACATTTCTGTTAATTCAACATAGGATTGCATTCATTTTGATAAGCCTTCCTATAATTGGGTGTGAGCTCAAGGGCAGTATTTGAGTTTTTTAATGGGAAAGACTTGCTGTTCAAGCACGTTTTCCTAATCATGCAATCATGCTGATGGTATTCTGAGCCTAATCCTAGGACTTTGAGTTTCTATCTGCCAAAGTTTATGTTATTAGTTTCATCTCATTGCTCTGGTATATTCAGAAGTGTCAGTATTTAGTCTAACATCTAATGTATTAATATTGTATTTCAGCATTGAGGCATATGATAATTTGATAAGTATGCTTCAATAAACAATGAAGAATAATGGAAACGTTACTTATAAAGAAGTATATCAAGAGAAAACTTAATACACAAATAGGTATAAGCTGGACTCCTCTGTTTAGTTAGGAAATAAACAGTGATGAGTATCCTTTAGTCTTTAGCAACTTCTCCCATTGTTGATAATTATTATAATTGGGCAGTTTGTTGAATGAATATGGTGAGTCCTCATTCATCATTCTAAGATGTAAATCATCCAGGCTGGTAACTTTTACATCTCTTCACATTTTCAAAGATTTGCTGTACACACACACACACATACATCCCTCTTGCTCACATAAAATTTAGAACATTTGATATATAATAATTTGCTACTGTTATTTATTCTATTTTTAAGATTTTTAAAAGTCATGAGACATTGCCAGCGACTATTCTTGCTGGCATTATTTTATTCATTCCATAAAATAAATACGCTTTAATTTATGTAAGAAATTCCTGAATTAAGTATGGATCCAAATTTAGGCTATTATTAATATAAATAATCTCATGATAAAAATTATTTTAGTCAAGTAATTCTCAGCTCCTCTAATAATTTGTTTTTCTTCTAGAAATATGCCTAAGGAAGATTAAGCAATCATAAATTTACACATATGCATATTTATAATTCTTTCTATGAAAGAAATACATTTATTTTAGAAAACATGTACAATACAAAGAATAAAAAGTTGAAAAATTATTACCTGCCACCCAGAGAAAACAGTTAAAACTGAAGTGTGTAGGCATCTACAATATTTCCTGTATTTTAAATATATTCACTAATTATAAGTCATATGTATATGCTAGTTTCATTTTGAAATTTCAAACACAATTATTCATTAATCAATCATACATCATAATGATTATTACGTATCATTTATTAGTTTTCTACAATATAATTTCAATAGCAATACAATATTTCTTTGCATACCTTTTTTTCCCTGCTTTCTTGAGGTACAAATGACAAATAAAAATGGATACATTTAAGCTGTACAGAGTGGTGCTTTGATATACACATACACTATGAAATTATTAGCACTGTCAAGCTATTAATATATCCATCACTTTGAGTAAGTATCTAGTTTGTGTATAGAAGGTCTACTTTCTTAGGAAATTTCAAATATACAATATCCTAGTAGTAACTGGACCTGATTTCTCCTCCTTCTATTATCATTCAGTGCCTTCATACTGCCAGGTTTATGTGCTTTCACGTGGTCTGGTTTAATTTATTAAGGCTTGCGCTTCTCAGTTATCCTATACTTGCTTTTGAAGGTATCTGAGTAGCCACAAGATCTTTATTGAAGAGTTAACACAATGAGGTGATAAATGAATCCCTCTCTGTTTGAATTTTCACCCATGACCACTATATAAGATAGATTTATTCATATTTCTTACTTTATTCATTCTTAATAACAATACTTCTGATTTTACATGTTTTGTACGAATGCAAGTGTGAACTATGAGCTAGGTGCTATGTTAGACACCGATACTATAGCTGGGATATGGCTATCGCCTGCAGTCTAATGAGAAACGTAGACACTAAAGACATAAATTAAGGTGTGGCACTGGAGGATTCTTTTCTGAAAACAAGAGATGGGCAGACAAAGAGACCTTCTGGCACTGACATTTTATTAATCCCTAGTGAAACAGCCAATGGCCCTATTTTTTTCATTGTGTATTCTTAGCACCCTTGCCAAATGGTGCAATAGAGGTGGGAAAAAGTATAGGAGTTCCTCAGAAATTAAAAATAGAACTACCATCTTATTCAGCAACTTCACTTCTGAATACATTTACAAAAGAATTGAAATCAGCATTATTCATGGTGGCCAAGATATGGAAACAACCCAAGTGTCCATCAACATATGACTAGATAAAAATATGTGGTTTATAAATATAATGGAATAAATATAAATGGAATACTATTCAGCCTTTAAAAAAAGAAAATCCTGTCATATGTGAAGTGAATGAATCTTGAGGCTAAGTTAAATAAGCCAGTCACAGAAAGACAAATACTGCCCAATTCCACTTATATAAGAAACCTATAATAGTCAATCTCATAGAAACAAAGAATACAATAGTGGTTGTCAGGGGCTGGGGAGTGGACGAAATAGGGAATTGTTTGTTCAACCTGTATAAAGTTTTCAGTTATGCTAGGTGA
>NW_003852432.1:4378933-4380039 GCF_000181295.1 Otolemur garnettii
AAAACACAATTAAATGTTGAATTACTGCTCTCCAGCAACCCATTTGTGAAGGATAATGATCTCACCAAGAAGATAAAGTTTTCATTATGATTAGGTGTTTGAGTCCATGAAGTATTATCAAACACCTGAGAGTTATAAGCAAAAGGCCCTCCTTTAGTTTTTTGGGCTAATTAAGAGGAATAGTGTCTCTAAGGAGTCCTCATGCGTGGGGCTTCCACCAATGCCTCACTCCGATGTTTTAGTTACAGGTTGTGATTCACAGTTGCTGGGTTTTGTTCAAGATCATGTAGTTTATTTTCAAGATATGGCGTAAATTGTTCCTGTTAGGCTCCGTTGCCGAGCAAATGCCATCACTATCTGGCTTATAAATTGTACAACACAATAAACAATTGCAAACATATTCTTGCTAGTTCTGTTTTATTCTATCTCATGAAAAGTCTAATAGTTAGAAAAATTCCATTTACTCTAATTGCTATCACATGGATTTTTGATGGACTTCTTCCCATTTTATAGCCTGGGATAAGCACTCTATGTTTTAGGAAATTCTAAATTTTCTTCATCTAAAGCATAGATGATATGCTTGGATTGTGATACATCTAATGACTAGTGTTAATGATAAAAATTTATTGGGCACTTACCATTTCATTGGCGGTATTAATTAATTTACACAGCAATTCTGAACAAGAGTACTCTAACAGAAGGTAACTTCGTCACCCTTCTCCCGGGGATGACAGCGCTGTGCTGCCTTTTGTCCAGTGTCTGAAAATACTCTTTTAATATATTCTTTCTAGTTTGCTATTTGTTTATTACAAGAAAATTACGTCTAGGGCAAGTAACTGGAACATGACAGCTGTACAACTTTTTCAAATAGGGCAAAGATATAAAAGTTCTATCAAAATTATTTACCAGGCCTTTCCACTCTGATTTTATCTTTGAAAACTAGATCACCACTATGAGTCTCACCATGTCATTCCAGGCTTAGAAAATTCTAGTCCAGATCTGATACATAGGGTAATTTGGAGACAGTTATTTCTTATCTGCCTATTAAAACACCTCCATAGCACAATTTTACACTGTGCACTTTTCTGTTAGCTTTGAACATGGTC
>NW_003852432.1:4380603-4383271 GCF_000181295.1 Otolemur garnettii
ATGTCTGTGAGATTATGCCTGTGAACTGTACTGGATCTACATAGTTCATTTTTCCTAATATATTGTGATGGATTCTCTTTGACTTTTAACTGTGCCATGTGAGTGTTACTATCTGAGTTACAATTTGGGGCTCAGGTATTGTGCTCATTTTACATTTACGTTGCCTATAAAGTAGGCATGGATTAGAGTTCAGTGCAATCTTTGTTGGTGAGAAAGGGCTTTCTTAAGAATTTTGTTATTCTTATGTAAATGTTCTCAGTAGAGAGTAGGAGTTCTAGACCCATTGAGGTGGCAGCAATGGGAGGAGAATAAGTATATACATTGTAGGATTTTGAATCCTTTTTTTGGTTCAGGGAGAAATCTGGAGTCTATGTATTATTAAGTAGGGTCATCTACAGTTGTTCATTCAAATTCTCTTTCAGCATGCTCCTTCATTCCAAATTTAAAAACAAAGTTCAAATTGGTGACACTAAGTAAGAATTGTCACGATCTAATCAACTTTCCAATACCAATTATATAAGGTAGGATTGTGAGTAAGTCTCCCATTACCTTTTGTCCTTTTCTTACTTGTTTATGGATGGCAAGTTTTGTTTTTTTTTTTTCTGGTGATTTTTTATTCATTTTGCTAACTATTGATGGGGGTACAAATCATGTCATGTGTACTTTGAAGTCTCATGCTGATTTTTAATTAGAGGTTGCTGTTTGATTCTATGAGAATAAAATGTATGTGTACTTTTCCAACGAACTGAAATTATTTGTTACTTAATTAGACTTATGTTGCTTTGGTTGCCAAGGAGTTTAATACAATAGTTCTTCCCAGCCTCATTTTTTCAATATAAGCAGCTGTCCCCAAACTTGTATAAGATGATTTCGTGACTCGTGTTAGTTTATGTTAGTGTTGGTGGGCCTACATATATCTTGCTTCTGACTGTAAGCCAACTCAAATTCTGTTTGGAGTTAGGTAAAATATGCAATTTAAAAACAAAATCACTCTCTTGGAAACAAAATGATATACCCTAAATCCCTACTATAACAACAGCTTCTAAGCCAACTGTCAAAATATTTTCTGCCCACCATCACAAAGGGTTTCAAAATATTTTAATTCTGTGACTCGTTAAAGCCAAATGTAATTAAATTTAAAAGTTATAATAGGCATGCATTTCTGATGCAGCCATGTGGTCACTGTTTTATAGAATCTTTCAAATAGAAATGGAACTCGCATTCCACCCATTATTGTGTATTTTAAGTTTATTTGATCTTGTCATGATGCCCTTGGTCTACAAGGAGAGAGGTTACAAGAAACTGCTCTGTCAAAATCACTTACAGGCATCTCATTGGAGATGAAATCCATTCTGCCAATCTGATTTGTCTTCATGAAAATTCAACGAAGAATGTTTTCTCAAGTCATAGTATCTAGAAAAAGTAAAGTGAGCCCTGACAATAGCATTATTTTAATCCTAGAATTGAGATTCACAGGAAGTATGTTTCCTTTTCCAGTATAAAAATTCAAACTCTCCAAACAACATTGTGACCTATACTACTAAATGTATAGCATGGGATTGCATATTTTGTATTTTATGTGTTGATATTCCTATGATTCCATTTTATTCTTAGTTCACATGATTCTTGCTCTAATTAATTAGTTTACTTTTTCAGTCTCTAATGCATGCAAAAATATTTGAAGTTAAAGCTTAATAAATAATTCAAATACTTAACCATTCATTCCATCACTGATGCAATATGGGGTAATAATCTATATTTAAAATATCATTAACTGAATGAATAAAATTAAAAAGTCACTTAACTCTAAGTAAAATATTAAATATATGTATTTTAAATAAATATGTATATTTATTTCAGGCCTATTTAGAATACCCAAAAGAAACATCTTAATATATAACAATAAATAAATTATTAAATATGTTATTGTTCGTGTATATGATTTCTTCCAAATAATATTAAATGATGAGGGAAAATTCTTATGGTATAACATAATTAGCATAGTGGGATGTAAGATTCTGTTACTTTAGTTGATGTAATACCAACAGAAAATATCTTCAAGTAAATACATCAAATGTTGTATATTAAATATTACTCATGAGTGTTGTGACCACAGATGGTTTAGATTTTGTCTTATTTCTGTAGTTATCACAGACATTCTACCATGAATATCTCTTACTTTTATTAATAGACACATATAGTATGTTAGGTCACCTTTTAATTTTCAGTTGGTTGCCATAATCTTGAAATATATTTTATGTGAACAGATATTAGTATTATTTTGTTATCCTAAAATGTTGACTGAAATATCCTCCCTCCCTCTCATAAAAATCACCATCTTTCTAAGTTTACTAAGGAAAATAGAAGGCCTTAACTTGCTAAGAAACTGTTGTTTTCCTCTAGAATAATCCAGAGATGATTTTCTTTCTGCCATAATAGTCCGGGTGATTTTATAATTAAGATGAAAATCTAAAGTTTCAAAATCATATTAGAATGCTGCCATTTCCCCTTATCCAATATTATGCTAAGCCATTTCCATATTATTCTCTACTATAGACATTGGTATCATTCCCCACATATTGAGAACATATAGAGTGTATTTTATTTCACAGGAGATAAAAACAAGAGATGCATTGTAATTGCTCATGTTGAGTTATAAGTGACTTTT